>NC_139025.1:123083138-123235336 GCF_964662115.1 Mustela nivalis
AGATAAGAGAGGCTAGGTTATAGATGCAGCAAGCCTTGACCTGTTTGTTCCCCACACACTGTTATCTTGTTCTCCACTGATGCTTCTGGACTATTGTTATTCTCTCAGCATGAAAATTCCTGCTCCTTTAAAGCTACAATGTGTATATCTCCTCTGTCTTTATTGTTTGGTGACCTCCTAGTCACTTCACAGCCTTTGAGGAACTCATACTCTAACCCGAGATCACTGAAGTCTTTGTTTATATGCTTAACTTGGAACTCTCTAGCATCTTAATTCCCCAACCATTTTGTCTTCAAAAATCTTGACCTCTGCTTTGCTGCACCTTCCTATTCCCTTGGGCATGCTAATGTTTATTGTTAAATGTTAATTAAAACGCCCATTTTTGGTTGTTGTCTTTTTATGCTTTCTTTCTTACTTTTTCTCATCCCGTCTTGTTTTTCCTTATCTTTGAGTTTTAGCCTTCTGGTTCTTCTGCTTCCTGGCATAGAATGTTCAGACCCAGGAGATTGAATAGATCATATTCTGTATGTTCCCTTTTCACTCTGTTGGTTATTTCCTTTGCTGTACAGAAGTTATGTTCATTGTAGTCCTATTTGTCTATTTTTTGCTTTTATTGTGTATGCTTTTGATGTTATATTGAAGAATGTATTGCTAAATCCAGTATCATGAAGCTGTTTCTCTGCGTTTATTCTGGGAGTTTTATAATGTCAGGTTTTAAGTTTAGGTCTTTAATCCATTTTGAGTTAACTTTTTTTTTTTTTCCCATGTAGTATGAGATGTAAGGGTCCAACTTTATTCTTTTGCATATGGATATCCATTTGTGGGAGACTCTCCTTTTCCCATTGTATAGCCTTGGCACCTGTGATAAAGCTCATTTAACTATATATTGTGTAAGGGTTTGTTTATTTCTTGCTTCTCTGATGTGTTCCATTGGTCTGTGTGTCTTATCTTTATGCCAGTACCATACTGTATTGATTTCTGTAGCTTTGTAAGATGTTTTGAAATCAAGAAGTATGAAATTGGCTTTTTTTTTTTTTTTTTACCTCAAGATTGTTTTTGCTCTTTGGGTTCCATTGAGATTCCATATCCAGGAATTTTAGATTTTTTTATTATTAAAAAATGCTGTTGAGATTTCAGAGGAATTAAATTGAATATGTAGATTGCTTTGGATAGTATGGACATTTTACAGTCCATGAACATAGGATCCTTTACATTTATGTCTTTAGTTTCTTTCAGCAGTATTTTGTAGTTCTTATCATACAGTAGTCTCCCCTTATTTGTGGTTTCAGTTACCCATAGTCAGCTGCGGTCCGGAAGCAGATGATTCTTCTTAAAATATTATCAGAATAGTAGCCTAACAGTATATCACAATGCTTATGTCATTCATCTCACTTCATTTCGTCGTGTAGGTTATTTTACCATTTTCACATCATTACAGGAAGAAGGGTGAATATAATAAGATATTTGTAGAGAGAGAGAGAGAGACGACATTCATGTAACTTTTATTATATTGTTGTAATTGTTCTATTTCATTATTATTACTGTTAGTCATGGCTAATTTATAAATTAAATTTTATCATAAGTAAGTATGTACAGGAAAAGAAACTTACATAGGGTTTGGCACTCTTGTGGTTTCAGGCATTCATCAGGGGCCTTGGAATGTATCCCCCAATGGATAAGGAGGACTGTAATACAAATCTTCCACCTCTTGGGTTAAATTTATTAGTAAAGTATTTTATTCTCTTTGATGCTGTTGTAAATGAAAATATTTTTAAAATTTCCTTTTGTTCATTATTTAGAGAAGCACAGCTGGTTTTTGCATCGGTTGACTTTGTATCTTACAGTTTTACTAAATTTGGCTTATTAGTTCTAATAGTTTTTTTTTGTGTGTGTGGGGGGGGTCTTTAGGATTTTCTACATATAAGAACATGTCATCCACGAGCAGAGATAATTTTGTTTCTTCCTTTCCAGCGTGGATGCCTTTATTTGTTTTTCTTGCCTGATTACTCTGGCTAGGATTTCCAGTAGTGTTTTAAAAAGAATTGGTGAGAGCTGGCATCCCTGCCTATAGTTCTGATTTTAGAAGGAAAGCTTTCAGTTTTAAACCATTAGGTGTAATCTTAGCTTTTCATCATATATGGCATTTATTATGTTGAGGTAATTTCCTTCCTTGTCTAGTAATGTTTAGGAATTATTATTATGTTAAAAGTGTTCATTATAGTAAAAATACTGATTTATAATTAAAATTTTTCCCTGAAAATTATATTTTGTTCTCTAGTAAATGGTTTATTGGTTGGATGTGGTAATAATGACTTCACAATCATAGATTCAGTCTTGAAATAATCTAATATTTTGTGCAATTCCATTTTAACAGACCCAACTTGAAACCTACCATAACTGTCTCACAAATGTCTTATGTCATCCATTTCTAAGAGGTGTAGTATATTTAGAATACCATTGTTCACTCTTCCAAAATTTTTATGTTAAACGAATGTTTACAAAGGCAACATCCCAGAAGGAGCAAAGAGATAAACTTACTTTGAGAAACCACTTGGTTAAGTGGTTGTTAGCTTTGTAGACATTATATAAGCTTCTTATCTCCTCACATCTTTATTTAACTTCATATTCAATTAAAGTCACTCTGACTTTTTTTAATTTAATCTTTGCCTTTTTAATTATTCTGTACCTTATCTTTTTTTTTTTTTTTAAGATTTTATTTATTTATTTGACAGAAATCACAAGTAGGCAGAGAGACAAGCAGAGAGAGGGGGGGTAAGCAGGCTCCCTGCTGAACAGAGAGCCCAATCCAGGAACCCTGGGATCATGACCTGAGCCGAAGGCAGAGGCTTAACCCACTGAGCCACCCAGGCACCCCGCATTAGTTTTTATGATGCATGTCACAGTTACTATTTCTTTAATGTTCTAATTTCAATCTTGTTTGCTTATTGTTCACTAACACATCTTCACTTTAGGGCAATAGCAATTTTTGTGGCTTCATCTTCATTCTTATATTCATTACATATTTTCTGACTACCTGTTAAGTTTAAGATCTATTTGCAACTTTCATCTTTTACATTGTTGGCAGCCATTTCAGTGGTTCTAACCCCAATGGCTTGCCATTGGTATAGGAATATTTAACATACTTTCCTAGTATTTGTTCCCATGAAGGTAAATTAAGTTGCTATGCATAGTTACTGCCAGCTTATTACTTTTATTTGTATTAGTATTGTAGGCATTTTTTGTTTTGTTTTGTTTGTTGAATACTGGATTGATTCAGAAATTAGATTTAAAGTCAGAAAACACAGTATTAGTGCCATTGATAACATGTTGATTTTCCTTTTTCATCCACCAGTGGCTGAAACGATTTCTTCTGGCTCTTGACTGCTCTGAAAAGTTATAGTATGGTGACAGTATTTTCTCCCTGTATTTTATTTTGAAAAATGAACAAACATGCAGCAAAGTTAAAAGATTTTTACAATTGACACAATAAGCTTATCTAGATTTTACTAATAATGTATTATCACATATCCTTTTGTCTATCAGTGTATCATTCCACCCCCCGACCCCCCAATGAATTTCAAATTGCTGACCTCAGTGTCCTTCCCTCTCAGGTGAAACTATTTTTTAAAGATTTCTGTCAACTTTTCTAGAGTAACTTTGGCCTACCACATGTAATTTTATTTGTAGAACTGTCTAACAAATTGAGCCTTACAAATAAAATAAGTAAATAGAAAGTTGTCTGTTTTAAGTGTATATTTTCACTTGTCTACTTTAACTTTGAGAGCTTTCTCACTGGACGATCTCACTTGCCCTCCCATCATTATTGACTCAGTAAGAAAAGTATGAAACGTGAGGAAATTATAGAAAGTAAGCCATATTTTTAACTTTTTGAGGAACCTCCATATTGTTTTCCACAGTGGCTGTGCCAGTTTGCATTCCCACCAGCAGTGCAAGAGGGGTTCCCCTTTCTCCACATTCTTGCTAACAACTTGTTCTTTGTGTTGATTTTAGTCATTCTGACACAGGTGATACCTTATTGTAGTTTTGATTTGTACTGTGGTGAGTGATGTTGAACATCTTTTCATCTGTCTGTTGGCCATATGGATGTCTTTGGAAAATATCTGTTCATGTCTTCTGCCCATTTTCAAATTGGATAATTGTTTTTTGGGGAGGGGGTGTTAAGTTCTTTATATATTTTGCATATTAACCCTTTATCACATCTGTCACTTGCAAATATCTTCTCCCATTCTGTGGGTTGCCTTTTAGTTTTGTTGGTTATTTCCTTTTCTGTGCAGTTGTTTTTTATCTTGATGAAGTCCAGTAGTTCATTTTTGCTTTTGTTTCCGTTGCCTCAGGAGACATAGCTAGAAAGAAGTTGCTGTAGCCAATGTCAAAGAGGTTACTGTGTATGTTCTTCTCTAGGATTTTTGTAGTTTAAGTTGCACTGCTAGGTATTTACCCAAAGAATACAAAAACACTAATTCAGAGGGATACATGCACTTCAGTGTTTATAGTAGCATTATCTATAATAGCCATATTATGAGAACAGCCCAAGTGTCCAATAACTGATGGATGGATAAAGATGTGGTATATATACACAATAGAATGTTACTCAGCCATAAAAACAGAATAAAATCTTGCCGTTCGCAGCACCATGAATGGAGCTCGAGAGTGTTATGCTAAGGGAAGTAAGTCAGAGAAAGACAAATACCCTATAGTTTCACTCATAGGTGGAATTTAAGAAACAAAACCAACAAACATGAGGGGGAAAAGAGTGAAAAACCAAGAAACAGACTATAGAGAACAAACTATAGCACAACCATAGAGAACAAATTGAGAGGAGATGAGTGGGGACATCAGTTCATTAGGTGATGGGAATTAAGGACTGTACTTGTCACAAGCACTGAGTGTTGTGTGGAAGTGTTGAATCACTGTATTGTACATCTGAAACTAATATATACTGTCTGTTAACTAACTGGAATTTAAATACAAACTTTCTAAAAATGAAAGTAAGCCATAGCTCCTCTTCTCTTGTAATTTTGATTGAGTGGCAGTAAGATGTCCCTAAAGGGATCTGGTTAGGGAAGGAGTCTCTTCATTTCTTTTTTCTGTATTGTTTTGTTCTTTTTCTTTTTTTCTCTTGTCCTCGTTTTCTTTCTTTTTCTCTGCTTTAATCATAGGTAGGGAAAAGTACACATTTTGCTATATTGATTTGCAGAGGAGAAAGTGAGCAGGCCATGTGCTTAGATGGAAATGTCACAGAAAGTAAAGAACACAGACTCTAAATTAAGAGATGGGAAATTTTTTCTGTAAAGGGCCAGGTGGGATTTATTTTAGGATTTGCAAGCCATACAGTCTCTTCAAACTACTCAACTCTGCTGTTGTAATGCGAAAACAGCCATAGACAATAATTAAATTAATGATCTTGGTTATGTTTTAATAAGAATTTTGTTCACTGAAATTTGATCTTCATATAATTTCTGCATATCACAAAATGTTTTTTTCTGATTTTGCCAACCATTTAAAATTATGAAAACCATTTTTATCTTGGGGGCTGTAAAAACCAGCTGCAGGCTAGATTTGGCCCATAAGCTAAGATTTGGTGACTCCTACTCTATAGGGATTAACCCTGTACAACTTACTTATCTATAAAAATGTCATTTATGTACACATTACCAACATAGAGGCCTTCTATGTGCTCTAAATTAGATGAGGATACAGAATTGTACAGAGATAATTCAGGGTATCATTGGTTGAGTAAAGAAGAAAAAATGTTTAATATGATTGATTCTGCTGATAACGAAGTTCTGGCATGGCCTCTTTTCAGTCCTGTCTCACCTGTGTAGCTTCTGTTTCTAGGTCTTGGGCAGAGAAGTGGACTGAATAGAGGGGCCTGCTTTCTTCTGTCTGGTACTAAATCTCCCCTTAGTGGTATTAAAACCCAGGTTTGAGTTAAGCCTGGCCTCAAATCTCTTACTAGATTTATAACTTGTTACATAACTGCTCTGAGCATCAGCACAATGATGGTTTATATAGCCAATTCATAAACTTAGATCTTAGTAATAATCATAACAGTAGTAGCAGTGAACTCATTGTGGGACTTACTAGATGCCAGGCAGTGTTCTTACTGTTTTATATACATTAACTTATTTAATTCTCTCACACCCATGATAATTGTTAATATATACCATCACTTTAATGATGAGGAATCTTAGACACAGAAACGTTAAGTAACTCATTTACAGTTACATAATTATAAGTGGCATAGCCAACATGTGAAGTTGGGGAGCCTGACTTCAGAGTGCAAGCTCTTAACTGCTAGGGCTTACAGCCTTTCCAGAGTGGGAACATCTATAGCACATTGGTTCTCAAGAAATTACAGATACATTACCTTTACAGAATATTGTGGTATTTTTTCCTTAAAAAGTTTGGTATACTTATGAGGTAGCGGATATGCATAAATATGAGATTCAAAGTTTTTATTTTTCAGGGTTTTGCTTTTTTTTTTTCAAGTACATATTATTTATGGGTTTTTTTTCTATAGGAGTTTTTAGTACTGCTATTTTTAAGGATTATTTTGAAATCAGTCACTTTCTGTGAGACAATGTAGTGGAAATGATTTAGACTCCAGAGCCAAAAGACCCCTGACTCCTGTTCTTGTCCTGATTCTGCATTTTCCTTCATGTGATCTTGAGTACATGATTTTATTTCAGTTCTGTCTCCTTTGGCTGTGAACTGAAGGTAATCCTCATCATGGGACTCAAATGAGATAACCTATGCCAGAGTGCATAGTATGTTACCAGACACTCATTAATCACTAGTACTGTGTTTGCCTATCTCTTATGTAGAATAACCTGAACTTTAGAACTGAAAGGTAGGAAAACCGAGGGTCAGAGAATTACTTGTTTAGGATCTTACAGGTTTTTAGAGGCAGAAGGAGCTGTCATGTAACTCAGATCTGCTAATTTCTCAGTCTTGTCCTATTTTTGCTGTTCACACTCCTTTATGGATTACACACAGAAGCATTAGGTATATTACTGGGTTTTGGGGAGGTTTTTCTTAGGACAAAACCTGATATTCTTATTAAGAAAATAACTAGTATTTGGTATTTTGAATTTTAGTAATTAATCATTTAAAAACTCATACAGACAGTTTAGTAAGCTTTGAGGCTATTCAAATCATGTATTTGTATATATATCAAACTAGTATTTGGTATTTTGAATTTTGATAATCAGTCATTAAAGTCATATGGACAATTTAGTAAGTCTTGAGGCTATTCAAATCAAAATGTTAATACATTTTTCCATATTTTTTTAGACTTTTTAAGACATTACAATTTTAAGATTTTGATATATGTTCATAATTTTCCTACATAGTAGAAATACATTCCATTTACATTTTCTTAGGGGAAGCTACTGTATTTCTGGAGAAGATGGTATTATTAATCTCCCATTCTTTAGTAAATGATAAGCAACATATGGTATATATAAATCTTCTAGGTTCTGTATTTCTCTTTCTTTACATGGTGTTACTTTACTCTTTTGCATGGTGATATATCTGGAATAATTCTTAATTTTCAGAAATTGGATTGTTTGTAGGTACGTGTAATAAAATAGGTGATGCCCATGCAGTTTTTAAGTGTGTTTTGTAGGGTTTTTTTCTCTCTCTCTCTCTTTGCATGCATGGGTTTGCATGGAACATTTGAAAAATAGAAGCATCAGAATGAATTGAGTGTTTTTAAATTACAGTTGACCCTTGAACAACATAGGTTTGAATTGTGTGGGTATGTATATATACCCACGCAATTATGTATTTCACACACACACACACACACACACACACACACACTTTACATGTTGATAAATCCGGACAGTACTATAAATGTATTTTGTCTTCCTTAAGATTTTATAAATATTTTCTTTTCTCTAGCTCACTTAGAATATAGTATATATTACATATAACATATGAAAGTGTTAATTGCCTTTTTATGTTATTGGTAAGGCTTCTGGTCAGTGGTAGGGTATTTGAAGTTAAGTTATAGGGGAAATCTAAGGTTATATGCAGATTTCGACTGTGCAAGAGGGTTGCACCTCTGGATGCCAACATTGTTCAAGGGTTAATTGTGCTAGTCTTTGTCACTTACCTTGATAGTTTAGAGACAGAGTTCTACTTTTGAGACAAAAGTCTTATCTACTGCTTATTTGCCGCCTTGTCCAGTTTCTCATGATTAACAGGATACAGCTCACAATTAACAAGATGTGAACTCTATTGCCATTTGCCATTTAGTCTTACATGTTAGTAAGATAATTGTGGAACATTTAGAGAGTCATGTAAATTTTTTTTAATAGTTTCAATTTTTTGTAGTTTTTATTCTCTTGCATGTGAATTTCAGACCCAAAGGAATAGCTATGAATTATGTTTCTTTGGATCCAGTAGATTACTTTTTTTAAGTTATGGTAATCTCACATTATCAGACAATAGAAGCATAGATCTTCAGTTGAATAAACCATAGAGATAGATATTGTAGCTTGGCTTCTTGCTTGATGAAATAATCTCTTCAGTATCTTTGCAAGCTCTGCTAGAACAGCCAGTTAAGAACATGAATCTACATATTTTAGGTTCACAGTATAGTAGTGAAACAAGTCTTTGCCCTAAGGGAACTTAAAATATTCCATGTTCCTATGACGTGGGATTAATGAGCAAGTTCAGTGACATGTTTTCGGTTCAGCTTTATATGCTCAGAATCATTTTCTTGTAGTATAACACAGCTTTGGATATTTCATTTATAAGTTTATTTTTATATCTCTCATGGTAGATAATTGGAGGGGAAAAAAAGTTTCCAGTTAGAAGTTCTATGTTAACTATAAATCAAAGTATTTACAAACTATTAAAACAAAATAGTAATTACATAAAGGGAAGTTCGATTGATACTTTTAACTAGACTCTCATTTTCTTAATGTTAGTTTTTTAAAATGATTAATTACTAAAAGCCTTGGCCATAAACCTTGTGACTTTCATTTGTTCTGCTGAATAACTGAAGCACATACATCATCAAACAAGTTTATTTCTCCCTTTTTTTAAACCAAAGAAAAGCACATTTGATTTCAGCAATGATTTTGATGAACCTGCTAGAATTGATTGTTGGGAGCCAGCGAACCCCAGGTTCTTCCCACCACACTCACCTGCTCATTCATACTCCCCACACAGAGATCCCCCCAAATTGAGTTGATTGGCACTGTTTGCCATTCTCTTGGTTGGCTATGAAATCCATCCTTTTTTCCTGCTGCCCCGAGCAGCATCCTCTGTTTGTTCAGGGCTTTTGTTAATACTGAACAAAACATTGGGCTTTCAGAACCCAAAAAAGAAGCCAGGTCTCTTTTTTACCATCGTTAAGACCATTCCTTTTTTTCCCCCCTTTTGAAAAATGGTCAATAAAATACCTTTTGCAGAATTCCCCCAGAGAACCAGGGAATCCTTTCCACTCTCAGCTCTTCCGAGTCATGTGGCCCTCCATGCCAACCTGCTAACCTACTCGTACCCCAGCCCTTTTATAATAGGACAGATGTTGAACAAGGACTTCCTTCCACAGAAGGAAGGGAAATTTGTGTCTTAAATAGGCTGATGAGTTAACACTGTTTTAGAGTCAAAAGAGGGTTGGACTGAGTTAGGAAGCAAAACAGAGAGTCTTTCTGACTCTTTTAGTGTAGAAGTGCGTGCCTGCCATGGAGGGATGGATCTTTAAGGGCTTGTTTGTTCCTGCCTTGAGTGTTCCACAAACACCAAACTTTTCCTACTACCATGTGCAGGAACTCATGGTCACAGACTCCATGTCTCTGGGAAGCTCCAGAACTCAGTTTGGTCCCTGGTTTTCATTCATCTTGCTAGGCTTCCGGTCTGGATTTGCCTGAAGAGTTTGGATAAAACATGGCAGGTTAGGTAGTTCTCCCTGTCCTTCCTATTCTAGCCCAAAGCATTTTCTACCTATTTTCTACAGTCCCAGAACATAAAACCATTTTTGAGGCAGGCAGGGAGCTGGGCTTTATGGGCAAGAGGAGGGCCTTTGCTGCACTGCTGTCAGCTATGGGGAGTCCCAGGTAAAAGCCTTCGACAGCTGGAATTAGAGCTGTCACAGACAACATGGCCACCTCTGGGTCTTTATGCGTGAAGATTTTGTAAAAGTTTTTATTAAAAAGTGTGTGTGTGTGTGTGTGTGTGTGTGTGTGTGTATATGTGTATATACACACATATATATATATATAAAAGAAAATAATCTAGGTCATCTATTCATATATATATGTATATGAATAGATGACCTAGATTATTTTCTTTTTCTGAAGCTACTTTCTTAAAAAGAATAAATGTTTATAGAATTTCTGCTTAAAAAAAAAGTTATCTTAGGCAGTATTTTATCAGACATTTCACTACTTAAAAGTTGTATATAAACTGTGAATCTCCATGTTCTTCACTTCATCTTAATATGCAGATTTATTACTTTATTGCTTGACTAACTTGCCTTGCTTTAAGGTCCCTTGAGCTTTTTACATGGGAGCTATACTGATCTTAATCACTGTGCTTATTGTTTGAATGTTTGCTACAGGAAGCGAGCAGCTGCAAAGCATCTAATAGAACGCTACTACCACCAGTTAACCGAGGGCTGTGGAAATGAGGCCTGCACGAATGAGTTTTGTGCTTCCTGTCCAACTTTTCTTCGTATGGATAACAATGCAGCAGCTATTAAAGCCCTCGAGCTTTATAAGATTAATGCAAAACTCTGTGATCCTCATCCCTCCAAGAAAGGAGCCAGCTCAGCTTACCTTGAAAACTCGAAAGGTGCCCCTAACAATTCCTGCTCTGACATAAAAATGAACAAGAAGGAAGGACAAGGAGCAAGAGATGATTTTAGAGGTAAGATGCTCTATTTTTAATTGAGAGTTTTTGACTGAAACCTGGATTGGAGATTTAAATAAAATGTGTGACATTTTTGTTTTGTCTAATTGTGTGGACGTTAGGACATGATAGTACAGTGGTATTTATTTACCACTCTGTTACTTATTGTGATAAAGGACAGAACTAATAATTGAAGTAACGGTTTAAGAACATTTTAGTGTTAACGGTCCCTAATTAAAAGCAGATTATATTCCAAAAGTTCCTTTGTTAATGGATTCCTTTGTTAATGGATTCCTTTGTTAATAGAAGTTTTTGAACATTTTCCACTAGGAAAAATATATTAAGTGGTAATCTCCTAAACTAGACCACAAAATCTAACTAAATTATCGAATAGCTGGACTGAATATGTGGAATGAGTTGTGGAAACCTAGAACTGTGAGGTGAAAGAAACAGAAAGAAGTGTTGGCATTCTTTTCCATTTCTGAGGGCAAAGCAAAATTTTATAGCCGTTGAGAAATAATTCAGCTTTTCTTTCTAATATTCTTCCCATATCCTGCTCAGATTGTTCTAGGCATTTGGCACACTCATGCTGCCAAGAATTGTCACCACCTACCAGTGGCAGTCTTCACCCAAGCCCTTATTTTCTAAATGATCCTGCATTTCAGGATCATTTTTTAAAAATTTTTAAAAAAATTTTTTTAAATCTTTAAATCCAAGCTTTCTTTTCCTCAGTTACTAATCAGTGTTAGTAACAAGGTAATTGAATTTCTGAATAATTTGATAGGGCTCAGCCCTACCAGAGGTAATTATTTTTTAAAAGAGGAAGGTTTTTGTTGAAGACGTGTATAAGTTGAAGAACAGCTCCGAAGTTTTCAGTAGCATGATTTAAATGCAGGATTAATTTAATTGGTGACATGGAATTTTCTTGTATTTTTTACTTTAACCTCACAGTAAAAGGTGTTTTCATAACTTGGTAACTCTACAGAGCTTCAAAAGGTGTGCTTGTTACATGATTTAGCTCATACACTATAGATAAGTAGGTTAATGTTGTCAGTATGTGTAACAGGGAAGTTGCAGCGAGTCTATTATACACATTTCTCCAGCAAGTGTGCATCACAGAGTAACAGTTACTAAATGTAGAATGCGCTGGTGCAGTTAAATGCAGTCTGCAGTAGGGGATTATAGTACAGGGTGGATGGACACATCTTTCCTATTTACTGTAATTTTTTTCTACTAGGAATTAAAAATGCATTAACTACACTAGTACTTTCATTTTTATTGTTAATTATATTTGTTGGTTCTCTTTACAAAATTCCATATGTATTGTTTAGTGTGCCCCAAATTCTGTTTTTGCATAAAAATTTTAAGTGTAAAAGTTTGTAGATTATTTTCAGGAACATACATATATTAGAAAATACACAGATATCCCATATAGGAATGTTTCTTCATTAAATACTTTCTCAGTAGAACATCTCTTTTTATTGATAAACATTGTGAATATTTGTATCTAATGTTTTTTAAACTAATTTATGTCTGAAAAATTCAGTTTAGTATTTTAAACAAAACACTATCTAGGGAAAGTATTGTTAAATTTTATATGGAATTAGTAGAATGTCAGAATCACTTGAAGGTATTCTGAACAACATGTCAACAAAGGGTGTCTGGGTCTAGAGTGTTGCTGTCCCTTAAGATACAGCATGTGATTCATGAAAAATAACTTTTTGTTATTAAGTTTATGATTTGGTGATTTAGGAAACTGTTTTATGTCCAACAAGACAGTTACTTTATAATAGTTACTTACTCTACTTTGGTTACATTTTAGGAAATGGGGGGTTTTTCATTTTCTTGTAAGAAGGTGTTACAATTTTTTTCCAGTTAAAATAATGGGAAATAAGCTCCCGGTTAGCAGTTTTACACTTTTTGGAAAGAGATTACTGATGTTTAGCAGAAGATGTCCTCTGAAAGTAGAGCAGTCCTATGAAACTTTCATGAGCCAAAATGGCATACACAGCGAAGAAGCAATTATCATTAATTTATACAGAAAATATTTTGAGGTTCCCTTATCCAAAAAATAGCCTCTCTCAGGTTTTTCTGATACCTTAGGACACATCTTGCTAATGGATGTACAAAATGAATTGAGATAGACACAGACGCCCGCAGACACAGTTCAAAGCTATGGTGACTTGAGGCTGAGATGCTGAGTGTAATTCCTGGGGAAGGGCATTGTTAGTGCTACTCTTGCTCCTCTGAGTATGTTTTGCCTCTATAATGGCTTCCAGTAAAACAAACACTAAACGTGTTTTTGCTTTTTAACTTTCTTACTATAAGTGAAGTTGCCTAGTGGGAACTACATATCGTAATAGAACAGATCTAAAGATTAACTCTTAAAGAGTTAAAGCCCATAAAAGAAACTACAGGTGTTGACAGTCTGGTGGGAGGGGCCGAAGATCAGATTCATGGTATGGTAAACTGTTATTTTTGTGGTTGAACTTTTATAGTTCATTTAATGATCATTTGCATGTATCTTGTCTTTGTGAAACAAATATTAAAAGAGGTAGAAATTTTATTGAGAAATTTTATATGTTGTACAGTACATGTATGTGAGTCCTCATGTTTGTCACAATGAAGATTGAATTACCTCTGTGCCTCTAAAATTATCCTGTGCTTCATTTAAGTATTTGTTGACAGGCCTGCCACTCCCTTGGTATATTTAGGCTTTTATTATAGTGTACTACATTTTACAAATGTAATCTCCATAAAATTAATAGACAAAATATATCATTTTTTCTCTTTCCTGTAAAATAATGTATCTGAATAGTTTATTCAAAATGCAGAGACTATTTGGCGTGCTCCATTTTGATTTCTTCCACAATTTGATGGGTGTATTTTATTGACTTGTATAGTACTTGCCTTATGGAAAATGGTCTTGGAAATATTAGTAAACGTTGCTTTTTACTTTTTAATTTGAAGGACAGTATTTTATAATTTGTAGAGACATGTATAGCTTATGCTTAAATAATTTGAAGATGTTATTAGCTTATTTGATATATTAATAAAAAATTAGGAGATTCTGTTGCACTCAGAATATGAGTTAATCATGTTTGACCCCGTTTAACAGGAAAAGAAACCTTCAAAAGTGCATCAGTGGACTTCCACTTAGGTAATTGGCAGACCTGTGCCACATGTCATCCCCCAGGTGCAAATGAGGATTACAATACTAGTGTTTAGTTTTTATAGTTTCTGTTACATGATGGCATGTCAGAGAAGAGGGGTGAGTAGATTTGGAGTTTCCAATACAGTGTCTGTCCAGGTACATTAGAGAGTTAGAGGAAGACCAGAGTTTCATAAGATCACCTTTTAGATACTGAATGATTAATAATTCTAATTTGGAGTTATAAATAATCTCAGTATAAAATATAAGTTGCTATATTTATGTGAACTAAACTAGGATAACGCAGGACACAGAACTCTTGGGGTACTATCCAGCATTGAATGTAGACATCTTTATATCAGTTGAAAATTATGTCCTTTGGTCGATCATTAATGGTTTTATATCCTTTTAGTAATTGGTTAGTCTTAGCTGTCGACCAACATTTGAATACTTTGAGCAATAGCAGATATGTGTGATAGTCCTTAGGGATCACAAAAAGCACACATGTACATATAAGTAACATGGAACTTTAAAGTGTTGTTAATTATCTTTGCTCAGAGCATTCATTCTTCCTTTAGCTTTTAGAATAGGTTTTACAGTTGATATGTAAAATGAAATTCAATTATCTGATGTTTAAAGGATATTTTTACTTTTTTATTAATGAGGTTGTTTGACTATAGGGTCAGAATGTTTTTATTTCTGTATTTTCATGTGAAATGTGATCATTTATATTCTTATTTGAGTATTAAAAAAGTTTATTTTATCCCCAGTTGCCTGATATTCATGCAAGTCATAAGAGAAAAATAGTGTTGTTGAGGTATATTTCTTATCTTTGGTAAGGTGAGATTTTGTGATTATTTAGCTTATCTCAGATTATAAGTGAGAAAATGAAAGGTGGGTTTTTTTTGGTTTTTCTTTTGAGAATAGATCATGAGAGTGAGTACATCAGAGCTAAGCTAATTTCAACTTTTAAAATGTTGGGTTTTTTCCTTCTTTTTTAAATTGAAACTCATGGTAAGTACCAGGGAGTTTATCATTTGAGGTATTGAATCTGTGAGTTGTCAATTGTATGATGTCTCCAAGCATTGAGCTCTATTACTCTTGGAGTTGGAATGTTTTATATGGTTTTCCTCTTCAATCACTGTATTCAGTGCTTTCGATGAAAGAGTTAAATATTATGAAAGTTCATATGAAACTGATGAAATTAAATTAACATTTGAATAAAAGATGACAACTTGGAGTTTTAGAAAACAGCATGTTAAAATTCTTTTTTGCGTGTGTAAGTAAGCAAAGCATAAGAGGGAACACACATGGAGTTTTCCTTTTTTGTTCTAATGTGTTTCATTCAGTGGCATTCCATTTTGGGAGTGGAATGCTTATGCATTCCATAATTTCCAAACTTAACTCTTAATTCCTTTCAAGAGGATGTATGTATAGATTTATATTTTGTTGGTGAAGAGAATTGGAGCCATATGTTTATCTGGTTTTTGTTTAAAAGGGTATTCCCTGGCAAATATAAAAAGAGCAAATATAAAAGTACTTAAAAAAGTGATAATGGAGGTCTAAGCTACTATTTAGAGACAGATGTGAGAGGGAAGTAAAATGCATACCAGCAAACTGCTACAGACTCTTTCATCCCTGTAGTAGTCCCTCCTTCCAGAGATTTTTATCTCAAAAATCCTTGAAATGTTCTTTTCATTCTTGTTTCTTCTGTGATTTCATTGGAATTTCAACTTGTTAACATTAGTATAACTCTGAAAATGTGTAATAAATTGATATTTGGTCTAGCCTTTCATTGCCTCCTGTCATTTTTGCCTCTTACAAAGGGTTGTTTCTTGATCATGTGGTTTTCATGGATGTGATAGGAAAACATAATAAAATTCCCTTGGATTTGAGTAATACAGACTGCAAATATAATGGTAATGATGGTAATGCAGTCTGTGAAAAAACCAAACAGCTCATCTTACCTATAAAATTTTTAGCACCAGAAAAGTACCAAGAAGGATTAAGCATAATTTAGACAGTCTGCTGGTATTTTAAAGACTTTAACGGCAAGGTGGGGAAAGGTGAAAAGCTTCTTTCTGTATTATTAAGGATCAACTAGACTGCAATATTAAGTATATACCAGAACACTAGCTTATTAAACAAAGTGGAAATTTATTTCTAGGTCCTCTAATAGCCATGATATTCAAGGTTGGCAAAGTTCCACATCACATAATCATTCAGAAATGCTGCTGTAGTGTCATTGTAAATCTTCAGCACATGGCTTCCCAAGCATCCTGGGAACATCATCTCATTTAGCCAGAAGGAAAAGCCTTGGCCTGAAAGTAGCACTTAACCTCAAAAACCTGGGAAAGCTGGGAGATATGATCCAAATCTGCCCAGAAAGGAGAGGAAAAAGATTTTGGTGACTACCTAGTAATCTGTTTTCACTTGTTGTCTTCTAAGTTGCCTTCTACCACTCAATATTTTATTACTCTTGTCACTATTTCCTGTTTCTTCCAACCTGATTCCTGGCTACAGATGGCATTGTTTGTCAGCTTGAGATTTTATGAGAAATGGTGTAGTAATTTTTCTCAATCACCCTTGGAATGACCACCCTGGGAAAAACTGAAAAGACTAAGAAGGAACCAGTTTGATTTTAAGATACATAAAAGTAAGACAAGGGCTGTTTCCCAAAGAGGATGCTCAAAGAACCTTTCTTGACTTTTCCTCAGTCTTTTGGGAAGAGTGAAATAAGAAAGAAACCTCTCAGAAGAATGTGTTTCTGCTCTAAAATAAGGTTGTAAGAGGTATATTGTGATGAATCAAATCAACACATGATTGTCTTGGTTCATATTTACATGTTAAAGCTGCATGTTAATTTCCACTGTGATTGTGAAAGAGTTTGAGCTCATTGAAAGCTACATATTATTGAAAGAATGTATAAAGAATGGGTGAGGTTGTTGGCTATTGTAGTAGTTCACTGACAAAAATAAGTAAATCTGTTTTGTTTGTTGAATCTAAGTATTAGAAATGTTTTAAAAGAGTTGTAAGTCATAAATGGTATGGAGTACAAAATGGCTGTTTTACTTTGCACTAGAACTTAAGACAAACTAAACATACTTATAAAAATAAATGTTCTCCTTTTTTTCTCTAATTTTTTAGATGTGACTTACCTAACAGAAGAGACGGTATATGAAATTCTTGAATTATGTAGAGAGAGAGAGGATTATTCCCCTTTAATCCGTGTTATTGGAAGAGTTTTTTCTAGTGCTGAGGCATTGGTACAGAGCTTTCGGAAAGTCAAACAACACACCAAGGAAGAACTGAAATCTCTTCAAGGAAAGGATGAAGACAAGGATGAAGATGAAAAGGAAAAAGCTGCATGTTCTGCTGCTGCTATGGAAGAAGATTCAGAAGCATCTTCTTCAAGGATAACTGATAGTTCACAAGGCGATAACAACTTACAAAAATTAGGTCCTGATGATGTGTCTGTGGATATTGAGGCCATTAGAAGGGTCTACACCAGATTACTCTCTAATGAAAAAATAGAAACTGCTTTTCTCAATGCACTTGTATATTTGTCACCTAATGTGGAATGTGACTTGACCTATCACAATGTATACTCTCGAGATCCTAATTATCTGAATTTATTCATTATTGTAATGGAGAATAGAAATCTCCACAGTCCTGAATATCTGGAAATGGCTTTGCCTTTATTTTGCAAAGCAATGAGTAAGCTACCCCTCGCAGCCCAAGGAAAATTGGTTAGACTGTGGTCTAAATACAGTGCAGACCAGATTCGTAGAATGATGGAAACATTTCAGCAACTTATTACTTACAAAGTCATAAGCAATGAATTTAACAGTCGAAATCTAGTGAATGATGATGATGCTATTGTTGCTGCTTCAAAGTGCTTGAAAATGGTTTACTATGCAAATGTAGTGGGTGGGGAAGTGGACACAAATCATAATGAAGAAGATGATGAAGAGCCCATCCCTGAGTCCAGTGAATTGACACTTCAGGAGCTTTTGGGAGAGGAAAGAAGAAACAAGAAAGGTCCTCGAGTGGACCCCCTGGAAACTGAACTTGGTGTTAAAACTCTGGATTGTCGAAAACCACTTATCCCTTTTGAAGAGTTTATTAATGAACCACTGAATGATGTTCTAGAAATGGATAAAGATTATACTTTTTTCAAAGTAGAAACAGAGAACAAATTCTCTTTCATGACATGTCCCTTTATATTGAATGCTGTCACAAAGAATTTGGGATTATATTATGACAATAGAATTCGCATGTACAGTGAACGAAGAATCACTGTTCTCTACAGCTTAGTTCAAGGACAGCAGTTGAATCCGTATTTGAGACTCAAAGTCAGACGTGACCATATCATAGATGATGCACTTGTCCGGGTAAGTTGGGCTTATGCTTAAAAATTAGTACTAGAATAAATACCTAATATTGGGGAGATTGTAATACAGTTCAGTGCATTCACTTGATAGTGACTGTTTGGAAAAAAATATGGCATTAAATGGTATAGGAATATATGGATGTTGTTGTATTACAAGTTGTAAATATTCTTTTGTTGTTCCTGTCCAAATTTATAAATGTGTCCCACAAAGTATTGGTTGTCTTGAATAATGATCACTCTCTATTTGAAAATGAATAGATTTTCCAAATATTGACAAATAACTCCAAAAATTTCTTCTGTGTTCAGAAGACAAGTGGATGTTGGGAAAGGACCAAAGCAAAGGAACAAGGGGAATGTGGAGATACTTAGTAATATGTATGAATGTCAAATCTTAACTGGGAAGAGTGCAACAATAAAATCATACCATAAAATAATAAGTGGTATCCAGAAATTCCATGATGTAAAATTTAGAGTTATCGTGAAGGTGAAGTGATCTGGGCAGTTTGGTGCATGCTGCTAGTAAGAGTTCCTGCTGGATCACTTAGAATGCCTCGTATAGCACTGCCTTATTGTGATATTTTCTTACCACTTACGTATCTTTGAGTTGGCTGAACCTCCAGGAATCTTGAAATTAATGGTGCTTTTTATCATTAACCCAATCCAGGGAGATTGAGCTGGGAGAATATTAGGAACTCAAATACCCACCTTCCAAACCTTCCAACTTCCTGTTTCTCCAGATTGCCTTTTGTTAGTTTCTTGCCTCCACAAAAAGTAAGAATTTTAGTGCCCCCATTTAAGAATGCAGGCCTGGGCAGAAGACAGAAACCAATTGCCAATCAAGTACAAAATTTTCATTTGTCCTAGGGTGCTTTATCACAGGTTATTGTGTGTGTGTGTGTGTGTGTTTTAAAAGTTTTACTTTTAAGTAATCTCTACACCCAACATAGGGTTAGAAGTCAAAACCCCAAGATGAAGAGTCTCATGCTGTACCAGCCAGGGGCCACCCCCTTTACCACAGAGTTTTATTTATGATATTACATACACCCATCATTACTAGTTTTGTTTTGTTTTTAAACAACTTAAAGTAAAATTTGATGTCAGGTAAAATTAAGGTACAGTTAACCTTCCATACTAATAAAAGATAAGAATGCAAGACACAACTAGGAAATAGTGATACTTATTTTAAAGTATATTTTAGTTTTAGGATGGATTTGTCTAAATCTGAGTATTCATAAAACTGTAAACCAATGGAAAAAGTTGTTTGATATCTCAGAAATTTGAAAGTTGCAGAGATTGTGTGCCTCTTCTGTTTGTTAACTGGTTTTTAAAAACACCAAATATATTTCTGGTGTTGAGAGATTCTGCCTTAGGCAACTCAAGCAGTTTTTCAACAGAGGCAGAAAGGCATTAGTTGTTTGGAGAAATTATCATTACATGCTTTCTGGTGTTCTATTTTACTCTTGTAGTTTTGAGCTACATAAATAACTAATATAATCATCAGGCAGCCAGCAACTTTTATGTAGGTCGGCAGAATGATGGGGTATCATATAAGAACGTTGAGTGATGTTTTGTGGAAAGTACATTGAGGTCTGTCTTTGAATTTCGATAGAGCAGAACTGTAAATCCTAAGACCATGCATTTTATGTTTGGCTTCTTGGGTTGGTATCCTTCCATCTATTTCCAGTAAAAGCTATGCCTTGCCTAATTTAAAAAAACAATGAAACTACTCTTTATAAGATTAACACAGAGTTAGAAATAAAAAGAATTGTCTACTTTCCTTACCTGCCGTCAGCTAAGAAATCTACCCAACCTTATTTTCCTTCCCCTGCCTCGTTTCCCACCACCACCCCCTCTTAGTAAAGCAAGGCCAAGAACTTAGAAACATTTAAGTACTTGTTATATACTTCTTTTATCATCTAGAATTTTGAGGAAACAGTCATTTTGGTTTATAAGGTCTTTTTTAAAAGAGGGTTTTAAGAGTAGAACTCTGAACTTCTTAATTATACTGTTTTTTTTTTTAAGTGAATTCTTAATTCTGTCAAACCTGAATATTACAATTTGGCCAATTTTAAATCAGGATTCACTAGATAATATCTGTACATGAATATTGCAAGTCCACAAAAGCAGTTTGCTTCAGAAATCTTGTGTGTGAGGCACTTTGCTTATCATTAGAGATGTAAAGATGAATTATGACCACTGAGAATCTTCTTAGTGCTAAATGCTCATACTTAAATGCTCATACTAAACAAATTTTACACTTCTTTCCTTTTTTCTTTTTTTTTTTAAGTAACAATGTAAAAATGTTAGGAAAAAAAAATCACAGTAGGCCTTGTGAGTTAGTAAAATTAAGACTTTTTTTTTAAAATATTTGACAGAAATCACAAGTAGACAGAGAGGCAGGCAGAGAGAGGGGAAAGCAGTCTCCCTGCTGAGCAGAGAGCCTGATGCGGGGCTGGATCCCAAGATCCTGAGATCATGACCTGAGCTGAATGAAGGCAGAGCCTTTAACACTGAGACACCCAGGCGCCCTGAGACTCCTATTTTTAAAAAAATATTCATAGTGGTGTGATTATGATAAAGTCATAGTATTTTAATGACAAAAAGTAGTTTTAGGTCATCCTCTCAGCTGAACTCTCAAAAGTACTGATGGATGTTTAACATCTTATTCCTCAAGGATCTTTGCTTTTTTATTATTCTTACTCTTCTGTAACAATTTGACAAAGAAAAACACCAAAAACAAAAGCAAAAAAACTTACTGACTACTTTTTATGACCAGCTAATTTGAACTACAGAGTGGGGTTGGGAAGAGAAGAGGAAATGAGAAATTTGCTGAGCTCAGTATTAATATTTGAATAATTAAGGTTACAGAATCGTAGACTTTTAAGAGCTAAAAGGAGCCTTGGAGTTCCATCTACTCATTTGTCTACAAATGAGGCCCAGAAAATAGTGACTACATATATGACACACTTGAGTATGTTTTCTGTTAGGTCTTATTTTTTAGTTACTAATCGTAAGACTGGCTGGCATGGTGGAAAGGGAGGAGTAGTACCTTCCGTTAATAATTACAGATTTTTTTTTTTTAAAGAAAACTTTTTCTCACTTTCATGTACTATGTAATTCAAACCACACTAGCCAATTATTTCCTAGCTGGAGTTTTTAGAGGAACTGGGTTTTTGTTTGTTTTAAAGATTTACTTATTTATGAGAGAGAGAGCGTGAGTGGGACAGGCAGAGGTGAAGGGAAAGAGAATCTCAAGTGGAATCCATGCAGAGCCCAATGCAGGGCTTGAGATCATGACTTGAGTCCAGACTAAGAGTTGGATTCACAACCAGCTCTGCCACCCAGGCGCCCCTAGGGGAACTGTCTTTGATGACAGCTGTGCCCAAGAGCCCCTTGAGGAACTATTTTTGATGACAGCTGCACCCAGGTGCCCCTAGAGGAGTTGTCTTTGATGACAGCTGAAGAATTAGTGTATTGAAACTTAGATACTGTTGATTGTAGGACACACGGTTATTTTCTTACCACTTTCAGTAGTAGGAAAATATGCTGCCAGTTGTCTTGAGATGCTACCAGTTTTATGGTATATCCTGATTTCAGAGATGTTAAAATGTGGAAAAAAATGAATTTTAGAATCCGTGAAGTATGGTAAAATATAAGTTGCCTTTTCACAAGTAGATGTCTCAGAATCATTTAAGGACTATACCACACTTCAAATTATTGGAATATTTCTCCCTGGACTTATTTTCACTATATGTTGTTGTTGTTTCTTAGAAAATAATACAGTGATACTTATGAGCTCACTTGAATTAACAATCCAAACCATGACAAGGCTTTTACTATATTTTACTAATAACATTTATCTATTTGTGTATTCTTTAAAAGTAGATAATTTGTCATTTTTCTTAGACAAAGCATTTCCAAAGGAAAAGGGTCTGAACATTTATTTTCATTATTTTTTATTTTAAGAGATTATGTTAGTAGAGGATGGAGTATCATGGAAGACAATATTGCCATCTGTGACATTCCCCAAACTGTCTTCACATCTGAACAGGAAATATGTTTAACAAAAAAAAAAAAAATCCAAGGTTCTACCATCTAGAGATTCAGACTGGGAGTTCATTGTAGAGCCTAGGAATTAAATTTCTGGTAGTGCCCCCAGATACTCTGATAAAGCCATACTGCAAACCAGTATTTGGGAAAGATGGCTCTTTGTATAGTTTATAGATATGTATTTATTGAGGCCATATTTATATACAATTATACATTTAGGAGACTGGCAGTCTTTGAGAGGATAATGAAAATAGCAGGTTTAGAGTAAGGATTGACGTTGGTATATGACTTGGTTCAGATTAGTCAGGGAATCCTAGAATTCTGTGTAGGGATCTAAAGACTGAAAGGAATGGCTGAAATGGAGAACTCTATAGGAGAGTCCGGAATAGGGACTAAAACAGATCAAAGTGATAGACACAAATAAATAACCCCACTACCAATTGGTTCTGCTCAATCCCTTCTAAAGAAATCATTTTTTTCTGGGCTCTAACAGTGCTATCTGTCCTAGTCCCCACCATTTTCCTCATCAAATACTTTTGGTTATTATGGAAATAAAACCCGATTTTTTAATTTAATAATTGACCGATAGTGCTTTAAGAATAAGATTATCCTGTGCTGCTCTGAATATGATTAATTGTATCTTATACATTCACTGTATTGTGCTCAATGCAGTGATCATTATTGTTTCTTATAATTTATTCTAAATGAAATGAAGAACTTCATGCGTAATTTAATGTTCTCAAAGGAGATTAAGAGAATTAAGTAGAGCTACTTAGATTCTCGGGATCCTGTAATATTCTAAAACAATGAAACTTGTCAAACTCCTTAGCTTTATATGTGAGAAAAAAGAAATTCTGGCCTACAGAAATTAATGGTAGAATTGGAAGAAGAAGTCAGGGTTCCTGGTCTCAAAAGCAGATGTGATTATTTGATATGACTGTTACCAAACATCTAAACTTTATACGTAAGATATAAAAAACTTTCCTTCATCTGTTTTAGAGAATTGAAAAAAATTAAATATATTTGGATAATCTAAAGATGTTATTGTAGCCAGTATCTTAAAGGTAAACAAAGTGTTTAACCATAGAATCTAGTAAGTTGAAAGAAGTTGCTTAAGCCAGCCATTCTTAGAGATCCTGGGTTTTCTTAAGTATTAGAGAGGTCTGTTTTATGTGACTACTACTACTACTACTTAAATATCTTTACCATTAAGGTATTTTTTTCAATTATGGATAAAGATGACTTTATCATGAGTAATAGCCCAGAATACTGTAAGATTTTAAAGGATGGGGTTTTCCTTTTGACTCTTGTAAATCTGGCAAATATGATATTTTTATTATTAAGATGTCATCCTACCTAGGTATTCTGGGAATGCTTTGATACCAGATCAATTTTAAAAAAATGATCTCCAGGATTTCATCATCATGGCCAATTAAAAGTTCAGAATTTGAAAATCATTTTGTCCAACAATTGATGAAATCAAGAGTCTTAGTAAGAAGAGGAAGTCCTATAAGGAAGAGGTAGATGTCATTGTGTCCAGTCTATTTTTGTTTATTTTTCCCCCAAAATCTGTCTTTTGCCAGTCTTCATAATAAATTAATATACCCTTCTTTAAGAAATTCTATATATAAAAACACAGGTCTGTATACTAAGTGATTTCCGTTCAGAGATGGATACAAATTCTCCTTGTCAGAATAAATGTGCACTGACATAGTCTTTTAAGTTTCCACATATCCTGCTGCATTCAGGACAGCTTTTGATTGTCAAAATTCTGTTTTAAATGGTATGTATATATTACAGAAAGTGATAACACCTTTACTGTTCAATTCAATGGGTCAGAAGTGGTTGTTTTAAGAAAAATAAAATACATGCAGTATGTTACTTCATAATGGCCTTTGTCAAAATTGATAACTGGTAAATTTTATGTTACAATTAAAAGTAAAAATTGTTATTTAAAGGTAGGCTACCCATGTATACATAAATGATTAAAAGTATGTAGGCTACCCATGTATACATAAATGATTAAAAGTATTCCAGAACCTCTTAATATATACCTGATAATGATAATCTAATAAGATAATAATGGGAAATTTTTGCCTGCAGAGTTCATTTGCCACCTGTTTTTCAAAACATTATTTCAAAACATATTTGCATTTAACATCCTGAATCTAAAATAGATGTTTATTTTTTAAAAAATGCTTAAAAATATAGAAAAGCACAAGGAAGAAAATAAGTTACTTGGTAGTCATTGCAGAGAACAGGAAGGCATAGTATTTAAGAACTTGCTGCCTGAATTCAAGCTCTGTCTTACCATTTACTAATACTGGAAGCAAGTTATTGAATCTCTTATTACTTTGGGGTCTTCATCTGTAAAATGAGCTTGAAATTACTGGCCACATAAGGTTGTGAAAGTGAAGTGAATTGGTGTATGTGAAGTGCTTAGAATAGTCCCCTGGTATGTAAGTGCTATATATTGTTGTGTTATTTTTACTGGAATATTTTTTCTGTCATGTCTGGTTTGTTCGGTTTTCAGGCAAGTCTGAAAAAATTTTCCATACAAGTTAAAGTAACAATAGCAACAAAAACTAGTGCTATAAGGCATTGTTGTACAGGGAATTCATCTGTTGCACATGTATTTATTTCTTCTTAAAATAGTGTTCTCATTTCAAAGACGAAACTAAAAAAGATAAAGCTGTATGTTTAAAATTACAATTATAGAACATGACGTTGAATTATTTTGGCACTCAGTGGAGATAGATAGTAATATTTAATATTAAGAATGAAGATAAATTTGTTTCAGTGTCATATTAAGTGTCTCTGGTGGAGCTAAGACTGCAGCACATGGTCTCAGAATTCTGTAGAAACAACATCAAATCCTTTAAAAGATACAGTCACATTGATAATGGAGTCTGCTCTCATTTATGAATGTTACTGAGGAAGAACTATAGGAAGCATAATTTAAATACCAGATAATTTTTTTCACCTTGGAATGCATTATACTTTTGATGTAAGCAGGTTTGTCTTTGTGTTATAAGGGCATATATAAACATTGACTTATATTCCTTTAACACCTAGGCAGGTGGGAACTGGAAGAAGGAAACTAGGAATGCGTTCCATGGCAATATGGGATGTTGGCGTGATGGGTAAACCACATTGGAGCTGATAATTCTAATTTAGTTCTCAGCATTCTTTATTTTCTGTGGCTTGAAACAGGTTTCCAACTGGAACTATTTTTCCCCAAGGTTATTTTCAAAACTTGGGACAAGGCTATAGCACCAAATTTTGTGAATTTTTTGTTCAAAAATCAAAGTTGTTTTAAAAGGTTGCAACATGATATGTTTCCTTAATATTGCCCATTCTAGAACTCTTTGCTATATATTTTTATTAAGCCTTCACATCTTTCAGTATGAAGAGTACTATTCCTTTTTTTTCTTTGCAGATGAGGAAACTGAGGCTTACCTGAGTCGCTTGCTAAAATTTAAATTTTAAAAGTTAAGCGATAGTTGGAACTAGTACAGAGTATTCTGTCTCAGTCTCCACTACACTCTGTCTCAAAAATAAGTTATCCTAATATAACTTTGCATAAAAATGATTTTGTAAATATTAAAGATCTCTGTTGTGCAGCACATTACTTAAAGCTAAAGATCCAAAATTCACAGAATTACAGAATCCAAAAGTTGAAGGTATCTAAGAGATCATTTCAGCCTTTGTTCTTAAAATGTTTTTGACTGAGTCCCAAGTAAGATATTTTGCATAGCATTAGGTGTACACGTGCATATCTGTCTCTACATATAATTGAAATAGAAGTTTCAGAGAACAGTAGATGCCATTACTATGTGGAATATGTTCTGAGTTTTTCCTCCAATTGTTGGTTTTATACTGAACGGACTAGGCTACTCACTAGGGAGTCTCAATTGGCTGTTTGAAAAACATTGATTGAGGACAACTGGCTTCATTTAGGACTAGGAAATTTTATTTTATTTTTTATAGACATGCTAGAATGTTCAAACTAGTGCTGTTACCTAAAGTCATTACTTTAGGACTGTAGTAAAGTTACTTTGTTGATGTTTGAATTGCTCAAAACCATTTTTAAAATTCTAGTTGGAATAGTTGCAGTTACTTAAAAACCCTTATTAAATATTCTGTTTTGGCAAATTTAAAAAATTTTTAACAGCCAAATGGCATTTAAAGTCAGCGTAGCAAATAAGATGGGTGAACAGTCAGGCGAGCTGTTAGTAAATCTCAGTAAATCTCAGATACATTAAAAACAAAAAATGCAGTATAATTTCACATTAGAATCTAGTATGGATTTTCACATTAATTTCTTAATGACTGAGATCAGTTACTATGTATATTATTCTGTAAATGCAAAGAAGTATCTGGTAAGGCTTTATAGTTAAAAAATGCTAGATATTAGGGTTTGATATCTTGTTAGTAAGAAATGAGGAGTAAGGATATGAGCAAGCGTATGTCTCATCTGCTTCCAAAAAAAAGTGTATATGAGATGTGCTGTGATCAACTAAGAAGTGGCAATTTATACTAAGTACTATAAGAGACCATAAATTGTTTCCCTATTTATTCAGGGTGTTTTTTCTCTTAATTGAAATTGTTTTCTTAGTTTCTGTTCTATTAAACATAAAGAACTACTAGTCAACAGATTTGAAGCCAAACTTTTATACTCCATTGTTTTTGTTGAAATGATTTAGTTTGAGTAGTCTCATATGTATTTGGCGGTCAAGACTTCTTTTCACTTCCTAACCTTACAACTCAGGTTTGTTATACAGAAGTAACAACAACAAAAAAAAACAAAACTTTTAATTTTCTAGTATATGTTAATTTCATAACAAATCCGTAGTTAGAAAGTAACCTTTTATAAATCTGTGCTGGTTTCTTTACTGTCCTATTTTTTTCTAATATCTGTGAGACTGAATCTTTGCCTTTACTGGCTTTTTACCAGTTTGCTTCCTGTTTCCATTTAAAACGGACGAAAAGTCAGTATTTTTTATTTGCTCCATAGCCCTACTCCTGGTTTTTATTTTTTGCTTCTCCTTATTTTTATTTTGCTTTCATTCTTAAACTGGCAGTCATATTCTTTTACTTTATCTTTTCACTCATTAGCTAGAGATGATCGCTATGGAAAATCCTGCAGACTTGAAGAAACAGTTGTATGTGGAATTTGAAGGAGAACAAGGAGTTGATGAGGGAGGTGTTTCCAAAGAATTTTTTCAGCTGGTTGTGGAGGAAATCTTCAATCCAGATATTGGTAAGTATTTCAGTGATGTGATCATGATGTCGTATCTTTTGAATTAAAGGTTTATTTACGAGGGTTTATAAATATTCTCAGTTACAAAGAACAGTAATAGGTTTTGATGTGGATTTCCTAGAGTCATGGTTAATGACGGAACTTGTGGGTTTGAGGTACTGATTTGTATCACTCATTTACTCAAGTTCTTACTTAGATTACTTAGCCAAATACTTTACTACAGGACATTACCTCGTAGTTAAATAAACTGAAAACACTTTAGAATGGTACTTTCGAAACAACTGAAAGATTTCTTGCTCTTTTAATTCTAAACATTTGTCAAACTCACAGCATTTCTGAAATAAGAATTTCAAACAGTGGTCTGAAGGATATTGAGAATGTCTCACAAGTGTATCATGCTCAAAGTTTGGAAACCCTGACTGGGTATCAAATTAATTAGGTTTTATTTGCTACAGGATTTCATGGGGCGAAATATTACATTGTTTTCCCAACTCTTTAAACTCCAGAACTCTTTCCTACCCCACATTTGCCTCCCAGAAATGTTTTTTATTGAACAGTTTGGGAAAAATTGATCTGTATATGTCAGTCTGAAAGTGAAGGATTTGAGTTTTACTGATAAAAATGGGTAAAGTAGAGCTGGTAAAAGACTGCAGCATCTTGGATTGTATTCTTAACTGTGTAGTTCTGAACTGTATAGTATAGGACTGTGTAGTTCTGTAATATAACCACTAACTTGGTTACTAGGTTTGCTTATTTTTAAAACAATGCATGACAGTTACAGGAAAAGAATTCCATTAAATGTACTGTCAGAGTTGTGAAGAATGTGACATAGAATAATGCGTATATCATTTCCATTAAGCTTTGAAAATTGAGCTTGTTGATTCTCAGTATGTAAATTGAATTGACTTTTCTGTTCTTAGTTGGTAATATATATACATACATGTAAGTGAAAGTAGACATTTGAGTTCATGACTTACATACAGTTAAGACTACTTTAGCTAACGTTTATTAATCAGAAGCCTATGTAATTTCCACGTAATTTGCTCAAAGTAAATCAAGACACCTAAAACCGTGCCTTTTTTGTGAAAGAAAATTAATTTGTGATCTTCTTAGGTTTGGTAAACCTTAGCTCTGGGTTCCTTTGTGTCTCGACTTGTTAAACATCAGCTGTAAAGCATACTAACATTATATGCAGAAATACTTTCAAGAGAAAAACATAGTATTTAATAATTCTACTTGATAGTAAGGTAATTGAAATGATAGTAGTTAAAACTATAAGAAATGAATATTTTAGAAGAGCCACTTTTTATGGTGCATTTCTTCCAGGGACTGGCAAAAATGCGCCCAAATTGGAATCACTTTGAACCTTAAAATTATAATCTTTCATAACACAGATGAGAGTAATGGCCTCTGTAATTTATATTATGATTCATTTGTAGTTTATTGCTCTTGAGACCAAGGACATACATTTGTGATATTTCATCAAATTTATTTATTAATTGTAATTTTTTTTTACTGTTCTTGATAAAAAAAGTTTGGATCTAAACTGAAATTCAGGTGAGAATTGGATAATTTTCACATTTATTTCATGAATATTAATGTCATTAAAAATATGTTCTAGCTTACTTTATACTTTGATGATCCAGGGAACATTTTACAGTTCCTTTTGTATTGAACTTAAACTAAATATAAAAATAAAAAAACACTTTTAAAGCTTTTAAAAATCTCATAAATGAATATATTTATATGTCATACTGATTTCTCAAGTTTGTGCTTTTGGACGTTGCCCCTTTTTTCAGAACTAAGGTTTTTTTTTTTTTTTTTTTTAATTTCTTAAGATTTTATTTGACAGAGAAACGGAGAGCAAGGAAGTACAAGCAAGGGGAGTGTGAGAGGGGGAAGCAAGCTCCCTGCCGAGCAGAGAACCCAGTGTGGGGCTTGATCCCAGGACTCTGGGATCATGACCTGAGCCTAAGGCAGTCTCTTAATGGACTGAGCCATGCAGGCGCCCCTCAGACCTAATTCTTAAGATATTTTCATTCAGTTGCACAGTAGCAATTGAAAAACATTTTAGCAAAGTGAGAAAAGTCATAAATTCATAAAATACCATGTAACCTTTTCCTTAGATACTCTGTCTAAAGGGAAGAAGATAATTCTGCTTTAGTAATGGTATTCACATAGGTAAAACCAAACATTCCTAGTTTTTAAAATGAATGTTACAAAAAGATTTCTAAGCTTGGGTTTTGAATCATGAAGACCATGTAAAATTGAAATAAGACTATGAATGCAGATTACTTTTGTTTTATTTATTGGCTCACAATTAATGTGTGTATTAAATAGCTTTGGGTTTTGGATATAATCTAAGTTCATCAAACTTATTTAAGCTTATGTACGTGGCTTCATCTGACTTTGTTTGAAAGGTGCTAAAAAAATCCTCATGGGATCATTGCACTTTTCAAAAAACAAAAACTTTTCTTGGATGAAATTCAAAACTATATTTTGAAATCAGCACATGTAGATTAAATATGTTTTAATAAAGCTTTTTTTTTTCTTTTGGTTTTACATTTATTTTCAACTATTCAGTGGATAAAATATCAATACAAATTAAGTTATTGTTTGTATTAGTAGACAATTAGTAGTCTATTAGTAAACAATTAGAGAACTTTAAGGAACATTTTCCCTACCTTCTTGGAAAATGCAGCCAGAATTTCTTACTGTTTTGTTTCCATGGCTTCTTAAAATGACATACTACCATTTGCCACAATTTATAACAATCATGTATGAGCTTTGGTCTCTCAAGTGTTAATGTAATAGAGAAAAAGACTTTGTACACTTACTACATATAAGTTTGTGTAATTATTTTATATTTATATTTGTATTCATCGGTCTTTAATAAAATATAAAAGTAATGTATTTTTTAAAATAATTTTTTATAGGTATGTTCACATATGATGAATCTACAAAATTATTTTGGTTTAACCCATCCTCTTTTGAAACTGAGGGTCAGTTCACTCTGATTGGCATAGTGCTGGGTCTGGCTATTTACAATAACTGTATACTGGATGTACATTTTCCCATGGTTGTCTACAGGAAGCTAATGGGGAAAAAAGGAACTTTTCGTGACCTAGGAGATTCTCACCCTGTAAGTCTGTAATTTTTTATTTTATGTTCAGATTTTATTTAAAAGCAAAACTAAGGTTTAATTTATGTAAAAAAAATTAGTTTTCATTTGAAATCATTTTTATTAATATTTATACCTAGTGAGATAAAGTCATTTTAATCTGTTGAAGTACCATGAACACTTAAAAACTCAAAGGGGAAATATAACTGTCAGCAGGCAAGTTTTGTAGGATTGATTCTGTAGGAACAAGTTTTGTTCTAACATATCATTTAGGATTTGGGGTTTTAGGTCTTTTTTGTTTTTTAATGAAGCCACATGAGATTTCCAGGTGAAATCAGAGCTGCTCTGGAGAGGGGGTTTGGTGGCTACAGTTAGTATATCTGTTTCTGTCCCTACCCTCTCCCTCACTGTGAGAAACCTCTGAGGTTCTCTCATAGAGTACAGTGAAAATCCATTGCTAAATTGATGCTCGGGTTTTCTCAGCAGAGAATTAGATCAGTGTCTGTCAGTCTTTCTGTATCGTAAACATTTGGCGACAGAGAAAATGCTTTTCTATGCTTTAGTTCTAACTGTCAGGTTTTTTGTTTTTATTTATTTATTTTTTTCTTCCCTAGAAGAAGGATACAAATTATTTTATAGTACTGTGGTTACCCTAATTTTTCATTTCTGGTTGTTAGGTCCTATATCAGAGTTTAAAAGATTTATTGGAATATGAAGGAAATGTGGAAGATGACATGATGATCACTTTCCAGATATCTCAGACAGACCTCTTTGGTAATCCCATGATGTATGATCTAAAGGAAAATGGTGATAAAATTCCAATTACGAATGAAAACAGGAAGGTAATAAGTGTTTTAATACCATCATTGTCTTTGTCTCTTTATTAACAGAGTTTTAAACAGTAATTTCTAAAGAAGTAGCAAATACTTCATACAAAAACTCAAGAAATCAAGTAATCAAATTCCTGTAAATGAAATAGCTCATTTCCTAAATCTTGAATATAAGCTGGTATGAGAGCCTGTAGTTGGGCACTAAAACCCTTTCTAAGAGAGAGGACAGGAGTAGGAGATAGTGAATGAAATAGTAATGGCTATAAAAAAAAGCAAGAAATAGTGTGTTTCTGATACTACACTTCACGTGGGAGAGGGAACAGGGACATCATGATTAAGATCCTTCTCTCCTCACAAGTGATGATTATCTTCAGTTTATACACATATATATGTGACTTAAATATGCTAGTGAAAAGTGTTGAATCAGATAGGTTTTTTGTATCCATTCGGAAATTGGGAATAATCCAGAACATGACAGGAAAATTAAGATAATAAATAGTAAGACTTAAAAAAATTGTTTATAAAAGCATAATTTTTGATAAAATATTCTCCAAGTTAGGATACAAAGTGCATTTATTTTTATGATTTGATACAGTAGCTTATGTATCAAGTAAAACACCAGCATTTTTGCTGAACTGGATACAGTAGGCCCCTTCTCATATTGTAGCATAGACAGCATGAGGCTTCCTGGTTTGCTCAAATCAGGTACATTGCATTGTTAGCTTTTATAAATAGATGTATATGATTTAAATGTCTCTGTGTTTGCACACCTGGTTGAGGGATTTCAAAATTGTATTGAGGTCCAGCTTTTATATTCAGTCTTGCTTAATATAATATCAAAATTGAAACTTATATGTATATTTAGTTTATGTACATGGCCTTTTTATAGTTCAGTATTGGCTATTGCAGAGAGCTGTGAAATTATTAAAGTTGCAGGCATACCTTGTTTTATTGTACTTTATTGCACTTTGCAGATGTTTCTTTTTTTTTCCCCCCCATAAATTAGAAGGTTTATGGCAACCCTGTCTTGAGCAAGTCTGTCAGCACCATTTTCAAACAGCATTTGCTCACTCTGAGTCTCTGTGTCACACTTGGGTAATTCAGACTTTTCAAACTTTTTCATCATTGTTATATTTGTTATGATCTGTGCTCAGTGATTATGACTCAAACTCAAATGATGCTTAGCATTTTTTGCAATGTATTTTTAAAATTAAGGAATGTACATTTTTTAAGATATTCTGTATTATAAACTTAATAAACTACAGTATAACATAATCATAACTTTTATATGCACTGGGAAGCCAAAAAATTCATTTGACTTAACTTTATTGCAATACTCACTTCAATGCAGTGGACCGAAATCAGATCCACAATATCTCTGAGTTATACCTGTGTTTTCCTTTGTTATGTGTAAGGTTTGAATCTTTAAAAATATTCTTGATTCTTGTTCTTCGGGAAAATAAAAACAAAAGGATATGCAGCCCAGTATCTTGTTGTGTTTTATTTGTATGGCATATTATAAGAAGTTCTTGTGGTTAATGTTTTCTGCAGGAATTTGTCAATCTCTATTCTGACTACATTCTCAATAAATCAGTAGAAAAACAATTCAAAGCCTTTCGGAGAGGTTTTCATATGGTGACCAATGAGTCTCCCTTAAAGTATTTATTCAGACCAGAGGAAATTGAATTGCTTATATGTGGAAGCCGGGTAAGAAAGCAAAGTGTCTGCAAAAATATCCGATTGATTTATTGTTTATAATGGTATGGTATATATATTAAGACATATTTTCTTGAATTTTCAGAATCTAGATTTCCAAGCACTAGAAGAAACTACGGAATATGACGGTGGCTATACTAGGGACTCTGTTCTGATTAGGTGAGGTGCTTAATTCTTAAAAGAAAGATTTAACTTGTCAATGGGGTGTGTAGTTAATGCATTAGAATTTCATCTCTCTAGGTATTACTTACCAAGTAAGCAAACTCACGAATTCTCAATCTGTAATATTAGAAATGTATTTGTAATACAGTCACCAGTGTATGGTTTATTTATCGAATGAAGTGTTTTATGTAAGTCATATGTTTTCTTCTGCATTTGGGATAGAAATTATCTAATATTCCTAGTGATTCTGATTAACATGTGCTTACTGCTGGTTAGAAAATGAGAAAATAGAGCTACCGTCTCTGAATATTTCTCCTTTCTTTTGAATTCTGTGTTTGTGAGCTGTTATTCTCCACCCTATATGAAACACTTTTTGTGTGAAATGTTACTTTACTTAATCGTTATAATCACATGCCAACATACATGTTAATATGTATTTTACCCCTGAAGAAACTGAGCCTCAGATTTTTCTCAGCAAGAGGGAGAGATTCCCTATCTTTTCTGCTTTCAAATGCCCTTCCTACTGTACTATCTCCTTTTCTGTACTACACAATTCAGTCTTAAAAGACATAGGTTTCTTCCTGCCTTGTAGAGATTGGTAAAAGGGGACAAAGATGCTTTTTTGATGCCCCCTAGTGGGATAAGGTGGAAGAAATGCAAATATATTTTTGCAACCTCAGTTCCTGGAGGTTGTCTCTGAAGGTTTTTTTTATTTCTAGAAGGTAATTTTATTTGAAGTTAGATATTTGAATGAAGGTAATTTTATTTCTAGCTTATAATAATGTAATTCTTACTTGATAACGTATCTTAAAATCACATGTTAAGTGTGATTTGAAAGGAAAGTGAAAAGAGTTTTAGTAGCTTCCAGATCATTCACCATTTAATGGTATTATAAAAATCTTTTTAAACAAAATTCAAACTTATTTTGTCAACATATATATGAAAATATTAATTCATTAAATAGGATCTACAACTAGTAGGAAGTTGAAGACTTGGAATAGTTATTATAATACGAGGAAAAAATTGGCAATATTGGTATCTTGGTATTTATTTCATTTAAATTATTCAGGATTCATTGAAGTGAAATGAATAAAAAAACTTTGAAATTATTTAATACATTTCAGCTAAAAATTAGTAGTATAACATTGGTGTAATATAAAATACCAATAGAAATATTTTAGTTTTTAATATTAAAAATAAAATTCTAGTACAACTTACCACAAATAAGGTTAATGAAAATGAATTATTCAAAAAGTAAGTATATGTAAAATGTGAACATTTAAAAGTCTAGCTTTAATAAAAATAAAGTGTGAAAATGTTGACTCTCAAGCAAGTTTTTGTGTATATGTTTTCCAATTGCTGATAAAGCTCTTCCTGATTTCATTTGACTACTGAGACTTAGAAGTATCTTTTTCAGTGGTCTTCCTTAGTGTTTTTGGATTAGTGTTTTTGGGTGAGAGGCAGGGACTACGTTTCTTTTTAGTTGATAGTTTCTGTTTTAAAGGCTTGGTCAAATTCACATTTGATTATCGTCACTTCACAGTTAATGCGATTAATTTCATTTTATTTTTCAGTACTGCATCAGCCTTTTATTTCTAGATAAGCCTAAAATAGCTTTGACCTTTCAGTTTACAAATATGTTCCTCTGTTTATTTTACTAAGATTTTGTTAAGGTTTTTTGGTCTGTATTCATGAGGAATATTGACCTATAATTTCCTTTTTTTTTTTTAAATACACATCAGGTTTTTGCTACCCTTACGTAATGAGTTGAAAGGAGTACTGTTCCTCATTCTCAGAAATACTTGTATAAGATTGGTATTTTTTTTCTTAAATATTTGCTCAAATTCACCAGTGACACTATCTGGGCCTGGACATTTCTTTGTTGGAAGGTATTTTGTTTTTTGGAGTTTTTTAAGGATTTTATTTTGAAAAAACTATAGATTTTTTGGATTTTTCTTTTATAATACAGGTTGGAGGGGCACCTAGGTGGCTCAGTCAGTTAAGTGTTTGCCTTGGGCTCAGGTCATGATCCCAGAGTCCTGGGATCAAGCCCCACATTGGGCTCTCTGCTTGGCAGGGAGCCTGCTTCTCCCTCTTCCTCTGTGCCTGACCACCTCTCTCTCTCTGTCAAATAAATAAAATCTTAGAAAAAAATAATAAAGTACGGGTTGGTACCCTGTACCCTCCATCCACCTTCCCACAATGGTAACATTTTTGCATTACTGTAGCACAGTATCAAATTCAGAAAATTGGTACTGGTTCACTCTATAGACCATAGTCAGATTTCATCAGTTTTTCATGAACTTATTTCTATGTATTTGTGTTTCTGTGTATTTCCATCACATTACATAGATTTGCATAACTAGTATTATAATGATTGTGTACAACTCTTTCATCACCAGAAGGGTTCCTTTTGCTCTCCTTTTTTTAGGTGTGCTCATATTCCTCCAGCATGATTGTCTTGAGATCCATCAACTTTGTTACATGTATCAACAGCTCATTCCTTTTTTTGCTGCATAGTATTTTGTGACATAGATGGACCATATTCAGTTTAACCTTTCAGCTGTTAAAGGACACTTGGATGTTGTCAGTATTTGGCTCTTAGAAATAAAGCTACTAAACATTTAAGCAGAGATTTTTGTGAGAACCTGTTTTCATTTCTCTGGTACAAACGCTCAGGAGTGCAATCCTAGGTCATATGATAAGTACATGTTTAGTTTTTTAAGAAACTGCTGAACTGTTTTCCAGAGTTGCTGCACCATTTTACATTTCCCTGGGGAATATATGAGTGATTCAGTTTCTCCATATCATTGCTAGCATTTGGTTGTGTCAAAATTGTTAGCTTTATCCATTCTGCTAGGTATGTTGTAATGTCTTATTGTGTAGTAATTTGAATTATGCTTGATGTCAGCAATGAGGAGTATCTTTTTTTGTACTTACTTGCCATCAGTATATTGTTTTTGGTGAACTGTTTTTTATTTAATTGTTGAACTTTGAGTTCTTCATATATTCTAGTCCTTTTTGAGGTGGGTGGTTTGCAAATACATTCTCCTACTCTTGTGGCTAATCTTTCCATCTTAACAGAATCTTTTGCATGGCAGAAATTTTTAATTTTGTTGAGCTTTGATTTTTCCTTTTGTGGATCATGTTTTTGGTAAAGTCAGATATAAAACTCTGAGCCAGCCTCAGGTCCTGAAGATACATATTCTCCACCCCCCCCCTCCTTCTCTCTCTTTTCCTAAAAATTTTATAGTTTTACATTTTATATTGAAGTCTTGGTCTATTTTGAGATGATTTTTATATAATATATAAAATTCAAGTCAAGATTCACTTTTTTGCCTATGAATGTCCACTTGTTGCCATATAATTTGTTGAAAAGGCTGTCCTTCTTTACTGAATTATTTTTGCATCTTTGTAAAAAATCAGTTTATAATGTTTGTGTGAATCTTTTTCTGAAATCCCTGTGGTTTTCCCTTCATGTGGGTGCCTATCCATCCCTCTGCCAGTACTGCACTATCAGTACAGGTAAATGGTAAGCATTAACATCAGATAGAATGCTTATTCCTGTTTTAAATGAAAGATTTCTTGCCTTTTCCATATTTTAGCTACTCTTTGCTTTAACATATAAATTTCGTATTCACTTTGTCTATGCCTACAGAAAATCTTGATAGAATTTTGATAGGAATTACACTAAGATCAAATTGGGGAGAATTAACATTTTTATTATGTTGATTCTTCCAATCTGTGAATACAGTATAGCTCCCCATTTATTTAGGTCTTTTTAAAATTCCTTTCTTCAGCATTGTAATTTTCAGCACATAGATTCTGTAGATGTTTTGTTTGATTTATACCTAAGTATGTGATATCCTTTGTGGTGATTGTAAATGGTATTGTATTTTTATTTTATTTTAATGGCTTGTATTTTTAATGTTGGTTTCCACGTGTTGTTAGTATATAGAAATGTGTGTTTTGTTTTGTTTTGCTTTATAATATGTTGACCCATTTATCTTTTGGCCTTACTGAACTCCCCTTTAAAAGGTTTTTTGTTTTGTTTTGTTTTTTGAGACATCTTGGAGTTTTCTGTATAGACAGTCATATATTCTGTAAATAAGGATAGTTATGCTTCTTTTTAAATTTGTATGCCTTTTATTTATTTTTTTTTCCTGCCTTATGCTGGCTAGAACTTTTACCACTGTGCTAAATAAGAGTAGTAAAAGCAAAAGCCTTGACTTGTTTCCGAATTTAGGAGAAAGCATTTATCTTTATTAAGCTTGACATTAGTGTAGTTAGTGCTCTCTCTACAGATTCAAGGAGGTTCCCCTATATACCTTGTTTGTTAAGTTTTATTATGAATAGGCTTTTAGTTTTTGTCAGATGCTTTTTCTGCATCTATTGATACAAGCATGATTTTTCTTTTTCTTTTTCTTTTTTTTTAAGATTTTATTTATTTATTTGAGAGAGATCACAAGCAGGCAGAGAGGCAGGCAGAGAGAGAGGAGGAAGCAGGCTCCCTGCTGAGCAGAGAGCCCGATGCGGGGCTCGATCCCAGGACTCTGAGTTCATGACCTGAGCTGAAGGCAGGGGCTTAACCCGCTGAGCCACCCAGGCGCCCTGCATGATTTTTCTTTATCCTCTGTTTGATATGGCACATTGCATTAATGGATTTTCCATTATTGAACCGGTGTTACATATCTGAGTCATTTCCATTTAGTTCATTGTCAAATTTGACTTGGTAATTGGTTAATGATTTTTGTGAGTTGATGAAAGATACTGGTCTGTAGTTTCTGTCTTTTTTTAATGTTGTCTTGGTCTGGTTTTAACATCAAGGTTAATTCTGGCCTCATAAAGAATTAGGAAGTGTTCTGTTTTCCAGGAGAGCTTACGTTAAAGTGGTACTAATTATTTCTTCCTCTCTTTTTTTTTAAGATTTTATTTATTTATTTGACAGATCACAAGTAGGCAGAGAGGCAGGCAGAGAGAGAGAGGGGGAAGCAGGCTCCCTGCTGAGCAGAGAGCCTGATGTGGGGCTTGATCCTAGAACCCTGAGATTATGACCTGAGTTGAAAGCAGAGGCTAAAACCACTGAGCTGCCCAGGCACCCCGGTACAAATTATTTCTTAATTGTTTCGTGGAGTTCTCCCAGGAAATCATCTAGGCCTAGAATTTACTTTTTGTGGAGGATATTAGTTTCAAATTCAACTTTTTCAGTGTTTATAAGATTATTAAAATTATCTTTCATATTTGGTGAGCGGTGGCAATTTGTGTTATTCAAGGAGTTGATCCACTTTATTAAGGTAGTCAAATTTATGTGTGCAGAGTTCATAATATTCCATTTTTATCTGTTTGATGTCTGCAGATCTGAACTATCATACCCTTCTTTATTCCTCATAGTGGTAATTTGTGGAGTTTTTTTCCCTTTTTTAAACTTGTTAGTCTTGTTTGAGAGGTTTGTTGAAATTACTGATTATATTGAAAAGCCAGCTTTTTATTTCTCTGTTCTTTTCCTGTTTTTAATTTCATTGATTTCTGCTTTTTATTGGTTACTTCCTTACTTTGGTTTATTTGCTCTTCTTAGTCTAGGTTACTGAGGATAGAAATTGATTGATTTGAGACCTTTCCTTTTTCCTAATGTAACCATTTAGTGCTTTAAATATTATTCTCATCCTTGCTTTAGCTATATCCCATATTTTTATATGTTTCATTTTCATTTTTTTCATGTGTGTGTATTTTTTAAGATTTGAGACTTTCTCTTTGTAATTTAAACAAAATATATTGTTGAATTTCCAGGGTTTTTGGCTATCTTCCTCCTCTGTTACCGATTTCTGGTTTGACTCTTTATAATCAGAGAACTTAACTCTTCCTGACTCCTCTAATACTTTTGAATTTGTGTATTCTGTGTTGGTGGGTGGAATGTTCTATAAATGTTGATTTAGGTTCTGGTTGTTGATGACTTTGCAGATGACTGATTTGTATTTCTATGAGATGCTCAGAGAGGGGTGTTGAGTCCTCCATAATGGTGGATGTGTCCATTCCTCCTTTCAGCTCTATCAGTTTTTACTTTATTTTGAAAATGTTTTGATTGGTACATAGACTTTGAGCCTCAGTATGTCTTTTTGGTGAGTTGATCCTTTATAATTATGTGATGTGCCTCTCTGTCTCTGCTGATTTTTTTTCCTCCAAAATCTACTCATCTGTTAATTTTCTTTAACACTTTTTTAAAATTAACTTTTTATTGTGGAAATAACTATAGATTGGCATACAGTTGTAACCATTTTTCTCTCAGTGGCAAATTTTTATAAAATATTAGTACAGTATCACAAGTAGGATGCAGTCAAGATACAGAAAAATTCAATCACTATAAGAATTCCTCCTCTTGTTGCTCTTTTATAGGCAGTCACACCTATATATCTATACCTTTACCCTATCCCTAACCCCACTCTATTCCCTTATCCCTGATAACCATCCATCTTTCCTGCATTTCTTTAATTTTGTAATTTCAAGGATGTTGTATAAAGTGAATCACATATAATAATATGTCACCTTTTGGGATTGGCTTTTTTGAATCAGCCTTGACAGTTACCCACATTTTTTTTCCCACAAATCAATAGTTTGTTTCTGTTTATTGATGAGTAGTATTTATTCCTTGATATGGATTCATCAGTCTTTTTAATTATTTGGCTATTAAAGACTTCATGGTTGTTACAGTTTGGAGCTATTATGAATAAAATTGCTATGAATAACCATGTGCGGTTTTTTAGGTAAACACAAGTTTTCATTTCTCTGATAAATGGCAAGAGTGCACTTGATTGTTTTTTACTGTTGAATTTGAGAGTTCTTTGCATAGTCTAGATACACTACTTTTATCTTTCCTCTAATAAATTACTTTTTCATATATGTAAAAAATCAGCTGAGCATATTTCTGTAGGTCTCTCCTGATATTTATCTTCTCCTCCTTTTACCTCTGTCAGGTTTTGCTTCATGTATTTTGAGGCTCTGTCATTTAGTATTACCTTTTTTTTCTTTGTCTTTTTTTTTTTTTTTTTTTTGGTACATACCCATTTGGAATCATTATGTCTTTTTATTATTATGTAAGGTCCCTCCTTAGGATTTTAATTTTCTTTGCTCTGAATCTAATATGAATACACCATTCTTGTTTTGTTTTAATGTTTGCCTGGTATCTTTTTCTGTTTTACTTTCAACCAATCTGTTGCTGAATTTGAAATGAATTTAGAAACAGTTAATGGTTCTTTTTTTTTTAAATCAGCCACTTTGTCAGTCTGCCTTATTAATTAATATATTTAGACAGTTCATATTTAAGGTAATTATTGATAGGTTAGGGTTTATGTCTACTACTTTATATTTTCTGTTTCTCTCTTTATGATTGCTTGTTTCTGTCTTTTTGCCTTCCATTGGTTATTTAATTACTCATACATTTTTTTTTTTTTTTGGACACACTTTGATTTATTTTTAGTGTTTTTTGGGTTGTATTGTTCAGTATAGTATTCTTCCTGGTTGTTCTGTACGTATGTGAGAGTGGATCAACACCTCTTCCAGTGAAGTATGGAAACCTTGCTTCCATTTAGATTTCTTTTTTTTTCTCTTTTTTGTGTTTTAAGGGTTTTATTTATTTTTTAAGATTTTATGTATTTATTTGACAGAGATCATAAGTAGACAGAGAGAGTGGGGGAAGCAGGCTCCTCGCTGAGCAGAGAGCCCGATGGCGGGGCTCTATCCCAGGACCCTGGGATTATGACCTGAGCTGAAGGCAGAGGCTTTAGCCCACTGAGCATCCAGGCACCCCAGATTTTATTTACTTATTTGAGAGTGAGCAAATATGAGAGGGGAGAGGGTCAGAGGGAGCACAGACTCCCCACTGAGCAGGTAGCCTGATGCAGGACTCGATCCCGGGACTCTGGAACATGACCTGAGCCAAAGGCAGTTGCTTAACCAACTGAGCTGCCCAGGCACCCCCCCTCCCCCATTTTGATTTCTTTCCCCACTTTTAAATATTGTCTTGAATATTAATGCTGTTGTGATTTTTATATCAGTCATCACATAGGGTTTACAAAATTGATGAGAATGGCAGTCTGTCGTATATACCTGTTTCTGCTATTTCCATTCTTTTTTCCATTTGCTTTAAGAGTCCCATCTTTTATTACTCCTTTTAGTTATTCTTAAAAAAGACAGGTCTGGTAATGACAAATTCTTTTAGTTTTCCTTTATCTGGTGATATCTTTATTTTCCCTGTATTCCTGAAGAGTAGTTTTGTTTATGCCATTTGGGGTTTGTTCAGCTTCTTGAATTTGTGGGTGTGTTTTTTGCCCAACATGAAAGTTTTTGGCTATTATTTCTTCAAATACTTTTTCAGTCCACTCTCTTTCTTTTCTTTCTTTCTGTGGCTCTAATACCAATGTCTAGTCATTTGTCATTGTTCCGCAGGTACCTGAGATTCTGGTTTGTTTTTGATTTTTTTGTTTTGTTTTGTTTTCCAGTTTTCTTCCTTGTTCGGTTTTTTATCCTCTATATTTCTATCCTCTATTACTGAGCCCATCCAGTATTATTCTCTTACCCTGTGTTTTTAAGTCCATAATTTATGTTTGGCTCTTTTTTTTTTTTAATTATAACTTCTCTTTCTTTCTTGGGATTTCCTATTTCATTTGTGAAAACAATAGAACTTAAAATTGTAGAATCATTTTTATGATGACTGCATTAGAATCCTTGTCAGATAATTCTAGCATCTTATTTTTTTTAAAGATTTTATTTGTTTATTTGAGAGAGAGAGCACAGAGGAAGAGGGAGAAGCAGTCTCTGCCTGAGCAGAGAGCCCCATGTGGGGTCTTAATCCCAGGACTCTGAGATCATGAACTGAGCCGAAGGCAGATGCTTAACCGGCTGAGCCACCCAGGCACCCCAGTTCCAACATTTTACTCATCCCAGTGTTGACACCACTTGATTTTCTTTCCTTCGTATTGTAGTTTTGGATTGTGTCCTGGGCATTGTGTCTGTTAGGAGATCTGGGTCCTGTTTACAGTTTCTTACTTTAGCAGGCAGTCATCCTGTTCATACTATTCAAGTGTAGCATGCAGGTGCTGGCATACTTTTTTGCGGGTTGTAGTTCTAGTGACAGATTTAGTTTTCAGAGCTTTTGTGCCATTGTTCTGCTCTGCTTTATTTATCTCATTCCATGAGGGCTCCCTGTGGTCCATGATCGTGTTGCTTTAGGGAGGTGAAATTAACAGCTTCCCCAGGCTGAGTTGCACATGTATCAAGCCCATAGGGCTGGAAAGCTCTTCCTGGGCTCCATTGTATTATAGCAGGATCCCCCTTGCTGGTGCTTGCGGCCATTCAGTGTCTGTGGACTAGGAGGGACTCTGAGGCTCCACAAGAAGGGGACCACTTCCCGGGCCAGCACCTCTTGTGGCAGAAATCCCCTGCCAACTGTGTGTCTGGGTTGAGAAGAGGACTCTCAGGCATGGCTTCTTTTCTTGATTTAATTTAAGTTTTTTATTTTCTGTTTCTGTTATATTATCATTGTGCTTATGTATCTTGTGGTTCCTCTAGATTAATTTTTGCTTCCTCAATTTGACATGACTTATTTTTATTTCCAGCTATTCCCTAGTTCTGTCATACCTTCCAGAATCTTTTTTCATTAATTCTAAAATTTTTCTGAAATTTTGTCGGAAATTTTTTTCTAAGTTAGTTGTCCTTTCATAGGACAACTAACTGTTGTCCTCTACTACTGTTATTTAAAAATTTTTAGCTTCATTTGAAATTTGTTTACAGTTTTCATGTTTTTATTGGCAGATGTCGATGTACTCTTATTCTCTATAGAGATATCATTCCTATGTGTACATACACCTATCATTCCTCTCTAGTAACTCTTAGTGTTTGTGATCTTTTCTGGTGTGCTTTTTAAGTGAGATGAGTTTTCTCATATTTGGAAGAGGGAGAGATAGGCCAGGGCAGATTATTCATGCTTCAGCTCTGTGCATTGTATTTTTGCAAAATGATTTAAGAAAAAAGAAAAGTACATTTATTTGAGTTTTTCTTGTCCTTTTTATTCTTGATTTGGTGAATTTGGACCTTATTTTCAGCAGTTTCTCCTCAGTTTCAGAAAGAAATTATGGTGTTCAAGGGCTTTAAGGGCTCAGAGCTTCTGCTGTGTACTGCATCATGATCTGCATTTGCCTACAAATTGTGTAACTCTCTTTTAGCTGTCCTCTCAAATTGTCCTGCGCTTTCCAGTGGATTGGTGGTTTTGAGGTTCTCTTGCTCCCAGGGCTGTAAGAAACCCAGTTGCCTTCCTTTTGCATCCTCACCCACTGACATGGATACCAACCAGGTATTCCAGCTGTCAGTGTGTGTTCTATTCATTTACATGGAAGGATTTGTGGGGGGATATCTTGTCACCTGGTTTTGAAGGTCTTATCTATAGGTCTTCCATTTTCCCATCCAATTAGCTCTGGTTTTACGGGAGAGAGTAGGAAGATTAAAAAGAAAAGCAAAAACAAAATAACTGTCACTGCTACCATCATCTTTCCCAAACCTCTTAATCTGTATTTCTTCTGATTTTCATATCTATTAGTATCCTTATCTGAATCCATTGTTTCCCTGGGGCTTGCAAAATGGTAATTTTGGGGAAAAAAAATTGCTCTTGTTAATTCTACATATATACCTGGTGTTCTTTTTCCTCATCGGTAGTTGTTACTTGATTACTGTGTAAAACAGTTTTACTGAAAAGGCACAATAAAAGGTAATTAAATATTTAAGAGTAAGGAGTTACTGTAATAATTTGAGTAGTAACAGTTGGGTTTGGAGTTTAGTTGGTTTTGTTTTTTGTTTTGTTTTTTGCCTCTTTCTGGATACTGTTTTGAACTCTTAGATTTTTATATATTGAACGTGTTTGAAAGTCATTATTCTTAGGGATGTTCATACTGCTTAGTCTTGGTATGCTTCTAACATCACTTCATTTTACATTTTGAAATTTTTAGCTCACCTGGAGCTAACCCTAGGAGTTAACTCTAGGCCTGAAATAAGCCATTTTTAGAAGAAAATCTTGGGGAATAGGGTCTTTAAAAGTCAGTTTAGGGCACAATGTGTTACCTTTGTTATTAAACGTTAGTGCATGAAGACTTTTTCTAGGGGACAGAGGAGGAATTTTCAGTGTATCCTGGAAATTGCTCCATGTCAAGGTAGAGATATCATCTATGTTCTTTCGTATGGCTGACTACTGTTACTGTGTGAAAGCAGTATAGATTATTAATATTCCTGGACATAGTGTTTATTTCCAGCATTTTGCTATGAGAAGTAATGTCACAGCGAATCATACCTGGATTATTCCATAGATATGTGTTCCAGATATATACATTTTTTCTTGTTCTTTTGTGTTCTCTATGTCCCTACTAGAAATTTTGGTCATTCCTTTGGTCACCATAGAAGTTAACCTTCTGTTTCCAAATTTATTTTGCATATTTCTTGAGTATATTCAAGTATTATCATTCTTTTTCAGATTTGTTCATTTCTGAGTTTTGTATTTCTGATTAATGGTGTTCTTTTTGATCTGCTATTGCATTTTCTCTTCATATTGGAATATGGGGTTTTCCATTTTTCATGACTCAATTTTTCAAGTATACTTTTTTCTGCTTGACAATTTAGCTTATTTATTTGTTGAACTTGTTTCATAATTATTTGGATTTTGGAATTCTGTTTCTCCCATTTTGTTTCTATTGGTTGAGGTTTTCCTGGACCTGCTATTAGTAGATCTCCTGGTACAGTGGGGAGAAATTTGGGTGGCATAAGTGGTCTCTTGATTGAATGGGTCCCTCTTTTGTTACTATGGTAGCAACAGTTTCTTTAATATATGGCTATGCGGCCTAGCACCTTCTGATTCTTCAGCTCCATCTTGTTTAAGGCCTGAATCTTTCATTAGCTGCTTCCATTCCATTATAGCCAGAAGCTACTTTAAGGAGACACCTCTGCCTCCCAGGGTACTCCCCATCACTTCCCGGCATCATGCTGATCTGTCATTTTTTAAAAAATTAATATATAATGTATTATTTGCTTCAGGGGTACAGGTCTGTGAATCATCATCAGTCTTAACACAATTCACAGCACTCACCATAGCTCATACCCTCCCCAATGTCCATGACCCAGCCACCCTGTCCCTCACCCGCTCACCCCCAGCAACCCTCAGTTTATTTCCTGAGATTAAGAGTCTGTTACAGTTTATCTCCCTCCCTGGTCCCATCTTAGTTTTCATTTTTTCCCCTCCCTACCCACCACAACCCCCCACCCTGCCTCTCAGATTACTCATATCAGAGATATCATATGATAATTGTCTTTCTCTGATCTTTCTGACTTATTTCGTTTAGCATAATACCCTCTAATTCCATCCACGTTGTTGCAAATGGCAGGGTTTCAGGTGTTTTTTTTTTTTAAATGACTGTATAGTATTCCATTGTATATATATTTATACACACCACTTCTTTTTTATCCATTCATCTGTTGATGGACATCTAGTTTCTTTCCATAGTTTGGCAATGGACATTGCTGCTATAAACATTCGGGTGCACGTGCCCCTTCAGATCAGTGCATTTGTATCTTTAGGGTAAATACCCAATCATGTGATTGTGGAATTGTAGGGTAGCTCTATTTTCAACTTACTGAGGAACCTCAATAAGGAGGAACCTCCATAGTGTTCTCCATATTGGCTGCACCAGTTTGCATTCCCACCAACAGTATAGGAGGGTTCCCCTTTCTCCACTTCCTTGCCAACATCTGTCGTTTCCTGACTTGTTAATTTTAGCCATTCTGACTGGTGTGAGGTGGTATCTCACTGTGGTTTTGATTCTACCTGTCATTTCTACCCTGGTACTTTTCCAGGGCCCGCCCTTTTAGCCACCCCATTGCACTTACCTTTCTTTAGCAGTTCACTCTTGAGGTGAGGGTTTGCCCAGGGTGAAGTCTAACCCATACTATTCTGCACACCCCTGTCTTCTGTATTGCTCTTGTAGGACTGTGATAGTTTAGGCTCAGGTGTTCATACTTCCAGCTTACATGTCACTTGGGAGTTTGCTCTTCTGTTTTCTTAGTTTTAATCTAAACTTAGGTTATGGGTGTTTTTATCAGATTTCCTTTTTTGATCTGCATAGGTTTTAGGAGATGTGAATGGGATGTGATCCATGAACCTATCACTTAGGGAGAAATGCAGAAGTTTTTTCCTTCATTTTCAGTTTTCTAAATAGTTGCATTCCTAATTCAGAATTTTAATGCAGAACATAGCACTTATAGGAAGAGAAGAATTTCATTCAGTAAGTGTTTTCATTGTCTAAACTGGTAGTAACCCCAGTATTTTAAATTCTAATTTTAAATTCTAGAGAGAACCAAATAAATAAATAATGTAGACAGACTGGTCAGGGTACCCTTCTATCTGCCTTTTCAGGTGTGGGTGGTTCAGTTAGGCTTCAGAGCACTCCTACAGTGCTCTGATAAGAAGACTCGATGACTACCCATTTTGCAGGGGAGCTAGCTGTTCTGCCCTGACAGAGAGCTCTGGGCCATAGGAGACTTTCTTCTTGTCAGCCACCCAATAGGAATGATCTGGCTGTGGAATGATTCTAATTCTTCCTGAAAATGCACCTGCAAGTTCCAATGTCTAATTTCCTGTTGTTATGATGTAGTTCTTTATTGTGTTCTCCAGGTGAATGGGAGGTTTGCAGGAACTGAGGAAGGTGTTAGACTATCAGGGTAGAGAAGTGGGAGGACATTGAAGGAGAACCAAGAAGTCTATTAAGCTGCTAACCCTGTCAGAAGTATTGGCATTATACCAATAAAAATGCCCACATTTTAGTAATAGAAATTGTATACTGAAATACAAGAATATAAAAAACTAGAATTATAATTACACATGTAGGAAGTGTGACATTCTCTGCCAAGATTCTGGAAAGAGCTTTTCAAATAAATGTTAAAATGTATTTTTTTCCTGAAATTTTTTGAGCTGAGAATTAGTGCATATTGTTAAATTTATGGATACCTCATTATTCATACACGTATGCCAAGATTGCTCTTAATGAACTTCATTTTGTCTTTAGAGTGACTATAACAAGCATCATTATAATAACATGACTTCTATCACATAGATTTTAGGAATGTCAGGGACTAAATCATTGCATATAGCAGAAATACCAGAATTATCCCCATCCCTACTTCCACAGCCCACAAAATCAAAAGTGTTCTGGTTTAAATAAAAAATTGTGCCTTTGTATTACTACTACTACATGTGTGTCTGTGTGTATGTGTATGTGTTTTTATTTTATTCTTAATTGGTATCACCTCCCTCCCCCCAATCTAGTATTTTCGATTTACAGGATTTGAGTTTTGGGTTTTGTCTCTTATTCCTGATAATATTTTATGAGTATACCATAGTTTACATAATTATTTCCTGTTATAGGACACTTCAGTTTACCACTTATTACTGTTCTAGATAATGTAGCCATGAACTACACCTTTAAATGTTTCTGTAAGATAAATATGCATCAGTAATTTGTAGATCCTTGATCACCAGGAATGAATGTTTAGGGTTTCTGATACTAGCTTCCAGGTTATCTCCATAATACAGTTTTAATAAGTCATAAACTTACATTAGTACTAATTATAAATGAAGACCAAACTAAAATCAGTATTCTACCTTTTCTCATTAGGGAGTTCTGGGAAATCGTTCATTCATTTACAGATGAGCAGAAAAGACTTTTCTTGCAGTTTACAACAGGTACAGACCGAGCACCTGTGGGTGGACTAGGAAAATTAAAGATGATTATAGCCAAAAATGGCCCAGACACAGAAAGGTAATTATTAAATTGTGACTGTATACCTAGAACCTTAAATTCCATGTCACAGACATGGGAACTGTCCGGGAGCTTCTGAGCACTTTTAAAAGTTTTATGTGGAACTCTCCAAATCACATGAACTGGTAATTCAGAGAATATTTTGCTGCTTTTGTTTGAAGTAATTTTTAAAACACTGGCCTAGTTCAAAGCCATTAAAGGGCTCACTTGATTTTGAATTTTGCAAAGTGATATGATTCATTCAGTTTTTCAGAATTTTTAAAATTGAAAGTGGTATTATGTAATCTACTTAAGAATGGTTAAATTGAGTCTCAAAATTGTTCAGCACTAGATTTCATAATCTTAACATTAGAATCAAGTTTCATAATCTTGTTCTTCATTGTATAAGTTAATGTTTTTGTGAGTAAGGATCTTACATGAACAGTAGCATATTTAAGGGTTTAAATATATAGAAGCATTTCTATTAGTATTCCACATTATTTGATGCATAATGGCTTTAATGTAACTTTACGTATATTTGTTATTAAGTCACTTATATGCTCAGCGCTGCCAAGAATATTTCTAATTGGCATTAAAGAACATAGATTTTGAAATCTTAAAAGCCAGGTTTGAGTATTATCTTCATCCTGGAGTAAATTAACTTCTCAGTAATGTCAGCTCTGTAGTGGGGTTAATGATAGTTTCATTTTGAGAAGATAACATGAGATCTAACAGTTAAACAATATGTGTTATGTCATAATGACTCAGTGGATACAATATGTTATCATTAGTCATCATCATCATATCATTAGGATTGAATAATAAGATAAAAACAAACTGATGTTTGGTAGTTGTGTAGGAAAAACAAAAAGTTTATGAGTTACATTAATGGGTACCCTGCATTGCAAACCTTCTCAACTATACATACTATCTAAAAGTAGGGGTTTTTTTAGTGCTGAGCATATTCTCCATGATTTATTTTCCTATTTTTCCTATTCTCTCTGTTTAGGTTACCTACATCTCATACTTGCTTTAATGTCCTTTTACTGCCGGAATATTCAAGCAAAGAAAAACTTAAAGAAAGATTGCTGAAGGCCATCACTTATGCCAAAGGATTTGGCATGCTGTAAAAAAAAAAAAAAAAAAGAAGAAGAAGAAGAAGAAGAAGAAGAAGAATGGAAAAAAAAAGAAAAATTTTAAATTTTAATAATTATAACAAGAGGGATGAATTTGGTGGTGATAATGTCCCAGTACAAAAAGGCTGTAAGATAGTGAACCACAGTAGTCACCTTATGTCTGTGCCTCCCTTCTTTATTGGGGATATGTGGGCTGGAACAGCAGATTTCAGCTACTTATATGAACAAATCCTTTATTATTAGTATTATTTTATTTTATTTTTATTTTTTTTTTTTGCGTGAAAGTGTTACTTATTCTTTCACTTGTATGTACAGAGAGGTTTTTCTGAATATTTATTTTAAGGGTTAAATCACTTTTGCTTGTGTTTATTACTGCTTGAGGTTGAGCCTTTTTGAGTATTTAAAAAATATATACCAACAAAACTACTCTCCCAAGGAATATATTGCCACCATTTGTAGACTGTGTAACCTTCAACTATGTGCTATTTTCGTCCCTGTATCTAACTCAAATCAGGAACTGTGTTTTTTTTTTCTTTTTTTAAACAATTTGCTTTGAAACTTGAAGTTTTGAAAACAGTGTGATGCAATTGCTGCTGTTCTAGTCCCCAAAGAGTTTTCTGTGCAAAATCTTGAAATCAATAAAGATGGAAGGGAGAACTTGGAATGTTTTAACTGCAGCCCTCAGAACTTTACTTTAGTAACAGCACAACAAATTAAAAACAACTCATGCCACAGTATGTCGTCTTCATGTGTCTTGCAATGAACTGTTTCAGTAGCCAATCCTCTTTCTTAGTATATGAAAGGACAGGGATTATCTTGTTGTTGTTGTTGTTGTTGTTGTTATTGTTGTTATTGTTGTTGTTTTAAGTTTACTGGGGAAAAGTGCATTTGGCCAAAAGAAATGGTAGTCAAGCCTGTTGCAAGAAAGCTAGGAAGTTTGTTGTTTATTATAAACACAAAGCATGTGAAAGTGCACTTAAATTTTTTATTAATTACTTATTACCTGCATTTTAAATAGACAATCCAAAGTCTTCCCTTCATGTTGCCATCATCTTGTCTACAGCCATTTTATCAAGGCACATGATCAGTGTTGCAACATAATAGAAAGGATGGCTATTGTGCCTTGTTTCACTTAATCATACGTTAAGCAGACCTGGAATGAATGGAACTATTACTCTTAAGTCCTATTTACATTGTATATCCCCAAAGATTAAGTTATACTTCAGAAAGTAAGTGTTAAATATTACTTCCATGTGGAAAAGTACAAATAGGTTTAAATTACTGGACGTTCAGAAGTAAGTAGTTTCCCCTTTCTAGTCTTCTGTGTCTGTGATGTTAATTTCTTTTATTACAATATAAATAAAAGGATTATGTATTTTTAACTAAGAGATATGGATATATCCTTTTACTACAAGCTATATACAGCTAATGTGCTGAGCTTGTTCTTTGATGATTGTTTTAACAGACAGATTAGATCAACCTGATGATTTGTTTGAAATTGGCAGGAAAAATACAGCTTTTCAAATCACGGGAGGGGAGAAAGGATATCTTTCAGGATTATTTTAATTATTTTAGTAATTGAGACAGATCTGTTGTGTACCGTAATGCTAAATAAAACAGTGACATTTTTCATCATAATTTAGAGGAAAACGAAAACAGTGCTTTCATCTTGTGATAAGGTAACATTTTTTGTTGTTGTTTTCTGGGCCAGCCTTTAGAACTGTTAAGGTATGTACACTACCTTGATGCAAGGGACTCATGATACTATAGTCATCTTAAAGAGCGTCTCATCCATGTGCTTGTGTATAATGAAAGAAGGAGAGAAATCAAATACTCTGGGGGCATTTTATATAATAAATTCGTGAAGAAATGTGTGTTCTTCAGTTCTCAAGTTCTATTATCACAGTATTGAAGTTCTATAATTGTATTAACCTTTCTGTATGAAGTTTGTGAATGGTAATTGAGTATAGGTTATCAGATATAGAATTCACATCAAATAGACTTTTAACAAACAGTTCAAAATAAACCTACCCTTGAAAATATTTTAAGAGAAAAAGTCATTGGTTGTCCATACTAGCCGCTCTCACTTGCTTAGTAATTATCCTGGGCATGTTACCACTTCTCTTACCATTGCCTCCTATTCCATACTGTTTAGTAGAATGCCATTGAACAGTATCTCATGGAAGAGGAAAACAGAACTTTTGACTATAATTAATTTGTCTACCCAAATTTCTTATGAAAGTACTTTTTTGCCTGAACACTTACATATTTTGTTTATCTGTGAATCAGCCAACAGTCTGCAGGAAACTGTGGGGATAACATGAACCATAAACTAAAATAATTAGTTTTCCAAATGAAGTAGAAACTTTATCTTACAGTTTTATTATTTTAGAAAATTTCAAACATGCAACATAAAAATAGAACCTGCTATCAAACTTTTCTGGAGCCTGGCAGCTTCAGTAAATGAGTTGGATTTCCTCACCCTATACTACTATTCCAAGTTGTGGTTAATTGTGTGATAAAATACAACTACTTTCCTAGCTTTATTTTGGGATGCATACCTGTGTAGGGGGAGAAATATCCAAAAAAACAAACAAAACCTTAAAAATGAGGCTTCAAACTGAACTTGCTGATACTCATTCATTGTGACTTAGTAACACCACTCCCTTTTCCCCTAAGAACACAATGGCTGAGATTTCAGGCCCCATTTTGGTTTTTTGGCTTTTTTTGTTTGTTTGTTTGGTTTTGGTTTTGGTTTCCTCTAGAATTTCATAATGGTCTCTCAAGAAGAATTGTTTTCCTAAGGCTACTTTATTTGTAGTCTTGATCCCCTTACCTTCTCTTTCTCTCATATGTATACATACAATTTTTAAAAAAATTTTTTTAACCAAAGAATTAAAGAACAAACTTCTGTTTGCTCCCTCTTGTGTTCTCTGTTACTAGTCTATCAGGAATTTCCTGGGGAAGACTGTTAACAACTTGAAAGTCCCAAGGCTTTAACCCTGTTCAAATCCAGTAGGTTGGCATTTGTTAAACACTGCAAGATTTTGATGAAAATGTCTCACTGAGACATTAGCAGACATTTAGAGAAATGCTGCTAATCCATTTCTGTGCCACTGAAAATGCTTTCCTGAACAAAACAACCTTTTCAACTGCCTGTATGAACTGTTTAACCTTGCCAACACCTTGGAATTGATTTTGCTGTTACTCTGGTCCTTTTCAGTTGAATGTTTATCATCCAGATCTTGGATGAATAGTATAATGCTACTTAAAGTTCTTGTCTAGTTCTCTTCTAGTCAACCTCAACCACTCCTGAAGATTCTTAAATTTATATTTTTTTTCTCAGACTCTATCCCCAGGATAATTTTTCTGGTACCTCAAAGCTAATACCAGAACTGCTTCATCTTGCATTTCTACCTACTATTAATTAAAAGGATCACTTTCAACCCAGTCATTGAAACCCCTCATCCCTCAGCTCTCACAGCTTTTATCAATTCCTTTCCCCTCCAGTCTCCCCAGTTCATCATACTTCCTTTCAGGTTCTGGTCCATTGAATCACCTGGTTGCTTTCAGTAGCTTCCCAAATAACCACCCTGACTGTAACCTTTTCCAATCTTTTTCATTTTGCTAAAACAATTTTGCTAATTTAAATATCCTTTGCTTCAAAATTTGCTCCTGTTTGAATATTCTTCAAGCTTGGCATACAAGGCCCTCCATAAACTGGGTCCCACGTGCTTTTCCAATTTTGCCATCTGTTACAGGCACTTTCCCTGAAGCACAACATCTTCATTTGTGCTTAATTCATATTTCTCAAGTTCCCTTCAAAAGGAAAATTTAAAAACACTTTACCCATAAAAACTTCATGGACCATCAAAATGGACTTCCAAGTGCTTGTGGGACCTCACAGCAACCCATACTTAACATGGTAGTTCAGCTCATTGGGGCACATTTCTTATTTAAACAACGAGGAGTACGTGAGATTTTCTCCTCCCAGCCCCATAACCGTGACCCAGGATGTGAGCAGATTCATGGCAGAGATAGTGTTTTTTTAATCTTTCTACCAGCTTGTCACCACTTGAATGATTGAAAACGGCCCAGCATGCAATAGGGTGTTCAATGAAGCTTCCTGTTTTATCACTAAAGATGACCTCTTCTTATCTCCCCACACTTGTGCCCCGCAAAAAGTTTTTTTTTTTTTTTTTTTTTTTTTTAATGTTTAAATATTTGTGGCTAAAGGACTTGCTTTGTGAGGAAGTGGCTCCCCTGGAACAATGACTGTTCCAACCCATGGAAAGACAGAGGGAAAGAATGAAAAGGACAAATGTCTTTGAGAGCAAGATTGTGTGACTTCCCCAGCCCTACCCTTTGGATGTGCTCTCACAACCAGGAGCCTCTGTGCAGACATGTCTGTGACCACACTCCTCTCCCACAGGGGCAGGCATCTTATACACCCCCACTGTTCCATACCTTCATATCTATCAAAGAACAATCCTCTGCCAAACACTGCTTTTTGTACTAAATGAAGCACCACAATGAATGAATGCATCATAAGCCTTACTACGAATCAATCCTCAAATCAGGATTCTTAGGTTCATTTGAACAGAACCTGAAGTAATTATCCTAGCTGTCTTCTGGTCTTTAGAAAACCATAGAAAATACAATAAGCATGTGTCTGGTAAATGGTACACAGGTGTTTAGGGTGCCACCTTCAGTGTCAGATGACTAGGTCTCAGTCCGGGCCCTGCCCTTGCCTCAGCTTGGATTATCATATCCAAGCCCACCTCATTGCTGATTATTAGGATTCAATGAATTTGAGATATAGATGCTAGAAAACCTGGTGCAAGACAAACTGCAATAGGTTCTCTCAATATTTGCCAATTAAAAGGAGTCCATTGAGAAGTTGGAGATAGGATTGCTTTTGCAGGAGTTGACCCTCCCTCATCTACCTCAAAGTGGGGAGGGGTATCTCTCTCGTTTTTGTGTAAGATAAAATCCATGTAACAAAATTCACTTTTTTGCAGTGTACAATTAATGGCTTTTAGAATATTTACAAAATTGTGCAATCATCACCATTAAATACAGAGCATTTTTATCACTGTAAAAAAAAAAAAAATCCTGTACCTATTAGGAATGACTGTTTATTCTCCCCTCAACAATATCCCCAAAGCTCCCCTACAATACACACCAAAGTCCTTGGTAATCACTAATCTTTTCTGTCTATAGAGTCCCTTATTTGGGACATTTCATATCAATGGAATCGTGCAATATGTGGCCTTTTGTATCTGACTTTTCACCTAGAACAATGTTTTCAAGGTGCATCTATGTTGTAGCATGTATCAGTACTTCAGTTCTTTTTACAGCTGAATAATATTTCATTGTATTGATATACCATATTTTGTTCACTCGTTTGATGGATGTTTGCATTACTTCTGTTTGTTGGCTATTATAAATACTATTGCTGTGAACATTTGTGTACAGGTTTCTATGTGGCTATAAGTTTTTATTTCTCTTGGTTTTGTACATAGGAGTGAAATTGCTGGGTCATATGCCTACTCCGTTCAAGGAACTATCAAACTTTCCCAAAGTGGCTGTACTATTTGACATTTCCATCAACATTGTGAGAGTTCCAATTTCTCTGCATCCTGGCCAGCATTTATTACTGACATTTTTATTCTAGCCATCCTTTTGGGAGTGAAGTATTTCATGGTTTTGATTTGCATTTCCCTAATGACTAATAAGGTTGAGCATCTTTTCGTGAGTTTTTGGCCATTTGTTCATCTTTAGAGAAATGTCTATTCATATCCTTTGCCCATTTCTTAATTGGGTTCTTTTTATTACTGAATTCTTTATTCTGGATGTAAGTTCCTTACCAGATAAATTACTTGCAATTATTTTCTCTCATTCTCTGGATAGTATTTTCACTTTTTGGATAATGCTCTTTGAAGCACCAAAGTTTTCAATTTGGGGGATGTCCAAATTCTGTGTGTGTGTGTGTGTGTGTGTGTGTGTGTGTGAGAGAGAGAGAGAGAGAGAGAGAGATCTGTGCTTTTGGTGTCATATTTGAAAAGAAAAAAAAACCTACTGCAATCATACCTGTTTTCTTTTAAGTGCCTTACAGTTTTAGGTCTTTGATCCATTTTTGCATATTGTGCATTGTAGAAGTCCAGCTTCATTCTTTGGCAGATGGATCTCCAGTTGTCCAGGTGCAGTTGTTGAAAAGACTTGTTCCCCTGTGAATGGTCCTGGCACTATTATTGAGAAGTAATTGCCTGTAAATATTAGACTTTATTTTCAGAATTGCAATTTTATTCTATTGATCAATATGTCTATCCTTATGCCAGTACCACACTGTCTTGATTATCATAGCTTAATTAATATAGCTAGATGTTGAATTTGGGATGTGGGAGTCCCCCATCTTTATTCCTTTCCAAGATCATTTTGTCTACTTGAGGTCCCTTGCAGTGCCATATGAATTTTATAATCAACAAAACACACATCTGGAATTTTGATACGGATTGTGTTGTGTTTATAGGGACTATTGCTATTTTTAACAATATAAAGGTTTCCAATCCATGCACTTGGGATCTCTCTATTTGTTCAGGTGCTTAATTTTTTTTTTTAAGATTTTATTTATTTATTTGACAGACAGATCCCAAGTAGGCAGAGAGGCAGGCAGAGAGGAGGAAGCAGGCTCCCCGCTGAACAGAGAGCCCGATGCGGGGTTCGATCCCAGGACCCTGGGATCATGACCCGAACAGAGGCTTTAACCCACTGAGCCACCCAGGTGCCCCGGGGGTCCTTAATTTTTTTCATTGATGTTCTGTAGATTTCAGTGTACAAGTCTTTTACTTTGGTTAGATATTTTCCTAAGTTGATATTTCTGATGCTACTATAAACAGATTTGTTTTCTGAATTTCATTTTTGGATTGCTAATTGCTAGTATATAAAATATAAATACTTCTTGTATATTGATCTTGCATTGCCCTACCTCCCTCCCTCCCTTACTTACTCCCTTCCTGCCTTCCTTTCTCCTCTCTTTCCTTCCTTCCTAGTTTGTACATACAACATCATGAGTCTGTGAATAGAAACAGTTTGATTTCTTCCTTTCCACTCTGGATTCTTTTTGCTTGTTCTTGCCTAAGTGCCTAGCTAATATTTATGGTATAATATTGAATAGAAGTGGCAAGGACAGACATCTTTGTCTTATCCTTGATTTTAGGAGAAAAGCATTCAATCTTTCTCTGTTGAGTGTGATTTTAGCTGTAAGTTTGTCATAGATGCTTCAGGTTGAGGAAAATTTCTTCCTTTCCTAGTCCATTAAGTGTTTTTTTTTTAATCAAAAAAGGATATTGGATTTTTATTAAATGCTTCTGCATCTAATAGGGTATATTATTACATTGATGGATTGAACCAACCTTGCATTCATGAGATAATCCTACTTGTCCATGGTACACAAATATTTTTATATGCTGCTGGATTTGGTTTGCTAGTGTTTTTTTTTTTTTTAGAATATTTGTATCCGTGTTGATAAATACTGTCTGTAGTTTTCTTGTTACATCTTTGTCTGGTTTTGATATCAGGGTAATACTGGTTTCATAGAAAGAGCTGGAGGCTTTCCTTCATCTTAAACTCAGTGAGCTATGTTTCAAATGAAATAATTGGAGACCTTGACCCTGTGATCTTTAGATTTGGGGGAACACAAGGATGGTACTTGACTTCCTGGAAAGGGTACTTGGATAAGATGTGGCTGAAGGGGTCTGTGACAACTGAATAAAGGGCACACTCACCAATAATGGGGCAGAGGTGTATGTTTCCTATATGCCACATGTAGTTGTGAGATGAGCCATCTTGCAAATTACCCTACACGTGTTGGCTTATTGAGAGTGGCCAACCACCCAATATCTGAGTACCATCAAATGCTGTAAGAAGGAAGAGAAATGGGAAGCTGCCAGCCAAACTAGAGATTCTCAATCTCTCGTTTGAGAATCTAGACTCCCAGTAGGACATATTTTATTAGAAAATAAAAGAAAGGAAAGAAATTAACTCTCACCTCTCCCTGAAGTTTCAATACCCTATTATAGATGCACCAACTGGATATGGCAAATTCCTTTTCTCTAAATCTCTCCCTTCCAGAAGGGCCAGAAGCAGATTTTTAGTAAGAAGAAAGGGAAAGGGCAGAAGAGAAAAGAAACTGGTTGCTCATATACCTATCTTTAGACTTCCCAACCAGAAGAAGACCTGAGTGAGAGTTATGTTTTGAGTTAAGGAGTTTCACTAGTGTGGACATAATACCAGAAATGTTACATGACCTGAGATTTCATCACTGAGAAAATAATTCAGAGCCAGAGAGTAGGTTTACAAAAAGAAAGTTGTCTTCTGCTGCTCCACACTATCCCACTACAGTCTCCACTAAAAAATCTGATTTATTTTTATTTATTTTATTAAATATTACTTAATATTTAATAAAAATATAAATTATATATATTTATAAATATATGATATCTGATATATAAATATATAAATTAACATTTAATATTTATTTATTAAATAAATATTATTAAATTAAATAAATAAATAAATATTAAATATGTATTTAGTGCCCACAAAGAACCTGAGGCATATATGATGATGATACAATAAAAGATTTCTACAGGAGATACCAAAACCCGTGTCTTACCCTATTCCAACTGAAGTGTCAAGTTGTTCCCTTTCATTAATGTTTACTAACAAATAACAATTGAATGCTTGCCACATTGTAGGATTGCTGCAACTAGTTTTATATTGATTCAAAAATGCTTTGTCTATTATGGAGAGACAATCTAATAGGTCAGACATGAACAAACCACAAAGGTGAATAGAAGTATGTAAACGTCCAATTTGGGCAGAGAATTCAGATCCAAAAAATTTTCAACTATGAGAAAAGGTTTAAACGAAACACCAAAGAAAAACAAACAATTACAAGAACATATGAGCAACTATATGCCAGCAAATTTGACAATCTGGAAGAAATGGATGCATTCCTAGAGACTTATAAACTACCACAACTGATCCAGGAAGAAATAGAAAACCTGAACAGACCCATAACCAGTAAGGAGATTGAAGCAGTCAACAAAAATCTCCCAACAAACAAGAGCCCAGGGCCAGATGGCTTCCCAGGGAAAGTCTACCAAGCACTTAAAGAAGAATGAATTCCTATTCTCCTGAAACTGTTCCAAAAAATAGAAATAGCAGGAAAACTTCCAAACTCATTTTATGAGGCCAGCATCACCTTGATCCCAAAACCAGACAAAGACCCCATCAAAAAAGAGAATTACAGACTAATATTCTTGATGAACACAGTTGTGGAAATTCTCACCAAAATACTAGCCAATAGGATCCAACAGTATATTAAAAGGATTATTCACCCTGACCATGTGAGATTTATTCGAGGGCTGCAAGGTTGGTTCAACATGACAAATCAATGTGATACATACATTAATAAAAGAAGAAGAGCCATATGATACTCTCAATAGATGCTGAAAACACATTTGACAAAGTACAACATACTTTCCAACTCTTCAAAGTGTAGGGCAGAAGGTACATACCTCAATATCAAAGCCATCTAGGAAAAACCCACAGCAAATATCATTCTCAATGGAGAAAAACTGAGAGCTTTTCTGCTAAGGTCAGGAACACAGCACCGATGTCCATTATCACCACAGCTATTCAACAAGGTACTAGAAGTCCTAACCTCAGCAATCAGACAACAAAAAGAAATTAAAGACATCCAAATCAGCAAAGAAGAAGTCTAATTCTCACTCTTTGCAGATGATATGATACTTTAAGTGGAAAACCCAAAAGACTCCACTCCAAATCTTCTAGAACTTGTACAGGAATTCAGTGAAGTGTCAGGATATAAAATGAATGCACAGAAATCAGTTGCATTTCTATACACCCACCAACAAGACAGAAGAAAGAGAAAGTAAGGAGCCAATCCCATTTACAATAACACCCAAAACCATAAGATAGCTAGGAATAAACCTAACCAAAGAGGCAAAGAATCTGTACTCAGAAAAGTTTAAAGTACACATGAAATAAATTGAGGAAGGAACAAACAAGTGGAAAAATGTTCCATGCTCATGGATTGGAAAAACAAATATTGTGAAAATGTCTATGCCACCTAAAGCAATCTACACATTTAATGCAATCCCTATCAAAACATTATTGGAGCACCTGGATAGCTCAGTGGGTTAAAGCCTGCCTTCAGGTAAAGTCGTGATCATAGGGTCCTGGGATTGAGCCCCACATAAGACTCTCTGCTCAGCAGGGAGCCTGCTTCCTTTCTCTCTCTGCCTGCCTCTGCCTATCTGTGATCTCTCTGTCAAATAAATAAATAAATAATTTTTTAAAAACCCATCAATTTTTTTCAAAGAAATGGAACAAATAATCCTAAAATTTATATGGAATCAGAAAAGACCTTGAATAGCCAGAGGAATGTTGAAAAAGAAAGCCAAAGTTGGTGGCAGACTTCAAGCTCTATTACAAAGCTGTCATCATCAAGACAGCATGGTACTGGCACAAAAACAGACACATAGATCAATGGAAGAGAATAGAGAGCCCAGAAATAGACCCTCAACTCTATGGTCAACTAATCTTTGACAAAGCAGGAAAGAATGTCCAATGGAAAAAAGTCTCTTCAACAAATGGTGTCAGAAAAATTAGACAGCCACATGCAGAAAAATGAAACTGGACCATTTCCTTATACCACACACACAAATAGACTCAAAATGGATGAAGCACCTCAGTGTGAGACAGGAATCCATCAAAATCCTTGAGGTGAACACAGGCAGCAACCTCTTCAACCTCAGCCACACAAACTTCTTCCTAGAAACATCACCAATGGCAAGGGAAGCAAGGGCAAAAATGAACTATCAGGATTTCATCAAGATCAAAAGTTTTTGCACAACAAAGGAAACAGTCAACAAAACCAAAAGGCAACTGACAGAATGGGAGAAGATATTTGCAAACGACATATCAGATAAAGGGCTAGTATCCAAAATCTATAAAGAACTTAGCAAACTCAACACCCAAAGAACAAATAATACAATCAAGAAATGGGCAGAGGACATGAACAGACATTTCTGCAAAGAAGACATCCAGGTGGCTAACAGACACATGAAAAAGTGCTCCACATCACTCAGCATCAGGGAAATACAAATCAAAACTACAATGAGGGGTGGCTGGGTGACTTAGTATGTAAAAGCTTCTGCCTTCAGCTCAGGTCATGATTCCAGGGTCCTGGGATCAAGCCCCGTATTGGTTCTCTGCTCAGCAGGGGACCTGCCTCCTCCTCTCTCTCTTTCTGCCTGCCTCTCTGCCTACTTGTGATTTCTGTCTGTCAAATAAATAAAATCTTTAAAAAACAAAACAAAACTACAATGAGATATCACCTCACACCAGTCAGAATGGCAAAAATTAACAAGCCAGGAAATGACAGATGCTGGCGAGGATGCGGAGAAAGGGGAACCCTCCTACACTGTTGGTGGGACTGCAAGCTGGTGCAACCACTCTAGAAAACAGCGTGGAGGTTCCTCAAAAAGTTGAAAATAGAGCTACCCTATGACCCAGCAATCACACTACTGGGTATTTACCATAAAGATACAAATGTAGTGATCTGAAGTGGCACGTGCAACTGAATGTTTATATAGCAGCAATGTATATATAGCAGCAATGTCCGCAATAGCCAAACTATGGAAAGAACCTGGATGCCCATCAACAGAGGAATGGATATAGAAGATGTGGTGTGTATAAATATATATACAATGGAATACTATGAAGCCATCAAAAGAAATGAAATCTTGCCATTTGCAATGACATGGATGGAATTAGAGGGTATTATGCTGAGTGAAAAAAGTCACTCAGAGAAAGACAATTATCATATGAGCTCAAATATCATATGGGCTCATATGATAATATCAATTATCATATGAGACAATTATCATATTATAGGAGGAATTTGAGAGGCAATGTGGGGAGTTTGGTGGGTAGGAAAGGAAAAAATGAAACAAGATGGGATCAGCAGGGAGACAAACCACAAGAGACTCAATCTCACAAAACAAACTAAGGGTTGTTGGGGGGAGGGGGAAGGGAGAGGGTGGTCAGGTTATGAACATTGGGGAGGGTATGCACTATGGTGAGTGCTGTGAAATGTGTAAACCTGATGATTTGCAGACTTGTACCCCTGGGACTAATAATACATTATATATTAATTAAAAAAAAAACTTTAAAAAAAAAAGGAAAAGTTTTAACTCAATCTTACTGCATAGGTAGGTATATACTAGGCAGATAAGTGGGGGGTGTTCAATATGCCTCACTGGGAGACATAAAAGGATCAAGTTGGGGTGGAAAGGATAATGATAGGTCAGATCATGGAGGGTCTTGTAGACAACACAATACCAAACACTTGGGACTTTATTTTGCAGACATTAAGAAGCAAAGATAATCAGTTTTGCATTCTATATCTATTTGATAATATAAACTGGAGGAGCATAAGTGCCATGTGGTCTTTGTAGTTAGGAGACTGTTGACATAATGCTAGAAATGCATATAAGAGCTAAGAATAGAAGGGAAGGAACAATCTAAGACATGTTAGGGACTGGAACCAGGTGACTGATTAGATATTCTTGCATGGGACAGAGAGGAGTCATAAGAACTACCACATTTCTGGTTTGGGTAACTGGGTAGATACTGGGGCTATTGGGTCTAAACAGAAGCTGAGCAGATTTGGGAGAAAAATCTAGTAGAGTTGGGGTTAGTTGTTTTAGTTGAGGTATCTGAAAGATGCAAGTGAAGCTTCCCAGAGAGAGATAGATAAATATGTTTCTAAAGAAAAGCATGCACAGAAGATAAAAATGTTGCCTCTTCAGCATATGGGTCATATAGGCCATAGGTAAACCCATAGGTAGGAACCAGGGAAAAGGAATAAAGGGAAGGTAGAAGAATATGGTCAGTATCCTGGTAAAATGGTAGCATTTGAGTTACACATGGTACTTTCAATAAAGGAAAATTGTTGATGTTGATGTTGTTTTTGTTAGTTTGCTCATTTTTATTTGTGTTCCACTAGAAACCATGCCCAAATAAAGTCTGTGATTTTGTCTTATTCATGGCTGTGCCCCAAGTACCAGCTACACAGCAATCTGGGTGTCTCAGAAATGCCTTTTCATCTTCACTGCTGTAACTTAGCACACCACTGACTGACACCCTCCCATTGACTGCAACTCCTCTTGGAGCTTTTAAAGGGTATATATGTGCATCACATGAAGATAAATCAGCTAAGTGAAAATATTTCAAAACTTTGAAATGTGATCTATAAACTCTGAAGTCAATTACATCAATTATCCACCTTTCAGGACCTATCACCACCTGACATTGCTAGGTTTGATCTACTTCTCAATGCACCCTAAAGGAGACAGTGATGATATAAAATTGTTACTTGAGTCAAATAAGAAGGTAGACTTGTTCCAGAGATAACACTAAGGACAAGAACATAACCTTCATGTGCTTCAAACTGAAATTAAGACAATCCCAGCTTACCACAACTAGACAGTGCAAACTTGAGCCTGTCAAATGAAATTATTTTTACCTAAAAATGCAATTCAAAATTGCCTCCATTATGCTTGCATTCTGTGAATGCAATCCAATCCAGTGAAAATGCCATTTGACTTCAATATGTATTATTAATGGGGCTGACATCTTTTTCAAATTTAAATGGGGTTCTCCAAAATGTTCATCATAATTCTATAGTGCTTATCACAATGAATTTTTTCATTTGCTTAATTACTGCCTAACTTCCTTCCTAAATTGTAAACTCCAGGAGAGTAGGAACATGTCTATTTTCTTTACCTTAATTTCCAGTACATAGCTGTTGAAGTATATGAATGAATGAAATTATACTTTCAAAGCTGAAGGGCCTGATTTGTCATCTGGACTTCCAGATCTCTATAGAAACTACCAGTAAAAGGTAATGTAAGAATTGTTCCCAAATGTGAAGAAGGACATTGGAACTTTTCTACCATTCTGGTGCCTCTCACAGTTTTTTTCCACTGTTCAGGGAAAGCACAACCCTTATGAATATAGCTGGTTTGGGAAAGCAGTAAGAGGAAAACCAGTTTGTTTTCCATATATTCCTAAAAATGTGGTGAGTAAATCAATCATATTTTCCTAAGTGACTTTAAAGAGAGCTGCTTTATTCCTTCCTACCCCAGTTCTCCACCTAGCCTCCCACTTCAAAATTACTCTTGTAATCACATAATTTATTTAAAGGTGGCTTTTTGTTTCTGATAACCATGTGTGTGTTTCCAATGTTTCTACTCAAGTAACCCACAGAGGAAATTAATGAAATTTACATTGAACCCACATGAAGTGGAAACAGTTATTTGGGACAGCATAGACCACTGCAATATGTGACAGGAGTATCCTCTACCTGCAAATGGGACTCATATCGGCCATCTGATTTTCACAGGTGACACTAAACCTGTGATGAAAGAGCCATGTGCTTTCATGAATTCCACATTCTTAGGTTACCTTTGCTGTCATCGTGGGACTTAAATATTTAGGAAATATACAGAAATAATATTTAAAGAAAAACCATTGTTTATTTAAGTATAAAATTACCATCATATATATTTATTCCATTATCATCTAATTGAGAATAAAAAGATTTTTACTGCCTTATGTTACTTCAGAAAAAAGTCTGAAATATTAACTTATCACTGGAAAGTCTACTGGAAGGACAAAAGACTAAAGATGTTTTATTTTCCTCAAGGGCAGCCATCTGATACCTGTTTTTGTGACACAAATCAAAGTAATGGTACTGAGGAAGTATAGTGGCAAAAGTGACCTAAAAGATCATATTGTCTAATCCTCATATTATAGATGAGGAAACATGTATCAAATTGTGAAGCACTTTGCCCAAGATTACTCTGGCCATTGCATTTATATATGTAAATTTATATAAATAAAGGTAGAAACCAGAACCTCTGCCTCCCACTTCGTGATCTTTCCACATTATCATGCTAGTAAACTTCAGCCTGCTTCAGTCAGCAGTGTCTTTGCTTAATGAAATATAAGAAGGCTCCCCATAAGGGTCTCACCTGGGATAGAGGATTGGGGGAGGAAAAGAGAGAAAGAGATTTCTCCTAGTTTTCAAGTCAACTAGTTTTCATTACAAAAAGGTGAGAAATTAGAGTCAATTTCCATTCCCACTCCCTCTTCATGCCACTGAAAATGCATATTTGCGAACATTTCCCAAATTATTGTCTTTCACTCTGTTTTTACAGTAAAGCAGTATTAGCAAAGGGTTTCCCAGGATCACTTTCCTCTTAGATATTACTCCTCAAGAAGTGTTTGGTGTGGAGATAAAGCCTGCTGTGGAAAGTTCAAGATGTCCTGGTCCCAGCACAGTCTGTGCTCTCTGCTTATCTCTGTGTCTTCATATCCAAGGTGTGCAGAGCCAGTCTCGACCTTTGTCCACGTTCTTACTGTTAAATACTGCCTTGATTGTTATGTTTTTATAGAAGAGTTTGAAAAAAGCCTTTTGGCCCTGAGTTCAGCAGCAGTTTGAGGTCAGGGGCAATATTTTTCTTTGTTAAATATTAAGAAATTGTTGCTGAATGATAAATGGGTAGAGAGGGGAAGAGTGCCTTAGGGGGGGAAAAAAGTGTTCTTGGTGATGGAATTGCTTCAGATTTGTTTTCTGAGCTCTTCAAGAATGATTTTCTGCTCTCTTCCTACCGCATGCATTCTGATTACTGGAGCATGCAGTACTCCCTCACTTCCTTTCTCCAAGGGACTGTTGGGAGAGTCATCTTGGAAGAGAAAATGTGTGGGCTGTGGAAGACCTTGGATTCTGTCCTCCAGATATGTAGTTCTTTCATTTATGAGAAACTTTTGCCTTAGGAAGGCTTGAATCTGGGTCAGCAGTGCTGGGTCCATTTGCACACTTTCTGAGCCATGGGGTTTTTTCCTGGGTCTTGGCATTTTCTTTTTGGGGTGTTCCACACTTCTGTCTCCATATACTATGTATTTAAGAAGTTTGCCTTTCGATTTCCTGTCACTGCTTGAATCTTGGAGATGGCTCTGCACCATGCTTCTTGGCCTGCTGGAGAAGTCCCCTGTGATTCCTTCTCTGTCCAGCAGTGGCTTGCTATGTACAGGAAGCTTTTTCTGTTTTTCTTCCTGCTGTGGGCTCTTCAGAGACTCCAAAGATAAAACCAAAGCTGGCTTGCCCTTCTCTCTGGAAGGAGACCTCTTGATTTTTACAGTGGTCTTTGCATTCTCTGTCTTAGAGTTTGCCCTTAAAGTTGCCCTGGAAGCTGGTTGGGCCTCCACCTTCTTCAGCAGACTACTACTGAGGGATGGGTAGAGCCTATTCTTATCCATGCTGAGCCTGAAAATCATCTTGTTCTTCTCCCACTCTCTCCTATTCTGGACTATTGCCTTCACTGCTGCCTCACTCTCATCCACCATGGTGGAGGTGTAGCTGGCCAACAAGCTCTTGGAAGTGAGGTGTTTGACCAGGTCCTTGTTGCCTAGCAACCGGGCATGTGCCAGCTCTGACCTTTGGAGCTTCAAGTGGCATTGTTTATAAAAGGCTTTCTGCTCCATTAGCCAGGCATTAGCTTCATATTTCTTCATGGACTCCAGAAAACTGAGTTTCTTTTTCAACAAATTTTCTTCTTTCCAGTTGAAGGACAGAATTGAGTAGGACTTCTCTGTTTCCATAAGCTTTACATTCTCTCCAAATGTGGAATAGTGTCTGTTTCCCTGATTACTGATGCTATCCAACAAGTTCTGACAGCTTCTCTTCTGGTGGTTTCTCCACAAGATGCCCAGTTGGACCTGGGGATCAGACATTTCTCTTCCTACCTGGGACACGGCAGCCAGTATTCTGTCAGCAGACCCGTGAGGGTGCTTAGTGACATGTGGGTGCTATGATCAAAAGGTTCTATTCCGGGCTTCAGTGTTTGTTGTTAAGAACTCTATGGGTCATCAGGGCACAATTACTTCTCCCAAGAACAAAGGTCCTGGGAAACATTTTCACTGGCCTGTTTACTGCAAACTCAGCTTCCACCTAAGAACTGTCCCTTTGCCAAGGGGAAGGGGGTTTGAAGGTCATCTACCCTGTCTCTATGTGACTTGCAGGGGCAGGGCTGAAATGTCCATGTATTTACTTTTTAGTAACTTATAGGTGTTAGAGATTTCTTTTTTTCTTTTTTTTTTTTAAAGATTTTATTTATTTATTTGACAGAGAGAAATCACAAGTAGATGGAGAGGCAGGCAGAGAGAGAGAGAGAGAGGGAAGCAGGCTCCCTGCTGAGCAGAGAGCCCGATGCGGGACTCGATCCCAGGACCCTGAGATCATGACCTGAGCCGAAGGCAGCGGCTTAACCCACTGAGCCACCCAGGCGCCCAGGTGTTAGAGATTTCTTAAATTTAGTTCCTTCTATCTCCCTGGCAGGTGATAATAGGGAAATTTATTTATTTATTATTGTTTTTAATTATGTTTTATTATGTTAATCACCATACAGTATGTCATTAGTTTTGGATGTAGTGTTACAAGATAGGGAAGTTTTTAATAAGATTATTAAAAAGATAATGAGATTTAGAAGTATAATCTAATAGGAGAATGTTTATGTAGGTGATTGAAAAAGTTACTTTATATAGTTTTATTATGTGAACCTCTCAAGGATGAAATTGGTCAGTTGCTTGAAATTGGACCCCTTCATTAATTGTGGCATGTAAGAAATTTATCCAAAGATGAGATCTTCCAAAAGCCAAGAAAAAAAGAAAAGAGGGTTATGGGAGAGGTGGAGGAGGAAGAAGAGAAGAGATAAATGAGGATCTTCTTGTTGAAGGCACATCAACTGCTAACAATATGTCTCTGGATGCTGAGCTCAAAGGATGTGGCTCTAACTGGATGTCAGATCTTCTCTAGACAGCCTCAGACAGGGTAACACCAGCGAGTGCCACAGAAGCCCCCGGATAGTGCTGGTGCTAGCCTGCAGAAGCCCTAAATTTTTAACCATGGTTCTTATCCCTCAAACTGTAGCCCCACTTACATAAGCACCGTAAGTAAACTGCTACATTTGTTCTACCAGGAATTTAGTGTATTTGTGACCCAGCCACTTTGTAATTAAAGACTGTTAGTTGTAAAGTTTTTCTTCCTCTCTTCCCTTCCTCCCTTCCTTTCTTCCTCTTCATTTTTTTTTAACAACTAAGCTTTTAACAATTATAATCTTCCTTTCCTTAGGGTCCATTGAGTGTTGCCCATATAGTAGGTAAATCACCTGTTCCCATCTTTTTTTTTTTTCTTTGCCTTTCTTGCTACTGTTTTCCAGTCCATTCTCAATTCTCCTCAAGAAAACAGACTCCAACTTGTTTCTAAATATTGAATTCCTAAAATAGCACTGAGTCAGCCTTTAACCCACTAAACCTTCTTGCAATCTTAGATTTTCCTGTTGGTTCTCCTTCCTTAATAGTTACTGTTTTGCCAAACCCTACTGGGTAAAAACACAAAACTTTGATAGCTCTATCCACAAACCAGGACCTTATCATTTGCTTACATTTAGAGTAAAAGAGGTATATCAGTAAAATGAAATGTATAAAAGTGGCTTTTCAATTAGAAAATATTATATAAATCCAAGTGAGTTTTAATAAATCTAGATTGTCCCCAAACATCCAAGCCACCCTTCCCTCTCTGAATGGCTGTGCGTAGTTTGGAGGGCTGACCCCTGTGCCAGCTCCAGGGATAAGAAGATTTGTCTAAGCCTATCAGGGTAATGCAAAACCTGCCATGCCATGGTTGATTGGTTTGAGTCTCAGCTGGCCAAAACCACTGGGAACCTGTAAGACATGACAGGATGTTTACTGTGGCTTGGGGGAAAGTACGCTTGCTCTTTTTTTTTTTCCCTTAAGATTTATTTATTTATTTGAGAGAGAAGGAGAGGTGAGGGTGGGAGTAGAGAGAGAGCAAGAGAGAATTTTAAACAGATGCTCAGCTGAGTGCAGAGTCCAAAGAGGGGGTCCATCTCACAATTCTGAGATCATAGCCTGAGACAAAAATCAAGAGTTGGACACTTAACTGACTGAACCACACAGGCACTCCTAAGTATGCTAGCTCTTATATGAGTTTTGGGAAGAAACTCTACCTAAACAAGGAAACATTTCTCTAGTTGCTCTTGGCTCCAGTTTTTCTGTGTTCCTACAATCAAGGGCACCTAGGCTTCAGATAATGCTAACCCATGGATAGCTGTTGGAGGGACAGAACACAGATTTTTAAATCATGTGGTTGAGACATATCATCCAGTCATCCTAGAAGTGTTCAGGTAACAATATCTTCACTGATAAACAGTATCTTCACTGATAAACTCCTGTTACTGACTTCTGAAAATTTTACTTCTTAGCAAAGTACCAAAATTACTGTGAAGGCTAAATAAGTGGCTTTGTAAAAATTATGTTGATCAGTGCAATGATCAGCATGAGGATCCCTCTTTGACCTCATCAACCTTAAATAGCAGCATAACCATCATAATGACTTGGTGGTTGGGTTGTCTTATTACAACTGGTGGGGGGCTCAATTTACTCAGTTACACCTTTGTTGACTGTCTTTCCTTGCCCCCTCACAGTAGTTTCCCCTAGTCTGAGCCTCTATACGTCAAGTCAGAAATACTAGTTTGTTCTACAGTCAACAGAAAAGGATTGATCAGCCACAGAAATCTCTACAGAGCCCAGCCCAGCACTTTAAAACATCCAAGGACAATCTCTAAAAATTTGACAATGCAGCATTAACCAAATGGAATAGATGCTAGATGTAAACAACCATTGCAGCAGAAAATCCATAAGCCCCTGAAACACTGCCTTTAATTATAGATATGTCCATAACTATTAATGTGTCCATATAATAGAACAATTTTACCACTATAAGTGATCTTAGAAATCAATTAGTATAACATATTATTATTTGAGGATTAGCTGTGCAATGATTTGCTGATGTTGGAAAAGAGAGGAAGGGACCAAAAAGCCCTTGGTGGAGGTGAGCACCACCAAAATGTGGAACAACACCAAATTCTATATGAATAACCAATAGCACTGTTCCACTGATTATAGTGGTGACATTTACACTTACCATTGACATGGCACCAATCTATGTGATTTTCTTCTACAGTCATAGGACTATTATCTCAGATAATCAGGTCACCATACCCTTAAAGGTCCATTAAATAAACATTAAGAAATTACAGTTTAGTTCAGTGACTATAGACTATAGCTTAATCTCTTGTTGATGCTTTCTTAAATAACATGTTAGCTATGTTGGGAAACTCAAAGACATCTCCAGCTCTTTGTTTCTGACCCTGCCTATCTAGTTATTTCTCTAGTCATTATATATATATATATATATATATATATATATATATATATATAAAATCTGATATATATATAATCTGAGAAATGTCCTTAATATCATCTCTGCTCTTTGGCTACCACTTCAGTTATCATCACATAGATTAAGGAGCCTTTGTGACCCTTCAATATTTTATCCTATTTCTGGAACCTAGTATCTAAGTGCCTCAGTGTATTCATCCTTGATATTTCACCTCCCTGTAGAATTTGGAAATATAAAAATAAGATTACTTTAACAAGGCAGGATTCCAAAATGTATAACATGACACAATACTATGACATTTCTTGTGAAGACCTGTATCAATGAAAAGGATTGATCAGCCACAGAAATCTCTACAGAAAGACGGAAAAAGCTAGGACAAGCTCCTAGCTATGAAGGACATAGCCCATCAATGAATGGAGTATATGCCTATAAGGAACTGGTATCTTGCATTAATAATACCTGATGACATCAACTACTAGGATATTCTGACTCACTCTTTATACTGTAGCTTCTTCTGTCTGGGGTGTGTTTAACATGAGTTCCAATCCCCTAGAAACTGAGAACTTCCTTATGGGTTAATCCTCACTTTATTCAGCCTCCGAGATTACAGAATGTAAAAGTAGGAAAGGCTTCCAGGGGTCATAAAGCTCAAATGATGAAGGGTCTGAAGGCCAAAAAGGATATGGGACTTGCCAAGTTTTCACATAGAGCTATATCTAGGGGTTGAACCCAGTACTCTGTACCCAGGACTCTCTACTATAGTTGGTTGCCTCTGTTTCTAACCTGGTTGAGGAGATAGCTAACAAAACACAAGGCTATGGAGTGCTCTTTGTGGACAAAAAGGCAGAGCTCCCATGTCCCCTTCATTCAAACTGAATGGGCATGTTATTCTCTCCTTTCACCATCTGCACAGGTGCTGCTTTCTTTAGAGGGGAATGGGCTTCTCCCCTGCTAACCCATCTCTTGATGGGCAAGTGAAGCAGAAAGCCCTTGCTTTCAAGCCACTTTTAGAGCATAAGCCAAATCAAAGATCATTTTAAAACCATTTCAAAGACACAGGCAAGCCCTATGTCTGAGGCTCCAAATGGGACTTGCAGCAGTGCACAGGCCAAGACAAAGTGTCATTGCTTATGGGGCTCTCTTCTCACAAGGTACACTGAGACCCCCTTAGACTTCTGACCTGAGTTAGGATATGTACATCTATTCTCCTCAATGCACCTGGGCAGCTCTTCCTAGCAGCAGATATTTTTCTCTGAACCCATGTTAAGTGTAACTACCAATGTTTCAAATTCCAGGTAACCTACTGAAAAACAACTTTGAGAATAAAATAGTCCTGTCACACAAGCAGGGAATCACCACCCATATATTAAACTTAAGTAACCCTTCACAACCCTATCAAGTTGTGAAAAACTTGTTCTGATGAGAGCGACACTTTGTAAAATTATTGATTTTCTCACACCAAACTGCTTTTGGTGTGTTTTGACCTAACAGGCATACTGATTACATACAACTATTAGGAACTTTTGGTAGGTAACAGTAGGTTCCTATTTGGCAAGGAAAGTGTGTAAGAGTTATTAGCTATGTCCCTTTAATTTGTTAGCAGTTTATAAAAAGATCCAGTATCAGAAAAAATTTTGCCATAGACATTAATTAAAACACACTTCTTCCCAAGCATACACAGGAGTGTCCATACAAGAGTTACTGTAAGATCCCATGCTCTCAAGATTTGCAAACTTTACATAAAAGTCTGTGTGAATCATTTGTAAGTGATTCAGAGACAGGCTTTGCCACATGTCAAGGCAGATAATTTCTGATCCATGGAGAGGGTCTCTAAAGTATTTCAGCCAGGATACATATCTTGAATATCCACAATTTTACCAATGCAAGCCAATTTTTATATCATGCTAATTAGCAAAACACAATTTTTTAACCAATAAAAAGCCATTACTAACATTTATTATGGCCCTGGCAAAGCTTCTGGTGTACACTGGATATAAAATCACTGAAGTATGTATAGTTAGTTGCTGCTTATAGAGCATTGCCTTTGAACATACAGTCAGGTGACTACTTGGGGATAAATTTCTGGGTGAATCCTAGCAGCACCCGGGGTGAAAGACCAACAGAAACATAGATAATTTTAAGCTTTTTATGCTGTAGTATTTTTATAGTAGCTTTCTTAAGATATAATTAGTATACCATACAACTCACCCATTTAAAATATACAGTGGGTTTTAGTATGTGCAGAGTTTTATATTCACCATCACATCAATTTCAGAACATTTTTATCACCTCAAAGAGAAACTCTGTACTCATTAGTTGTCACTCCCCATTAGCTTTTAACTGTCTCAGCCCTAGGCAACTAACAACCTATTTTTTATCTCTATGGATATGCTTATTCTGGACATTTCATATGGATGGAATTATAATATATGGCCTTTCCTGTTTCGCTTCTTTCATTTAGCATAATGTTTTCAAGGTTTATTCTGGTAGCATGTGTCAGTTCTTTACTTATTTTTATTACTGAATAGTAGTCTATTATATGGATATACCACAACTTGCTTATTCATTCATCAATAGATGGACATTTAGGTGTTTTCTACTAATTTGCTGCTATGAATAATGTTGCTATGAACTTTAGAGTTCATGTTTTGGGTTGACATATGCTTTAATTTCCCTGGAATATATACCTAGGAGTGAATTGTATATCATAAGATAACTGTTTAGCCTTTAATAGAACTGCCAGTCATTTTCCAAATTGTTGCACCATTTCAGATTCCCACCAGAGATATATGAATGTCTGATTTCTCCATGTCCTCATCAATATGTTATTATCTGCCTTTTTGACAATAGCAGACTCAAGTGGTATCTCATGGCTTCAGTTTAAATTTCTTTGATGCCTAATAATATGAAGCATCTTTTTTTAAGTACTCATTTTTCATTTGTATAACAAATGATGTTAGAATTAGCACACAAGGACAATAAAAACACTTACTGTAACAGTATTTCACATGTTCAAAAGTAAAGATATGACATATTTCTAAAGGACTCAAATGAAATTCTACAGATTAAGACAATAAAGTTTGAAATGAAAAATCCACTGAATGTGGTAAACAGCATATCAGAGATCACAAAATAAAATATTAATAAACTTGAAGTTCTAACAGTAGAAACTATCCAAAATGAAACAGAAAAAAAAAAAAACCCTGAAATAACTTCAACTAGCCTAATATGGGTGGATGTAAATTAGAGTTCCCTAAGGACAGGAAAGGCAAAGGGAAAATTAAAAATAAATGTATTTAAAGATATAATAGCCAAAGATTTCCAGGTTTGACTTAAAAAACCCCTAAGTTCACAGAATCAAAAATACCACTTAATTCCAAGTACAAGAAGAAAACAATACCAAAACACATAATAATGAAATGGCTCAAAAACAGTGAAAAAGAAGAAAAAGGTATACATAGCTTCCAGGCAGAAGGAGTAGATACCAAGTGGGAATATGGATACACAAAGAAATGAAGAATATCAAAACTGGTAACTATTTAAGTAAGATTTTTTTCTTATTTAAATATCTCTAAAAGATAACTGACTTTTCAACACAAATGACATATTGTGGGATTTATAAAATAGGCATAAATCAAATTGTGTAAATTATAGACTAAAGGCAAGAGAGAAGAAATGGAATATAGTATTATAAGATTCTTAAACTATACAGGTTCTTAAACTCTACAGATATTATATAGGTATAATATTACTTGAAGTTAGACTGTGGTAAAGATGCATACTATAAATCCTAAAGCAACCACTAAATTAACAAAGCAGAGTTGTAACTAATAAACCAAAAACAGACATAAAATAAAGTTATATACGTCATTTATTATGAGTTGAATTGTGTCCCCTAAAAGGATATGTTGAAGTCTAATCCCTGACAACTGTGAATATGGCCTTTTTGGGAAATAAGATCTTTGGAGATGTAATCAAATTAAGGTGAAATCATTAAATTGGGGCTGAGTTCAATATGGCTGGTGTCCTTATTAGAAGAAAATAGAGACATGTAGGAGAAGATGGCCATGTGATGATGAAGGCAAAGATTGGAGAAATGCATCTAAAATACAAAGAATGCCATAGATTCCTGAAAAACATCACAAGCTAGAAGAGACAAGGAAGGATTCTCTCCTACAGATTTCAGAAAGAATATGGCTTTGCTGACATTTTTATTTCAGATGACTAGCCTCCAAAACTGAGACAATGACTTTCTGTTGTCTTGAGCTATTCTGTTTGTAGTACTTCATTACAGTAGCTGTAGGAAACTAATACAAAACTCAAGAAAAAAAAGGCAGAAAAGGGGAAAATAACCTGAGAAAATTAGAAACAAAATGATAGGATACTAGTCTTAATATTAGACATAACAATAATCTTTCTAAATGTAAATCATATAAAACTTTAATGAAAGACAGAGAATATCAGATTAGATTAAAAATTTTTTTTAAAACTTAACCATAGGAGTGCCTGGGTGACTCAGTGGGTTAAAGCCTCTGCCTTTGGCTCAGGTCATGGTCTCGCGGGTCCTGAGATCAGGCCCCACATTGGGCTCCCTGCTCAGCAGGGAGTCTGCTTCCTCCTCTCTCTCTCCCTGCTTTTCTGCCTACTTGTGATCTCTGTCTGTCAAATAAATAAACTTAACCCTATGCATTATGCAGTAAATTCACTTTAAATCTAAATACATGAATAGGTTAAAGATTCATAGCAGCAATGTTCACAATAACCAAACTGTGGAGGGAGCCAAGATGTCCTTCAACAGATGAATGGATAAAGACGATATGGTTCATATATATAATGAAATATTCTTTGGCCATAAGGAAAGATGAATATCCATATTTGCATTGATATGGATGGAACGGAAGGGAATTGTGTTAAGTGAGATAAGTCAAGCAGAGAAAGACAATTATCATATGGTTTCACTCACATCTGGAACATAAGGAATAGCTGGGAAGACCATAGGGGAAGGGAGGGAAAACTGAATGGGAAGAAATCCGAAAGGGAGACAAACATGAGAGACTCTGGACTCAGGGAAACAAACAGAGTTACAGAAAGGAGGGTTTGGGGTCATGGGGTAACTGGGTAGTGGGCAATAAGGAGCATACGTGTTGTGTGATGAGCACTGGGTGTTATATGCAACTAATGAATCATTGAATACTACTTTGGAAACTAATAATGTACTAATTGTACTATTGGCTAATTTAATATAATAAAAAATAGGTTAACAGTAAAAAGGTGGAGACAGATATACTGTGCTAACACTAATCAAAGAAATCTGGGATGACTACATTAATACCCACAAAGCATGTTTCAGAGCAAAGAATATTAGTAGTGATAATAAAGTTTACTCCAGAATTATAAAGGAACCGATTTGACACAGCCATAATGATCTGAAATATTTGTTCACCTAGTTGACCTTTGAAATCTTGAAGTGAATATTAATAGAAATGCAAGGAAAAGAAAAATCCAAAATTAAAATCAGAAATTTTAATAAATCTCTTTCAATTATTGATAGGATAAATGGGCATAAAATCAACAATGTTATAAAAGACATAAATAATACTATCAATCACTTTGATTTAAATGACATTTCCAGAATACTTGTACAACAACAGCAGAATACACAAAATTTTCAAGTGCACAGGGAATGTTTGTCAAGATAAATTATATTTTGGGCTGTAAAATAAGTATAAATATATCAAATATAAATACATAATCATGACAGCAAAATGGTGGACTAGGAAGCACTAAACTGTGGTTTTCTCGTGAAGACAACAGAAAAGAACAAGAAATTGTCTAAAACAACCTTGTAGGAGTTCTAGAAAATAGATAAAAGTCTATAGCAACCAATCAAATGCCCAATCAAGAAAAGCAAACAAAAAAACCCAATCATGCTCTAAATGGTAGGCAGTTTCATAGTTTTTTTTTTTTTTTTTAAATTTCTACTTGCCCACTACCTTCTTGGCACAGTATGGTCTTGGTCTGGAGAAGGTGAAACTCAGTTCCTAATGCCATTCCTTGAGTCAGAGGTTTCAGAACAGACCTTATATGCAACATTCCTAACTTGTCTGGGGACTCCCCAGAAGACTAATCTCTGTCTTACCTAACTCAGATCTCAGGTAAGAAAATGCAGCAGCCACTGGTAGTGAAAGCTGCAATGGTACTAGAGACATGCAGACAACGGGGGCAAGAGATTATATACATGGAGATATACACTAGGCCATGCAAACCCTTGAGGAGAAGCTGAAGTGAAGTGAGACTTTTTGGGAAATTAAGACATTCAAAAGGAGCTCTGTACAGGGGACTTGAGAAAGTCACACACAGCCAGAGTCAAGAGACATGCTTTGGAAAGACCGTAAACATTACCTCAGGTGATTCCTAAACTCAGAGCATCTCTAGCTAATCAGAGTACTATTTTGACACAGAAGCAATCTACAAAGAATGGGAAACGTGGCTATTTTCACAATTGCCAATTTTCAACAACAACAAAATCACAAGGCATATATACAGAGAAATAATAAAAACATGGACAATTAAAAAGGAAAAAGTAAATTTGGCAGAAACTATCACCAAAGAAAAACAGACATTGGACTTACTAGATAAAGATTTTGAGAGAATTCACTTAAATATGTTCACATAACGCAAAGAAGACATAGATAAAAAATGAAGAAATGAAAGAAATCAGGAAAATTAAATATGAGCAAAATGAGAATATCAGCAGAGAGAGAAATCACAGAGGGACCAAACAGAAATTCTGAATCTAAAAAAATACAATAACTGAATTGAAAATTTTACTAAGGGTTTCAACAGTAGATTTGAACAAGCAGACAAAAAAAAAAAAAGCCTGAATATAAGACAAATTAAATGATCAAGTCAAGGAGCTAAGAGAAAAAGATCAAGGGACAAGTGTACAGAGCTTAAAGGACTTGTAAGTCATCAGCATTTAAATTAATATATTCATTATGGGATTCCCAGATGGAGAAAGGAAATATTAATAAGAAATGTCTCAAAACTACCGAAACTTGTTGAAAGACATGAATCTATAAAATCCCAGAATCCCAACAAACTCCAAGTAAAATACATTCTGAGAAAGAGACCCACATCAAGGCACATTATAATCTGTCAAAAGCCAAAGACAGAATTTTGAAGGCAGCAAGAGAGAAGAAACTCATCATCTACAAAGAAACTTCAATAACATTATAAGCCAAGTTCTTAAACCAAAAATCTTCATAGCTAGATAGCACTAGGACAATATAGTTAAAAGGCTGAAGGAAAAGAAATCTGTCAACTAATAATTCTCTAACCAGTAAAACTCTCCCTCAAAAATGAAGAAATTAAGACATTCCCAAATAAACAAAAACTGAGGGATTTTATTATCACTAAACTTGTCCTACAAGAATTGCTAAAAGGAGTCTGTTGGGTTGAAATAGGACACAAAACAATAATTCAAAGCTGTATGAAAGTAAAAAAAAAAAATCTCTGGTAAGGGTAAATACATGAATAAATATAAAAATATCTATCCAGAATATTTAAGTCACTCTTAAAAAAAATAAGATTTTATTTATTTATTTCACAGAGAGAGGGAAAGAGCATGAGTAGGGGGAGCAGCAGGCAGAAGGAGAGGGAGAAACAGGCTCCTCATGAGTGGGGAGGCTGATGCAGATGGAACTTGATCCCAGGACCCCGGGATCATGACTTGCGCTGAAGGCAGACATTTAACTGACTGAGCCATCCAGACGCCCCTATTTAAGTAACTCTTAACAATTCTACAGTGAAGGGATGCCTAGGTGGCTCAGTCAGTTAAGCATCTGCCTTTGGCTCAGGTCTGATCCTGCCATCCTAGGTTTGAGTCCTGCATCAGGCTCCCTGCTCAACAGAAAGCCTGCTTCTCCCTCTGCCTATTGCTCTCCCTGCTCATGCTCTCTTTCTCTGACAAACTAAATAAAATCTTTAAGAAAAACAATTCTAAAATCAAGACAACTCAATTGAATAACAGAGTACTTAAATAGAGATTTCTCCAAGTAAGATATACAAATGACTGACAATACATGAATAGATGTTCACCATCATTATTCATTAGGGAAATGTAAATCAAAACCACAAGATCATACACCCATGAGATGGGTATAATGGACAAATGGAAAATAGCAAACATTGTTGATGAAGATGTGGAGAAATTTGAACCTTCATCCATTATGGGTGAGAATGTAAAATAATGCAGCCCCTGTGGAAAGTAGCTTGGAAGTTCTTGAATAAACTAATATAGAATTGGGAATTAACATGGCAGGGGGACTCTATGCTTGCCTCAACCCTTGACACAGCTAGATAAATGTCAAATTACTCTGAACACCCAAGAAACAGATCTGTGGACTGGGAGAACGCACTGAACATTTAGAGGGAGCAAGATGGACACAGTGGAGAAGGTAGGAGCTGTGGTGAGTTGATTTGGAGGAGAAAAGAATGACAGGTGCAGTGGAGGAGAGGGAACTCTGGTTACAGAGAAAGAAGAGAGAGAAAGAGATAGAGCAGCACAGAGAGGTTTGCACAAGAAAAACTTCCCCAAAACCATTGACTGGGAAAAGGAGAAGAGATGATTATCCCAAGTTTTTAAAAGCAGTGGAGCTCAAAGTCTGAATTTTAAGAAGTCCATGCCATTCTTGAGGTAATGCCTGATGGACTTAACAGTGCTCCTGTGGGGAAGAAGGGCAGAGGCCTGGGAGTGGACAGCATGGTCTGAGTATCTCCTGGGTTGCACCAGAAGAAACAGCTCCCCTTCTTGGAATGCATTTGGGAGAGGTAATGCTGCTTCTCAACAATGACTGGCCATATTAATTAGCATAGAAGCAGAGGTACCTTTTCAAGGCAGCTAACCTGGAAGTCAGCTTTTGACTGTGCTTTACTGTAAATTCTGAGTATTTGCCAGTCATGTTACTGCTTTTCTGCGACAAACTGGCATTAGCTATAGTGAAGAAAGACCCTTCTTCAAAGGATCAGCATGGGTCTGCACTGCACCAGATCCCTAAAATTTGGTGTTTTTGAAACCCAACCACATGCCTGAGATAAAACACAGGAGTACTGTGCCTCCAGGCAGACAGAGGCTCAGACATACCCAGGGTGAAGGTAAGGATTAGATGGAAACCAGGGACACAAGGGCATATTGTTCAATCTTCTGTTAGGGTTTCCGGAACAGCCATGGGAGGGAACTCTCCTCTCTTAGGAGGAGAGCATGGTTATGCCATTTTGTCAACAAGGACAGATTTCAGTGAGCAACACAGTGCTTTCCACCGAATTGAGGCTGGAGTTGCAATAGAGGCCCCACTCCACTGTGCCCTGTAGTGCATCTCTATTAGAACAAGTCAACCTGGGAACCATAACAACAGGCCCCTTCCCCAGAAGACCAGCACAATCACTCCCAACCAGTGGCATGCATGCACAAAGGCTGCTGATCACAGAATGCTACAAATCTTCAACTACAGTGAAAATATGATCAGATTTATTTGAACAAGCAGACCAAAGTTTAACACCAAGTTAAAGCACCACACATTGGACAAGATCCAAGCATTCTTCACTGAAGGGAAGAAGAAACTCTTCAGACAATTGACCTGTGGGAAAGAGTAGCCAAAATACAACAGCAGAGTGCACACTCTGAAAGGCTGCCTAAAACACCAGGCCCTGGACAGTATAGGACATCATTGTAATATAGCCCTTACTCTTAGGAACAGAAGATACAACAGGCTTTCCTAACACACACAGACACAAAACACTAATCAAGACAAAGGAATTTACCCCAAAAGAAAGAACATCAAAGGTAATGGCCAGGAATCTCATAAAAACAGATGGAATCTTCTCAGACTCTGAGAAGCAAACTGAGGGTTTTGGAGGGGAGGGTAATGGAGGTTTGGTGGGTCTGGTGGTGGGTAGTATGGAAGGCACATATTGCATGTAACACTGGGTATGGTGCATAAACAGTGAATTCTTGAACACTGAAAAGAAATTAAAAAAATAAATAATCAAATTGTTTCACTTATTTGTGGAGCATAACAAATAAAGAGGACATAGGGAGATGGAGAGGAAAAGGGAGTTGAGGGAAATTGGAAGGAGAGATGAACCATGAGAGACTATGGACTCTGAAAAACAATCTGAGGGTTTTGAAGGGGCAGGGGGTGGAAGGTTGGGGGAGCCAGATGGTGGGTATTATGGAGGGCACGTATTGCATGGAGCACTAGGTGTGGTGCACAAACAATAAATTTTGTTACACTGAAAATAAATTTTAAAAATCTTTAAAAAATAAATAAAATAAAATATATGTTTTGAAAATAATAAATAAACAAATATTAAAAAGCAGAAAAAAAAATAAAGTACATGATCCACTAATGACCTTTAACAACAACAACAAAAAAAAGACAGATGGAAGTAATATGTCTGAACCAGAATTCAAAGGAACAATCATAAGGATACAAGCTGGGCTTGAGAAAAACATAGAAGGCCCTAGAAAATCACTTAGTACAGAGATACAAGAACTAAAAATTGGTGAGGCTGGAATAAAAACAAAATTATATAACAGAGATGCAAAATTAACTGGGGTAATGACCATGAGAATTGATGAAGTAGAGGAATAAATCAGTATTATAGAAGTTAATATTATGGAAATAATGAAGCCGAAAGAAGAGGGAAAGAAAAGTATTGGATCATGAATGTAGACTTGAGGAGCTCAGTGACCCCATAAATTATAATAACATTTATATCATAAGAGTCCCAGAAGAAGAAGAGAGAAGAAGGGGGGCAGAAGTTTTATTTGAGCAAGTTATAGCTGAAAAAGTCCCCTCAACTGAGGAAGGAAACAGAGATCCAAATTCAGGAGGCATAGAGAGCTCCCACCAAATTCAACCAAATCCAGCCAACAACAATATATATTATAGTAAAAAATCTTAAATATAGGGATATGAAAGACTCCTGAAAGCAGCAAGGGGAAAGAAATCCCTAACCCACAATGGAAGATAAATCAGGTTCACAAGAGATTTCTCCACAGAATCCTGTTAGGCTAGAAGAAAGTGACACAAGATATTCAAAGAGATGAAGGGTTGCCTCTTTGTTTTGTTGACTGTTTCCTTTGCTGTGCAGAAGCTTTTGATTTTGATGAATTCCCAAAAGTTTATTTTCACTTTTGTTTCCTTTGCCTTTGGAGACATATCTTGAAAGAAGTTGCTGTGGCTGATATCGAAGAGATTACTGCCTATGTTCTCCTCTAGGCTTCTGATGCATTCCTGTCTCACATTGAGGTCTTTTATCCATTTTGAGTTTATCTTTGTGTATGGTGTAAGAGAATGTTCAAGTTTCATTCTTCTACATATAGCTGCCCAGATTTCCCAGCACCATTTATTGAAGAGACTGTCTTTTTTCCACTGTATATTTTTTCCTGTTTTGTCAAAGATTATTTGCCCATAGAGTTGAGAGTCCATATCTGGGCTCTCTACTCTGTTTCACTGGTCTATGTGTCTGTTTTTATGCCAGTATCATGCTGTCTTGGTGATCACAGCTTTGCAGTAAAGCTTGAAATCAGGTAACGTGATGCCCCCAGTTTTATTTGTGCTTTTCAACATTTCCTTAGCTATTCAGGGTCTCTTTTGATTCCATACAAATTTTAGGATTATTTGCTCCAGCTCTTTGAAGAATATGGTGGAATTTTGATCGGGATGGCATTAAAAGTATAGATTGCTCTAGGCAGTATAGACATTTTAACAATGTTTATTCTTCCAATCAAAGATCATGGAATGGTCTTCCATCTTTTTGTGTCTTCAATTTCTTTCATGAGTGTTCTGTAGTTCCTCGAGTACAGATCCTATTCCCAGGTATCTTATGGTTCTTGGTGCTATAGTAAATGGAATCGATTCTCTAATTTCCCTTTCTGTATTTTCATTGTTAGTGTATAAGAAAGCCACTGATTTCTGTACATTGACCTTGTATCCTGCTACATTGCTGAATTGCTGTATGAGTTCTACTATTTTGGGGGTGGAGTCTTTTGAGTTTTCCATATAAAGAATCATGTCATCTGTGAAGAGAGAGAGTTTGGCTTCTTCCTTGCCAATTTAGATACCTTTTATTTCTCTTTGTTGTCTGATTGCTGTTGCTAGGACTTCTAATCCTATGTTGAACAAGAGTGATGAGAGTGGGCATCCTTGTGTTCCTGATCTCAGTGGGAAGGCTGCAAGCTTTTTCCCATTGAGGATAATATTTGCTGTGGGTCTTTCATAAATAGATTTTATGAAGTTCAGGAATTTTCCCTCTTTCCCTATACTTTGAGGCGTTTAAATCAGGAACAGCTCTTTTGTCAAAGAGCTGAAGGGGAAAAATATGTAGCCCAATATACTTTATTCAGCAGGCTGTCATTCAAATAGGAGGGATAAAGAACTTCCCAGACACAAAATCTAAAGGAGTTCATGATCACTAATACAGCCATGCAAGAAATATTAAAGGGGACCTCTTGAGTGAGTGAGTGAGAAAGAAAGACCAAAAGCAACAAAGACTAGAAAGGAGTGGAGAAAATATCCAGAAACAATGATGTCACAAGTAATAAATTCACACTCTGAATGCAAATGGATTATGTGCTCCAATCAAAAGGTACAAAGTATCAGATTGGATTTTAAAAAAAGAGAACCATCTATATGCTGCTTATAAAAGACTTATTTTATACCTAAGGGCACCTGCAGATTGAAAGTGAGGGGATGGAGGACCATCTATCATTCTATTTTTTCCCATCTATCATTCTAATAGACATTAAAAGAAAGCCATATCAGACAAACTAGATTTTATTTTTTTTAATTTTTTAAAATTTTTCTTAAGATCTTATTTATTTGACAGAGATCAGAAGTAGGCAGCGCAGCAGGAGGAGAGAGAAGGGGTAGCAGCCTCCCCACTGAGCAGAGAGCCCAATGTGGGGCTTGATCCCAGGACTCTGAGATCATGACCTGAGCTGAAGGCAGAGGCTCAACCCACTGAGCCACCCAGGTGCCCTGACAAAGTAGATTTTAACTATTTTTTTTTTCAGCGAGAGTGAACACAGGCAGACAGAGTGGCAGGCAGAGGCAGAGGGAGAAGCAGGCTTCCTGCTGAGCAAGGAGCCCAAAGACTCGATCCCAGGACACAGGGATCATGATCTGAGCTGAAGGCAGCTGTTTAACCAACTGAGCCACCCAGGCATCCCTAGATGCCAAACTATATTTTAAACCAAAGGCTGAAACAAGTGTTCAAGAAGGTCACTGTATCATAATAAAGGACTATGTCCAACAAGAAGATTGAAAAATCATAAATATTTATGACTCCAATTTGGGAGCACCCAAATACTTAAATCAAATAATAACAAACACAAAGACACACATTGATAATGATACAATAATAGGAGGGGATTTATTACCCCCCTCACAACAATGGACAGATCACCTATACAGAAAATCAACAAGGAAATAAAAGCTTTAAATGAAAATTGGAAGGGGAGGTGAATAATAGACTATGGACTCTGAAAAGCAATCTGAGGGATTTGAAGTGGCAGGGGGGGTGGGAGGTTGGGGTACCAGGTGGTGGGTATTATAGAGGACATGGATTGCATGGAGCACTGGGTGTGGTGAAAAAATAATACTGTTTTTCTGAAAATAATTAAATTAATTTAATTTAAAAAAACGCTTTAAATGACACACTGTACCAGGTGAACTTAACAGATATATTCAGAACTATTCACTTAAAGCAGAAGATGGCACATTCTTTTCAAGGGCACATGGAATGTTCTACAGAACAGATCACATACTGGGTCATAAATCAACACTTAACAAGTACGAAAAGATTGAGATCATACCATCATATTATCAGACCACATGGCTATGAAACTTGAAGGCAACCACAAGGGAAAATTTGGGAAGACCTCAAATGCATGTAGCTTAAAGAACATCCAACTACAGAATGAACTGGTTAACCAGAAAATAAAAGAGGAAATAACAAAATTCATGGAAAGAAATGAAAATAAATGAAAACACAACTGCCCAAACACTTTGGGGTCCAGAAAGGTGATCCTAAGAGGGAAATATGTATGGAGCACAGGGTGTGGAGAAAAAATAATGAATACTGCTATGCTGAAAAGAAATAAATTTAATTAAAATAATGATAAATTTAAAAAAGAGGGAAATATGTAGAAATACAGGCCTACCTCAGGAAGCAAGAAAGTCTCAAATACACTACTTAACCTTATACTTAAAGGAGCTAGAAAAGGGACAGCAAATAAAGCCTAATGCCAGCAGAGGAAGGGAAATAATATTAGAGCAGTTATAAATGATATAGAAAGAAACAAATAAAAAAAACAGTAGAACAGATCAACAAAATTAAGAGCTGGATCTTTGAAAGATTAAAAAAAAAATGTTGACCCACACCTCCCCTCGACCATACTTACCAAAAAGAAAATAGAAAGGACCTAAACAAATAAAATCATGAATGAAAGAGGAGAGAACACAACCAATGCCACTGAAATGCAAACAATTATGAGACTATTATGAAAAATTATATGCCAACAAAATAGGTAATCTGGAAGAAATGGAGTAATTTCTAGAAACCTAAAAAACTACCAAAATTGAAACAGGAAGAAATAGAGAAGTTGAACAGACCAATAACCAGCAAATAAATTGAATCGATAATCAAAAATTTCCCAAAAAATAAAAGTCCAGGGCCAGATGGTTTCCCAGGGGAATTTTACCAGATGTATATATGTATGTATGTGTGTGTTTATGTGTGTATGTATGTATGTATTTAACAAAGAAAGGGAGAGTTAGCACAAGCAGGGGGAGTGGGAGAAGGAGAAGTAGGTTCCCTGCTGAGCAGGGAGCCCAATGCCGGGCTCAATTCCAGGACCCAGAGATCATGAACTGAACCAAAGACAGACACCTAACTGACTGAGCCACCAGGCGCCCCTCTATCAGACGTTTAAAGAAGAGTTAATAACTATTCTTCTCAAATTATTACAAAAAATAGAAATGGAAGTAAAACTTCCAAACTTCCTCTATGAGGCCAGCATTACTTTGATTCCAAAACCAGACAAAGACCACACTAAACAGGAGAATTAGGCCAACATATTTGATGAACATGGTTGCAAATATTCTCAACATGATATTAACAAATCAAATCCAACAGTACATAAAAAAACTATTCACCACTATTAATTCAGATTTATGCATGGGCTGTAAGGTTAGTTCAATATTCAAAAATCAATTGGCATGATATACCACATTAATAAAAGAAAAAATTGTGGTGCCTGGGTGGCTCAGTCTGTTAAGTATCCACCTTGGCTCAGAGCATGATTTCAGGATTCTGGTATTGAGCCCTGCTCCCTGATCAGCTGAGAGCCTGCTTCTTTCTCTTTCTCTCCCTCTCCCTCCCTCCCTCCCTCCCTTTCCCTCTCCCTCTGCTACCCCCCCCCTACTTATGCTCTCTCTCTCTCCATCAAACAAATAAAATCTTTTAAAAATTTTAAAAAGGATAAGAATTATATGATCCTGTCAATAGATGCAGGAAAAAGCGTTTGAAAAAATACAGTATCCATTTTTGATCAAACCCTTGACAAAGCATGTATGGAACCTGCAACATACAACATCATAAAGTCCACATATGAAAGATCCACCGCAAAATCATCACCAATGGAGAAAAACTGAGATTTTTTTCCTCTACAGTTAACTGTTGCCTCAACGGAGAACAAATAGAAATAAAAGGCATCCAAACTGGCAAGGAAGAAGTCAAACTTTCACTACTTGCAGATGACATCATATCCTGTGTAGAAAATGCAAAAGAGCACCAAAAATTACTGAAACTGATACACAAATTTAACAAAGTTGTAGCTTGTAAAATCAATAAACAGAAATAAGTTGCAATCCTGTACATCAATTATAAAGCAACAGAAAGAGAAATCAAAGAATCAATCCCATTTACAGTTGCATGAAAAACCACCACCTACCTAGGAATAAGACTGATGAAATAGGAAAAAGATCTGTACTCTAAAAACTACAGAACACTTATGAAAGTAATTGAAGAGGAAACAAAGAAATGGGAAAAAATTCTATGCTCATGGATTGGAAGAACAAATGTTAAAATATCCATACTACAAAAACAATATACACATTTAATGTAATTCCTATCAAAATACACCACCGTTTTTCACACACCCAGAATAAATATAAAATTTGTATGGAGCAACAAAAGACCCTGAATAGCCAAAGTAATGTTGAAGAAGAAAACCAAAGCAGGAGATATCACAATTCTGGATTTGAAGTTATATTGCAAAGCTGTAGTCATCAAGATTGTTTGGTATTAGCACAAAAGCAGATATATAGATCAGTAGAATAGAAAGAATAGAATAGAATAGAATAGAATATCCAGGGGCGCCTGGGTGGCTCAGTAGGTTAAAGCCTCTGCCTTAGGCTCAGGTCATGATCTCAGGGTCCCAGGATTGAGCCCTGCATCAAAGAGCCCTGCATCAGACTCTTTGCTCAGTGGGGAGCCTGCTTCTTGCTCTCTCTCTCTCTCTCTCTCTCTCTGCCTGCCTCTCTGCCTACTTGTGATCTCTGTCAAACAGATAAATAAAATCTAAAAAAAAAAAAAAAAAAAGAATATCCAGAAATGGACCCTTAACTCTATGGTCAGCCAATCTTCAGCAAAGCAGGAAAGAATATCCCATGGGAAAAAAAAGACAGTCTCTTTAATAAGTGGTATTGGGAACACTGGACAGCCACATGCAGAAAAACAAAACTGGACCATACTTACACCATGCACAAAAATAAATTCAAAATAGTTGAAAGACCTGAATGTAGGACAGGAAACCATCAAAGTCTTAGAGCAGAACACAAGCAGAAACATATTTGACGTTGGCCATAGCAACTTCTTACTAGACACATCTCAAGAGGTAAGGAAAAGAAAAGCAAAAATGAACTATTGGGACATCACCAAGATAAAAAAATTTCTGCACAGCGAAGAAACCAATCAACAAAACTAAAAGACAGCCTATATTATGGGTGATGATGGTTGCAAATGACATTACAGATAAAGGGCTAGTGTCTTAAACTCAATATTCCAGAAACAAATAATCCAGTTAAGAAATGGGAAGAACACAAATTTTTTCAAAGAAGACATTTAGATGGCTAAAAGACACATGAAAAGATGCTCAACATCATTCATCATTAGGAAAATTAAAAAACAAACAAACAAACATAATGAGATACCTGACACTTGTCAGGATGGCTACAATTGACAATACAGAAAAGAGAAGTGTTTGTTCATGTCTTCTGCCCATTTTTTGACATGATTATCTGTTTATTGGGTGCTGAGATTGGATATCTGCCCTTTGTCTCTAGAGTCAATTGAGAATATCTTCTTTCATTCCATGGGTTGCCTCTTTGCTTTGTTAACTATTTCTTTTTCCTGTGAAGAAATTTTTTTATCTTGAAGAAGTCCAAAAAGTTCATTTTCACTTTTGTTTCCTTTGCCTTTGGAGACATGTCTTGAAAGAAGTTGTTGTGGCCAATATCAAAGAAGTTACTGGCTATGTTCTCCTCTATGATTCTGACAGATTCCTGCCTCACGTTGAGGTCTTTCATCCATTTTGAGTTTATCTTTGTAAATGATGTAAGAGAATGGTCGAATCCCATTCTTGTATACATAGCTGTTCAGTTTTCCCAGCATTATTTATTGAAGAGACTGGATATTTTTTCTACTGGATATTTTTTTCCACTGGATATTTTTTTCCCTGCTTTTTTGAAGATTATTTGACCATAGAGCTTAGGGTCCATATCTGGGCTTTCTACTCTGTTCCATTGGTCTGTGTGTGTGTGTTGGGGCCAGTACCATGCTGTCTTGGTGATCACAGCTTTGTAGTAAATGTTCAAATCAGGCAATGTGATGTCCCCAGCTTTGCCTTTCCTTTTCAACATTTCCTTAGCGATCTGAGGGATTTTTCTGATTCCATACAAATTTTATGATTGTTTGTTCCAGCACTTTGAAAAATGCCAGTGGGATTTTGATCCAAAAAACAGATAATCACGTCAAAAAATGGGCAGAAGACATGAACAGACACTTCTCCAAAGAAGACATACAAATGGCTAACAGACACATGAAAAAATGTTCATCATCATTAGCTATCAAGGATATTCAAATTAAAACCACACTGATGAAGAATCAAAAGCTTCTGCACAGCAAAGGAAACAGTCAAGAAAACAAAGAGGCAACCCATGAAATGGGAGAAGATATTTGCAAATGACAGTACAGACAAAAGGTTGATATCCAGGTTCTATAAAGAACTCCTCAAACTCAACACACACAAAACAGACAATCATATCAAAAAATGGACAGAAGATATGGACAGACACTTCTCCAATGAAGACATACAAATGGCTATCAGACACATGAAAAATGTTCATTATATATAGATATATATATAGATATATCAGGGAGATTCAAATTAAAACCACATTGAGATATCACCTTACACCACTTAGAATGGCCAAAATTAGCAAGACAGGAAACAACATGTGTTGGAGGGGATGTGGAGAAAGGGGAACCCTCTTACACTGTTGGTGGGAATGCAAGTTGGTACAGCCTCTTTGGAGAACAGTGTGGCGATTCCTCAAGAAATTAAAAATAGAACTTCTGTATGACCCTGCCATTGCACTACTGGGTATTTACCCCAAAGATACAGATGGAGTGAAAAGAAGGGCCATCTGTACCCTAATGTTTATAGCAGCAATGGCCATGGTCGCCAAACTGTGGAAGGAACCATGATGCCCTTCAACGGATGAATGGATAAGGAAGATGTGGTCCATATACACTATGGTGTATTATGCCTCCATCAGAAGGATGAATACCCAACTTTTGGAGCAACATGGACGGGACTGGAAGAGATTATGCTGAGTGAAATAAATCAAGCAGAGAGAGTCAATTATCATATGGTTTCACTTATTTGTGGAGCATAACAAATAGCATGGAGGACATGGGGAGTTAGGAGAAGGGAGTTGGGGAAAATTGGAAGGGGAGTTGAACCATGAGAGACTATGGACTCTGAAAAACAATCTGAGGGTTTTGAAGGGGTGGGGGTGGGACATCGGGGTACAAAGTCATGGGTATTATAGAGGGCATGGATTGCATGGAGCACTGGGTGTGGTGCAAAAATAATGAATACTGCTATGCTGAAAATAAATTTTTAAAAAATTTAAAAAACAAAAACAAAACAAAGCCACACTGAGATAGCACCTTATACCAGTTAGAATGGCCAAAATAAACAAGACAAGAAACAAGTGTTAGAGAGAATGTGGAGAAAAGAGAACCCTCTTACACTGTTGGTGGAAATGCAAGTTGGTGCAGCCACTTTGGAAAACAGTGTGGAGAGTACTCAAAAAAGTTAAAGTGGAGCTGCCCTATGACCCTGCATTTTCACAACTGGGTATTTACCTCAAAGATAGAGATTTAGTGAAAAGAAGGGTCATATGTTCATAGCAGTAATGTCCATGATAGCCAAAATGTGAAAAGAGGCAAGATGCCCTTCCACAGACAAATGGGTGAAGAAGATATGTCCCATATATACAATGGAATATTATGCCTCCATCAGAAAAGATGAATACCCAACTTTTGTATCAGCATGGATGGGACTGGAGGAGATTATGCTGAGTGAAATAAGTAAAGCAGAGAAAGTCAATTATCGTATAGTTTCACTTACTTGTGAGCATAAGGAATAACATGGAGAGTATTAGGATAAACAAAGGAAAAGTGATTTGGGGTAAATCGGAGGGGTAGATGAAGCATAAGACACTATGGACTCTAAGAAACAACCTGAGCATTTTGGAAGAGAGGGGGTTAGGATATGGGTACGCTTTGTGGTTGATATTAAGGAGGGCACGTATTGCATGGGACACTGGGTGTGGTGCATAAATAATGAATCTTGGAATTCTGAAAAAATAAAATAATAAAAATGCAGGAAATAACAGATGTTGGCAAGGATGTGGAGATAGGAGAACTCTCTTACACTCTTGGTGGGAATGCAAACTGATGAAACCACTGTTGAAAAAAGGATGGAGGTTCTTCAAAAAGTTAAAAATAGAACTACCCTATGATCCAGGACTTACCCTACTATTTATCCAAACAACAAAATATACATTTTTAAATGGGTACATGCATTATATTTTTTAATATACAGTTTACAGTTTGATCATTACAAAGTTTTCATTTTTTCAGTTAAAAGAAGACAAAAGTCTGACCAATCTATTTTTATAGAAAGAGATGACCTGTTTTTCCAGAACAATTACCTCCCACTTGACTTATGATGTACTGTATGTAGGCTAATTGAAATTAAATTTAAAAAAAGAAATTTGATCAACAAAATAAGAATCAGAATAATCTTTATATAGTAGGTATGATACTGAAAGAAAATATGTATGAAATGTGTGTACTGTTCAAGTTTGGACAGTTGTCAAACTTATCAAATTGTGTCTTAATTTTATTTCAGAGAACGTGAAAATTGAAGAGACAAGCCTCACAGTATAATAACATCTTCTCTCCCCATTCTTTATTTTACCCAGTGAACCTGTCTATTAACAATTTTAAATGACTTTTTCTGTGCATTTTTTTAAAGACAAAAACCTATAGTGCTTAGTTCATAGTAATAAATTACCCAAATTGGATTTAACCAGCACCACGATATTTATAGCAGAATTATCAATAGCCAAAAATAGAAAGAGCCCAAAGGTCCATGACTAATGAATGGGCATGCATTCATTATATATATATATATGTACATATATATACATGTATATATGTACATATATATATGTACATATATATATATAATGAATGCATATATATATGTATATATGGATATATATGTATATGTATATGTATATATGTATATATATGTATATATGTATATATCGATATAGATAGATAGATATAGATATAGATATAGATATAGATATAGATATAGATATAGATATCGATATCTATCAGGGAGCTTGCTTCTCCTTTTCCCACTCTACCTGCTTGTGTTTCTCTCTCACTGTGTCTCCCTCTGTCAAATGAATAAATAAAATCTTTAAAAAAAATCTTCCATTTTGATGAAGTCACAGAAGTTTATTTTGGCTTTTGTTTCCTTTGCCTTTGGAGACATATCTTGAAAGAAGTTGCTGTGGCTGATATCGAAGAGATTACTGCCTATGTTCTCCTCTAGGATTCTGATGCATTCCTGTCTCACATTGAGGTCTTTTATCCATTTTGAGTTTATCTTTGTGTATGGTGTAAGAGAATGGTCGAGTTTCATTCTTCTACATATAGCTTCCCAGATTTCCCAGCACCATTTATTGAAGAGACTGTCTTCTTTCCACTGTATATTTTTTCCTGTTTTGTCAAAGATTATTTGCCCATAGAGTTGAGAGTCCATATCTGGGCTCTCTACTCTGTTTCACTGGTCTATGTGTCTGTTTTTATGCCAGTATCATGCTGTCTTGGTGATCACAGCTTTGCAGTAAAGCTTGAAATCAGGTAACGTGATGCCCCCAGTTTTATTTGTGCTTTTCAACATTTCCTTAGTGATTTAAGGTTTCTTCTGATTCCATACAAATTTTAGGATTATTTGCTCCACCTCTTTGAAGAATACCAGTGGAATTTTGATCAGAATGGCATTAAAAGTATAGATTGCTCTAGGCACTATAGACATTTTAACAATGTTTATTCTTCCAATCGAAGATCATGGAATGGTCTTCCATCTTTTTGTGTCTTCTTCAATTTCTTTCATGAGTGTTCTGTAGTTCCTCGAGTACAGATCCTTTACCTCTTTGGTTAGGTTTATTCCCAGGTATCTTATGGTTCTTGGTGCTATAGTAAATGGAATTGATTCTCTAATTTCCCTTTCTGTATTTTCATTGTTAGTGTATAAGAAAGCCACTGATTTCTGCACATTGACTTTGAATCCTGCCACGTTGCTGAATTGCTGTATGAGTTCTACTATTTTGGGGGTGGAGTCTTTTGGGTTTTTCATATAAAGAGTCATGTCATCTGCGAAGAGAGAGAGTTTGACTTCTTCATTGACAATTTGGATACCTTTTATTTCTCTTTGTTGTCTGATTGCTGTTGCTAGGACTTCTAATCCTATGTTGAACAAGAGTGGTGAGAGTGGACATCATATCGTGTTCCTGATCTCAAAGGGAAGGCTGCAAGCTTTTTCTGTGGGTCTTTCATAGATAGATTTGACGAAGTTCAGAAATGTTCCCTCCATCCCTATACTTTGAAGCGTTTTAATCAGGAACGGATGCTGGATTTTGTCTAATGCTTTTCCTGCATCAATTGAGAGGACTACGTGGTTCTTGTCTCTTTTCTTATTAATTTGTTCTATCACATTGAATGATTTGCGAATGTTGAACTATCCTTGTTGCCCAGGAATGAATCCTACCTGGTCATGGTGGATAATCTTTTAAATATGCTGTTGGATCCTGTTTGCTAGGATCGTTTTGAGAATCTTAGCATCCATATTCATCAGTGATATTGGTCCGAAATTCATCAAAATCAAAAACTTCTTTTGTGGAGCATAACAAATAGCATGGAAGACATGGGGAGTTATAGAGGAGAAGGAAGTTGGGGAAAATTGGAAGGGGAGGTGAACCACGAAAGACTATGGACTCTGAAAAACAATCTGTGGGTTTTGAAAGGGTGGGGGGTGGGGAGTAGGGGTACCAGGTGGTGGGTATTATAGAGGGCGCAGATTGCATGGAGCACTGGGTGTGGTGCAAAAATAATGAATACTGTTGGGGGGGGGGACAAGATGGCGGGGGAGTAGGAGGAGGCGCCTTTTCAGTTGGTACCCCAAAGTAAGCTGATTACCTACCAAAGAACCCCGATCACCCTTGAAATCAGCCTGAGATCAGACTTATACACGGCTGGATCTCTACAGGAGCAGAAGATGCCAGTGGGCAGCTAAAGCGGAGTGGGAAAGGCGGACTGATATTGGAAGAAAAACAAAAGGGAGAGGGAGCCACCAGAGGTGACCGGTGGGAAAGTAATACCCCACAGGAGCCAGAGTGCCCTGCGTCTGGGGACCAGCATTAACTTGGAGACTGGCTGAAAGCACTCCAAAAGAGCAAAGGATCACGGGGGGGGGGTTGTGGGAATCGGGGTGGCTAGGGACAGGGGCTTAAGTCCCCGGTCCCAGGACAACCTCCCCAGTGCTGAGGCAGAGAGAGTGCGGCAGAGAAACCAGCTCTTGGTCCCTAAGCCACCAGCGCACCTGTGAATGTGTGGGTTCTAGTTCCTGTGAGGGGATGGGAGCCACGCTGGTTGGCAGAACCCGTGAGCCCTACCACAAAGCTTGAGATACACACGCACGTCCCTCCCTCATGCTCCCCTGAGTTACAAAGGCCCGGCCGGCGCTCTTTGGCCAGCGCCATTGTTTCAAAGCCTAAGCCGTGAGCCCCAAACTCTTTCCTGACAGAGGTGCGCAAAAGCCCAGCCTGGTGCTTACAGACCAGCGCCCCGTTCTCAGTGCCCGAGACCCGCGCATGACCCATAGCCACCTTTGAAAGAGGTGCGCACAAGCCAGGCACTCCCAGCCCAGGCCAGCAGCAAAATCTCAGTGTCCATTGCTGCTTGGAATCTCTCTGGCGGTCGGGAGCTCCCAGACAGCTGCCACTGCCTTGGCTTTGGGTACAAGCAAAAGATCCTGCGCCCCCAGGGTCTGCGACTTGGAACCTGCTCTGCCAGCAGCCAAGGGGGGAACTTATTTAGGCTCTGCACCCAGACTGAGGCTTCTCTTTGAGAGGGAGATCAGGGTGCGGTTTGTTTTCCTCTAAAACTACAAAAACCATCAAAGACGGTCAAGGTGAGAGAGAAAAAAAAAAGTGAACAAGCATAAAAACTGCCAGAGAACAAAAGCCTGAAAAAACCCAGTTTCCTCAGAGCCTACTCCCTTGAGGGGGGCAGGAGGACTTAACTCAGGAAACATCATTGACTGACAACCCACGTGGCAGGCCTCTCCCCCAGAAAACAAACCAAGAAAGAAAGAAAAAAAAAAGAGAGAGAGAGAGAAAAAAAGGACTATAAGAGAACAACCACTACTTCATAGGAAAACTTGTATTGTTCACTCGTTCCCACTATTTCAGTTTATTTTTTTTTTTAACATAGGTAATTTTTTTAACCTATTTACCATCACAGCAAACTGCACAGTACATCAAATTCCATAATACCTTTCTAACCTGAACTTTTTGATACATACACCTGTTTTTCTTTTGCATTTTTATTTTTTGAATTCCTTTTTTAAAATTTTAGTTTAGTTTAGTGAAGTTTATTCCTTTTTATTTTTATCCTCTAATATTCATATAGAGTTAAACTTCAAAGTAATCCCCTTTCTCCAATCAATACTACCCCTATAGGGTAGTATTTTTAATCCCCTTTATCTTAGGAAAGTTGAGTCCCTTAACAAAGATATCAAGATACATCCAGGAAGAATCAAAATAACCTTCCTCACACACACTGAGAATTTATAAGAACTCTCCCATCTTCTTCCACCAATGTTTCTGTGTTTTTTGTGTTTGTCCTGATAGCATATAAATGTTACACTTGTGGTTCTTTTTACGAGCTCTTGGTACCTTTCTTTATTTGCATATATATATATATTTTTTTTCTCTTGTCATATACTTGTATCATTCTTTTTATCTCTTTTTGTTTGTCTACTTCGTAAATCTTACCTTGGGGCCCATCTGGGCTGAACCTTCTTTTTCATCTTCCCTTTCTTTCCTGTCTCTCTCTCTCTTTTTTTCTTCTTTTCTTTTTTTCTTTTCTTTTGTCTCTCGTTTGGGTGGGGAATCCTGATTGCTCAGAAGTGTTCCAGGGAGCACCTTGACTGCACCACAGTTGATACATCCAGCTACATCTGTTCAGTCATCTCCCACCAAAAAGACTAAGAAGAGGAATGCCCAACAGAATAAAAATACAGAGGATGGACCTTCTGCAACAGAGCTAACGGCTATCAACATAGACAATATGTCAGAAAGAGAATTCAGGCTAGCAATTATCCAGGCAATAGCTAGGTTAGAGAAAGCCATGGATGACCAAACAGAATTGATTGGGGCCGAAATGAAAGTGACCAGACAGGATGTTCACAATGTTAGGGCGGAGCTTAAAGCTACCAGGGAGGAGGTTCACAATGCTCTCAATGAGTTTCAATCTAATCTAAACTCTCTCAAAGCTAGGGTAACTGAGACAGAATATAGAATTAGTGATCTGGAAGACAAACAGATAGAGAGAAAGGATCAGGAGGAAGCCTGGAACAAACAGCATAGAAACCATGAAAACAGAATCAGGGAAATAAATGATGCCATGAAGAGTTCCAACGTCAGAATTATTGGAATCCCTGAAGGGGAGGAGAAAGAAAAAAGTCTAGAAGATATAGTGGAACAAGTCCTTCATGAAAATTTTCCCAATCTCGCGAATGGAACCAGCGTTCATGTACTAGAGGCTAAACGGTCTCCACCCAAGATTATACATTCCAAAAAAACATCACGACACCTGATAGTCAAATTGAGGAATTTTAATTGTAGGTATAATCTCTTGAAAGGCTCCAGGGCAACGAGGGTCCTTACTTACGGAGGGAAGCCCATCAGAATAACGTCAGACCTGTCCACAGAGACCTGGCAAGCCAGAAGAGGCTGTCAAGATATATTCAGGGCACTAAATGAGAAGAACATGCAGCCAAGAATGCTTTATCCAGCAAGAATGACATTCAAAATGGATGGAGAGATAAAGAGTTTTCAAGACCCGGCAAGGCTTAAAAGACTATGCAACCACCAAGCCAACACTGCAGGAAATATTAAAGGGGATTCTATAAAAGAGGAAAAATCCCAAGAAGAGCATTGAACAGAAATATAGAGACAGTCTACAGAAAGAAGACTTCAAAGGTAACTCGATGTCAATAAAAACACATCTATCAATAATCACTCTCAATGTGAATGTCCTAAATGCACCCATAAAATGGCACAGGGTTGCAGATTGGATAAAACGACAGGCCCCATACATATGTTGTCTACAAGAGACCCATTTTGAACCTAAGGATACACGCAGACTGAAAGTGAAGGGATGGAGAAGCATCTTTCATGCCAATGGGCCTCAAAAGAAGGCTGGGGTAGCGATTCTCATATCAGATAAATTGGACTTCAAACTAAAGACTGTAGTCAGAGATACAGAAGGACACTACATAATCCTTAAAGGGACTATCCACCAAGATGATCTAACAATTGTAAATATCTATGCTCCCAATATGGAAGCAGCCAATTACTTAAGAAAACTGTTAATCAAGATAAAGAGTCATATTGATGTGAATACAGTAATCGTAGGAGATCTTAACACGCCTCTCTCAGAATTAGACAGATCATCGAAGCATAAAATCAAGAAATAAACAAGAGCATTGAATGACACATTGGACCAGATGGACCTCATAGATATATACAGAACATTCCACCCTAAAACAACAGAATACTCATTCTTCTCAAGTGCACACGGAACCTTCTCCAGAATAGACCACATACTGGGTCACAAATCAGGATTCAACCGATACCAAAAGACTGAGATTATTCCCTGCATATTCTCAGATCACAATGCTTTGAAACTGGAGCTGAATCCCAAGGAAAAGTTCAGAAGGAACTCAAACACCTGGAAGCTAAAGACCACCTTGCTTAAGAATGCTTGAATCAACCAGGAGATCAAAGAAGAACTGAAACAATTCATGGAAACCAATGAGAATGAAGACACTTTGGTCCAAAACCCATGAAATACACAAAGGCGATCCTAAGGGGAAAATACATAGCCATCCAAGCTTCCCTCAAAAAACTTGAAAAATCCAGAACACACCAGCTGTCTCTACACCTTAAAGAACTGGAGAATCAACAACAAATCAAACCAACTCCACACATAGAAGGGAAATCATCAAGATTAGAGCTGAGATCAATGAGGTAGAAACCAGAGATACAGTAGAACGTATCAATGAAACTAGAAGCTGGTTTTTTGAAGAATCAATAAGATCGATAATCCATTGGCCACACTAATCCAAATGAAAAGAGAGAAAGCCGCAGTTCATAAGATTGTGAATGAAAAGGGAGAGATCACAACTAACACCAAAGAAGTAGAAACAACCATCAGAAGTTATTATTAACAGTTATATGCCAATAAGCTAAGCAACCTAGATGAAATGGATGCATTCCTGGAAAAATATAAACTACCAAAATTGAACCAGGAAGAAATCGACAACCTGAATAGACTGATATCTAATAACGAGATTGAAGCAGCGATCAAAAACCTCCCAAAAAAGAAGAGCCCAAGACCTGACGGATTCCCTGGGGAATTCTACCAAACCTTCAAAGAAGAAATAAACCTATTCTCCTGAAGCTGTTTCAAAAAATTGGAGCAGAAGGAAAACTTCCAGACTCTTTCTATGAAGCCAGCATTACCCTGATCCCCAAACCAGGCAAAGACGCTACCAAAAAGAATTTTAGACTAATATCACTGATGAATATGGATGCTAAGATTCTCAACAAGATCCTAGCCAACAGGATCCAACAACACATTTAAAAGATTATCCACCATGATCAGGTGGGATTCATCCCTGGGCTACAAGGATGGTTCAACATTCGCAAATCAATCAATGTGATAGAACAAATTAATATGAGAAGAGAGAAGAACCACATGGTTCTCTCAATTGATGCAGAAAAAGCATTTGACAAAATCCAGAATCCATTCCTGATTAAAACGCTTCAAAGAATAGGGAGAGAGGGAACATTCCTGAACCTCATCAAATCTATCTATGAAAGACCCACAGCAAATATCATCCCCAATGGGAAAAAGCTTGCAGCCTTCCCGTTGAGGTCAGGAACAAGACAAGGATGCCCACTTTCACCACTCTTATTCAACATAGTATTAGAAGTCCTAGCAACAGCAATCAGACAACAAAGAGAAATAAAAGGTATCCAAATTGGCATTGAAGAAGTCAAACTCTCTCTCTTCGCAGATGACATGATTCTTTATATGGAAAACTCAAAAGACTCCACCCCCAAAATAGTAGAACTCATACAGCAATTCAGCAACGTGGCAGGATTCAAAGTCAATGTGCAGAAATCAGTGGCTTTCTTATACACTAACAATGAAAATACAGAAAGGGAAATTAGAGAATCAATTCCATTTACTATAGCACCAAGAACCATAAGATACCTGGGAATAAACCTAACCAAAGAGGTAAAGGATCTGTACTCGAGGAACTACAGAACACTCATGAAAGAAATTGAAGAAGACACAAATAGATGGAAGACCATTCCATGCTCTTGGATTGGAAGAATGAACATTGTTAAAATGTCTATACTGCCTAGAACAATATATACTTTTAATGCCATTCTGATCAAAATTCCACTGGTATTCTTCAAAGAGGTGGAGCAAATAATCCTAAAATTTGTATGGAATCAGAAGAGACCCAAAATTGCTAAGGAAATGTTGAAAAACAAAAATAAAGCTGGGGGCATCACGTTACCTGATTTCAAGCTTTATTACAAAGCTGTGGTCAACAAGACAGCGTGGTACTGGCATAAAAACAGACACATAGACAAGTGGAACAGAGTAGAGAGCCCAGATATGGACCCTCAACTCTATGGGCAAATAATCTTTGACAAAACAGGAAAAAATATACAGTGGAAAAAAGTCTCTTCAATAAATGGTGATGTGAAAACCGGACAGCTCTATGTAGAAGAATGAAACTCGACTTTTCTCTTACACCGTACAGAAAGATATACTCAAAATGGATAAAGGACCTCAACGTGAGGCAGGAATCCATCAGAATCCTAGAGGATAACATAGGCAGTAATCTCTTCGATATCAGCCACAGCAACTTCTTTCAAGATATGTCTCCAAAGGCAAAGGAAACAATAGCGAAAATATACTTTTGGGAATTCATCAAAATGAAAAGCTTCTGCACAGCAAAGGAAACAGTGAAGAAAACAAAGAGGCAACCCACGGAATGGGAGAAGATATTTGCAAATGACAGTACAGACAAAAGGTTGATATCCAGGATCTATTATGAACTCAAACTCAACACACACGAAACAGGAAAAATATCAAAAAATGGACAGAAGATATGAACAGACACTTCTCCAATCAAGACATACAAATGGCTAGCAGACACATGAAAAAATGTTCATCAACATTAGCCTTCAGGGAGATTCAAATTAAAACCACATTGAGATATCACCTTACACCAGTTAGAATGGCCAAAATTAACAAAACAGGAAACAACATGTGTTGGAGGGGATGTGGAGAAAGGGGGACTCTCTTCCACTTTTGGTGGGAATGCAAGTTGGTACAGCCTCTTTGGAGAACAGTGTGGCGATTCCTCAAGAAATTAAAAATAGAGCTTTCCTATGACCCTGCCATTGCACTACTGGGTATTTACCCCAAGGATACAGATGTCGTGAAAAGAAGGGCCATCTGTACCCCAATGTTTATAGCACCAAAGGTCACAGTTGCTAAACTGTGGAAAGAACCAAGATGCCCTTCAATGGACGAATGGATAAGGAAGATGTGGTCCATATACTCTATGGAGTATTATGCCTCCATCAGAAAAGATGAATACCCAAGATTTGTAGCAGCATGGACGGGACTGGAAGAGCTTACGCTGAGTGACATAAGTCAAGCAGAGAGAGTCAATTATCATATGTTTCACTTATTTGTGGAGCATAACAATTAGGATGGAGGACATGGGGAGTTAGGAGAAGGGAGTTGGGGGAAATTGGAAGGGGAGGTGAACCATGAGATACTATGGACTCTGAAAAACAATCGGAGGCATTTGAAGTGGTGGGGGGTGGGAGGTTGGGGGAACCAGGTGTTGCATATTATAGAAGGCATGGATTTCATGGAGCAATGGGTGTGGTACAAAAACAATACTGTTATGCTGAAAATAAAAAAAAATAAATTAAAAAAAAAAGCTTCCATGAATTTTGCTCTCAAAATCAAAGGATCTACTAACAATATTGTTGTCAATACCCACTCTACTACAGCCAAATACTAATGAAAAAAGACTGTGGACCCCTCTCACCCTTTTCTGCTTCATCAGGGTTTCCTGCCCCACAGAACAGGTTGTGATATTTTGATTCACTGGAAGGGTTGTATTACCATGCTGGTCTTCCATTCTCCATCTGGTGGAATTATAGAGGGCATATCAATTACTTTGTATGTGTGGGGAGGACTGAGCAGGGAGCTGAATATCCATTACTTACCAGGGGGAACCAGGTGATGCAATGGTGCTATACACCTCAGCAAGTGTCTGTAAAATTTAGCAGGAAGCTGAACACCTACCCGCATCATACAGCAATAAGACTTAACAAGACAGTGTGAGAGAAGCCACAATTTCTCTACACTCTACCACCATGTAAAGCACCCCCTGGTATCAATAAGCCCAAACGAACATCCACTCTCACTGCATATCAATGACAATAAATAAGAAAGTGTGTGACGGGGCTACCTCTTCCTCTAGTTTCACCAAGGTCCAGTAGGGAACTGACCTCATATCCCAAATAGGAGGCAACAAAGTGGTGTGAGTTGGTGCCTTACTTTTGCTGAGAATGTGTCAATGGGCCTAAGAGGGAAGATGCCCCTTTACCCTTAACACACAACAAACAAGTGTTTTAGCATTACACTTTGCTGGAAATATGTGTGTGTGTGTGTGTGTGTGTGTGTGTGTGTGTGTGTGTGTGTGTGTGTGAGATGTGAGACAATAAGAAGATGAGCATACACACTCACCAAGACTAAACTACACCTAATTAGGAGAACTTGCTGATTGAAAAAAGAGAGAGAGAGAGATTGAACAATAATGAGAATTACATAATATCTAAAATGTCTAGGATACAATGAAAATCACTAATCATACCAACAACTAGGAAAATCACAACTTGAGTGAAAAAACACATTCTATATGTGCCAATAGCACCATGAACAAGATATTAAATTAACCTGACAAAAATTTTAAGAAGTTTTTATAAAAATACTACACAACGTAATTGCAGATTATTTTAAAGGAACCAAACAATAGAAAATCTCAGCAAAGCAGAAGAAATTATTAAAAAATAACCAAAACCAAGTTATAGAAATTAATAATACAATAGCAAAATAAAAAGCCTGTTAGATGAGCACAAATAGTAAAGTGAGGATGGCAAAGAAAAGAATTAATGAATTTGAGGACTGAAGAAAAGAATCTACTCAATCTGAACAACAGATTAAAAGAAGTCTGAAGAAAATAATCCCTGTCTTAGGGATCTGTGCACAATAACAAAAGAATTAACATTCAAAACATCAGAGTATCAGAGGAGAGAATAAACTGCACAAATAACAAAATACTTGGAAAAAAAATAATGTATTACAACTCCCCCAAATGGGAGAAACACATTGATCTGTAGGTTTAAGAAGCTGGACATATTAAAAAAAAGTATAAAACAAATGAAATCTGTGCTAATAAACCTCTGAAAAATTAAAAATATATATTGGAAAAAGCTAGAAAGAAATGACACCAAACTTTTAGAAAAAAAATATCAAATGACAAGGGATTCCTCATCTGACAACATGAAGGTAAAGAGGAAGTAAAACAATATTTTCCAGGAACTAAAAGAAAAGAATCATCAAATATAAATGTTATACCCAGAAAAACTGTTCTTCAGAAGAAAAGGAAATAATGACATTCTTAGAGAAGGGAAAACAAAGAGAATCTATATCTAACAAACATACCATTAAGGAAAGGCTAAAGAAAGTATTTTTTTTCTTTTCTAAAGATTTTATTTATTTATTTGAGAAAGAGAGACTGAGAGAGAGAGAGAGAGAGAGAGAGTGAACACAAGCAGGGGGAGGGGTAGAGGGAGAAGCAGAGTCCCCACTGAGCAGGGAACCAGATGCAGGACTCAATCCCAGGACCCTGGGATCATTACCCAAGCCAAAGGCAGACTTTGAAACAACTGAGCCACATAAGTGCCCTAAAAAAAGTTTTTTAAACATAAAGGAAGGAATAAAGGTATCTTGGAGCTTAAGAAAGAAAAGGAGGACATTGGGATGGCTAAGCATCAGAGCAAAAATAAAATAGACTACCTTTTTTCTTTTAAATTCAATTAGCCAACATATTGCACGTCATTAGTTTCAGATGTAGTGTTCATTGATTCTTCTTCTTCTTCTTCTTTTTTTTTTTTTATAAACATATAATATATTTTTATCCCCAGGGGTACAGGTCTGTGAATCGCCAGGTTTACACATTTCACAGCACTCACCAAAGCACATACCCTCCCCAATGTCCATAACCCCACCCCCCCTTCTCCCAACCCCCCTCTCCCCAGCAACCCTCAGTTTGTTTTGTGAGATTAAGAGTCACTTATGGTTTGTCTCCCTCCCAATCTCATCTTGTTTCATTGATTCTTCTCCTACCCCCTTAAGCCCCCATATTGCATCACAACTTCCTCATATCAGGGAGGTCATATGATAGTTGTCTTTCTCCGCTTGACTTATTTCGCTAAGCATGATACACTCTAGTTCCATCCATGTTGTCGCAAATGGCAAGATTTCATTTCTTTTGATGGCTGCATAGTATTCCATTGTGTATATATACCACATCTTCTTGATCCATTCATCTGTTGACGGACATCTAGGTTCTTTCCATAGTTTGGCTATTGTGGACATTGCTGCTATAAACATTCAGGTGCACGTGCCCCTTCAGATCACTATGTTTGTATCTTTAGGGTAAATACCCAATAGTGCAATTGCTAGGTCATAGGGCAGTTCTATTTTCAACATTTTGAGGAACCTCCATGCTGTTTTCCAGAGTGGTTGCACCAGCTTGCAGTCCCACCAACAGTGTAGGAGTGTTCCCCTTTCTCTGCATCCTTGCCAGCATCTGTCATTTTCTGACTTGTTAATTTTAGCCATTCTGACTGTTGTGAGGTAATATCTCATTGTGGTTTTGATTTGTATTTCTCTGATGCCGAGTCATATGGAGCACTTTTTCATGTGTCTGTTGGCCATCTGGATGTCTTCTTTGCAGAAATGTCTGTTCATGTCCTCTGCCCATTTCTTGATTGGATTATTTGTTCTTTGGGTGTTGAGTTTGCTAAGTTCTTTATGGATTTTGGACACTAGCCCTTTATCTGATATGTCATTTGCAAATATCTTCTCCCATTCTATCAGTTGTCTTTTGGTTTTATTAACCATTTCCTTTACTGTGCAAAAGCTTTTGATCTTGATGAAATCCAAATAGTTCATTTTTGCCCTTGCTTCCCTTGCCTTTGGCGATGTTCCTAGGAAGATGTTGCTGCAGTGGAGGTTGAAGAGGTTGCTGCCTGTGTTCTCCTCAAAGATTTTGATGGATTCCTTTCTCGCATTGAGGTCCTTCATCCATTTTGAGTCCATTTTCATGTGTGAGGTAAGGAAATGGTCCAATTTCATTTTTCTGCATGTGGCTGTCCAATTTTCCCAACACCATTTATTGAAGAGGCTGTCTTTTTTTCCATTGGACATTCTTTCATGCTTTGTCGAAGATTAGTTGACCACAGAGTTGAGGGTCTGTTTCTATGCTCTCTATTCTGTCCCATTGATCTATGTGTCTGTTTTTGTGCCAGTACCATGCTGTCTTGATGATGACAGCTTTGTAATAGAGCTTGAAGTCCGGAATTGTGATGCCACCAACTTTGGCTTTCTTTTTCAATATCCCTTTGGCTATTCGAAGTCTTTTCTGGTTCCATATAAGTTTTAGGATTATTTGTTCAATTTTTTGAAAAAGATGGATGGTACTTTGATAGGAACTGCATTAAATGTGTAGATTACTTTAGGTAGCATAGACATTTTAAGCATAGACAATATTTATTCTTCCAATCCAGGAGCATAGAACATTTTTCCATTTCTTTGTGTCTCCCTCAATTTCTTTCATGAGTGCTTTATAGTTTTCTGAGTATATATTCTTTGTCTCATTGGTTAGGCTTCTTCCTAGATATCTTATGGTTTTGGGTGCAATTGTAAATGGGATTGACTCCTTAATTTCTCTTTCTTCTGTCTTGCTGTTAGTGTAGAGAAATGCAACTGCTTTCTGTGCATTGATTTTATATCCTGACACTTTACTGAATTCCTGTACAAGTTCTAGCAGTTTTGGAGTGGAGTCTTTTAGGTTTTCCACATATAGTATCATATCATCTGCAAAGAGTGATAGTTTGACTTCTTTGCCGGTTTGGATGCCTTTAATTTCCTTTTGTTGTCTGATTGCTGAGGCTACAACTTCTCGTACTATGTTGAATAGCAGTGGTGATAATGGACATCCCTGCCGTGTTTCTGACCTTAGCGGAAAGCTTTCAGTTTTTCTCCATTGAGAATGATATTTGCGGTGGGTTTTTTCATAGATGGCTTGATAATATTCAGGTATGTGCCCTCTATCCCTACACTTTGAACAAAGAGTTTTGATCAGGAAAGGATGCTGTACTTTGTCAAATGCCTTTTCAGCATCTATTGAGAGTATCATATGGTTCTTGTTCTTTCTTTTATTAATGTGTTGTATCACATTGATTGATTTGCAGATGTTGAACCAACCTTGCAGCCCTGGAATAAATCCCACTTGGTCGTGGTGAATGATCCTTTTAATGTACTATTGAATCCTATTGGCTAGTATTTTGGTGAGAATTTTCCCATCTGTGTTCATCAAGGATATTGGTCTATAGCTCTCTTTTTTGATGGGATCCTTGTCTGGTTTTGGGATCAAGGTGATGCTGGCCTCATAAAAAGAGTTTGGAAGTTTTCCTTCCATTTCTATTTTTTGGAACAGTTTCAGGAGAATAGGAATTAGTTCTTTTTTAAATGTTTGGTAGAATTCCCCCGGGAAGCCATCTGGCCTTGAGCTTTTGTTTGTTTGGAGATTTTTAATGACTGTTTCAATCTCCTTACTGGTTATGGGTCTGTTCATGCTTTCTATTTCTTCCTGGTTCAGTTGTGGTAGTTTATATGTTTCTAGGAATGCATCCATTTCTTCCAGATTGTCAAATTTATTGCCGTGGAGTTGCTCATAGTATGTTCTTATAATAGTTTGTATTTCTTTGGTGTTAGTTGTGATCTCTCCTCTTTCATTCATGGTTTTATTTATTTGGGTCCTTTCTCTTTTCTTTTTGATAAGTCGGGCCAGGGGTTTATCAATCTTATTAATTATTTCAAAGAACCACCTCCTAGTTTCGTTGATTTGTTCTATTATTTGTTTGTTTGTTTGTTTCTACTTCATTGATTTCTGCTCTGATCTTTTTGATTTGTCTTCTCCTGCTGGGTTTAGGGTTTCTTTATTGTTCTTCCTCCAGCTCCTTTAGGTGTAGGGTTAGGTTGTGTACCTGAGACCTTTCTTGTTTCTTGAGAAAGGCTTGAACTGCTATATATTTTTCTCTCAGGACTGCCTTTGTTGTGTCCTACAGATTTTGAATTGTTGTATTTTCATTATCATTTGTTTCCATGAATTTTTTCAATTCTTCTTTAATTTCCTGGTTAACCCATTCATTCTTTAGAAGGATGCTGTTTAGTCTCCACGTACTTGGGTTCTTTCCAAATTTCCTCTTGTGATTGAGTTCTAGCTTCTGAGCATTGTGGTCTGAAAATGCACAGGGAATGATCCCAATCTTTTGATACCAGTTGAGATCTGATTTAGGACTGAGGATGTGATCTATTCTGGAGAATGTTCCATGTGCTTTGGGATGAAATGTTCTGAATATATCTGTGATGTCCCTCTGGCCCAGTGTGTCATTTAAGGTCTTTATTTCCTTGTTGATCTTTTGCTTGGATGATCTGCCCATTTCAGTGAGGGGAGTGTTAAAGTCCCCTACTATTATTGTATTATTGAGGATGTCTTTCTTTGATTTTGTTATTAATTTGTTTATATAGTTGGCTGCTCCCACATTCAGGGTAACTATTGAGAGATATGAATTTAGTGCCATGTATTGCCTGTAAGGTGACTGTTCCTGTATATTGTCTCTGTTCCTTTCTGATCTACTACTTTTAGGCTCTCTCTTTGCTTAGAGGGCCCGTTTCAATATTTTCTGTAGTGCTGGTTTGGTGTTTGCAATTATTTCAGTTTTTGGTTGTCCTGGAACCTTTTAATCTCTCCTTTTATTTTCAATGATAGCCTAGCTGGATATAGTATTCTTGGCTGCATGTTTTTCTCATTTAGTGCTCTGAATATATCATGCCACCTCTTTCTGGCCTTCCAGGTCTCTGTGGATAAATCTGCTGCCAATCCAACATTTTTACCATTGTATGTTACAGACTTCTTTTCCCGAGCTGCTTTCAGGATTTTCTCTTTGTCACTAAGACTTGTAAATTTTACTATTAGGTTACCGGGTGTGGACCTATTCTTATTGATTTTGAGAGGGGTTCTCTGCACCTCCTGGATTTTAATGCTTGTTCCCTTTGCCATATTGGGGGAAATTCTCTCCAATAATACTCTCCAGTATACCTTCTGCTCCCCTCTTTCTTTCTTCTTCTTCTGGAATCCCAGTTATTCTAATGTTGTTTCGTTTTATGGTGTCACTTATCTCTCAAATTCTCCCCTCGTGGTCCAGTAGCTGTTTGTCCCTGTTTTGCTCAGCTTCTTTATTCTCTGTCATTTGGTCTTCTATATTTCTAATTCTTTCTTCTGCCTCATTTATCCTAGCAGTGAGAGCCTCCATTTTTGATTGCACCTCATTAATAGCTTTTTTTATTTCAACTTGGTTAGATTTTAGTTCTTTTATTTCTCCAGAAAGGGCTTTTTTATCTCCCGAGAGGGTTTCTCTAATATCTTCCATGCCTTTTTTCGAGCCCGGCTAGAACCTTGAGAATTGTCATTCTGAACTCTAGATTTGACATATTGCCAATGTCTGTATTGATTAGGTCCCTAGCCTTCGGTACTACCTCTTGTTCTTTTGTGTGTGTGTGTGTGGTTAATTTTTCTTCCTTGTCATTTTGTCCAGATAAGAGTATATGAAGGAGCAAGTAAAATACTAAAAGGGTGGCAACAACCCCAGGAAAATATGCTTTAACCAAATCAGAAGCCATCCCAAATAATGAGCGGGGAGAAAGGGGATAAAAAGAGGTTCAGAAAGAAAGAAAAAAAATGAAAGAAAAGAAGCAACTAAAAAAAGAAAATGAATAAAGAAAAAGTATAAAAAAGAAAAAATATATATATATGATAAACTAGTTAAAAACGTTAAAAAAGAAAAGGGTAAAAGTTAAAAAAAATTTAGCAGAAGAATAGAAAAAAAATTGAAAAAGAAAAAAAATTAAATTAACTCTAAGAGTAAAGAATCATGGGGAGAAAGCCATGAGTTCCATGCTTTGCTTTCTCCTCCTCTGGAATTCCGCTGCTTTCCTTGGTATTGAAACTGCACACCTTGGTAGGTGAACTTGTTCCTGGCTGGATTTCTTGTTGATCTTCTGGGGGAGGGACCTGTTGTAATGATTCTCAAGTGTCTTTGCCCCAGGTGGAATTTCACTGCCCTTACCAGAGGCCAGGCTGAGTAATCCGCTCGGGTTTGCTTTCGGGAGCTTCTGTTCCCTGAGCGCTTTCCGTAGAGTTCCAGAGGATGGGAATGAAAATGGTGGCCTCCTGGTCTGCAGCCTGGAGGAGCCGAGGGCCCAGGGCCCCACTCCTCAGTGCACCCTCAGAGAACAGCGCCCAATTACTTCCATCTCCATGGCCTCTGGCCGCACTCTGAGCTCACCAAGCCTGCGACCGGTTCAAGGTAACCCCGGGCTGGGAGCTCACTCCTTGGCTCTGTCTCTGTAGCCAGCTTCCCCGTTCTAATATCTGTAAGCTCTGTGACACTCAGACACCCCCAATACTTCTGTGACCCTGCGGGACCTGAGGCCATGCTGACCCTGCATGGGCTTCACCCCAGTTTAGCCTCTGGAGTGATGTCCCTCAGTGGGACAGACTTTTAAAAGTCTTGATTTTGTGCTCCATTGCTCTGCCGCTTGCCAGGAGCCGGCCCCTCCCCTGGGGGTCTATCTTCCCATCGCCTTGGATTCACTTCTCTGCCAGTCCTACCTTTCAGAAAGTGGTTGATTTTCTGTTTCTAGAATTGCTGTTCTTCTTCTCTTTGATCTGCCGTTGGATTTGTAGGTGTTTGCAATATTTAGATAAACTATCTAGCTGATCTCCTGCTACCTGAAGTAGTTTCAGCCTGCTACTTCTCTGCCATTTTGACTTCTCCCCCTATTTTTTGCTTTTCTTAAGCGATTCTTACTGGTATACTTTATGTATATATATATATATATATATATAATTTTTTTTTTTTGCTTTTGTACTTTCTATTTTTCTTACTGTTACTTACGGTTTTTGTTTTCCACTCACAGTGTCCCTTAACCTTTTTTTTTTTCTTTTTTGTGGGCCTGGTTTAATGGTCATAAATTTTTCCAGCTTTTGTTTTCCAAGAAATGCTTTATCTTTCCCTCTATTCTGACTGATAGCAAGGGAAACAAACTGAGGGTTTTAGAGTGGAAAGGTGTAGGGGAATGAGATAGCCTGGAAATGGATATTGAGAAGGGCATGCATTGTATGGGGCACTGGGTGTTATACACAAACAATGAATCTTGGAATACTATCTCAAAAACTAATGATGCACGGGGTGCCTGGGAGGCTTCGTGGGTTAGAATCTCTGCCTTCAGATCAGGTCATGATCTCGGGGTCCTCGGATCGAGCCCCACATCGGGCTCTCTACTCAATGGGGAGCCTGCTTCCCCCTCTCTCTCTGCCTGACTCTCTGTCTACTTGTGATTTCTCTCTCTCTGTCAAATAAATAAATAAAATCTTTAAAAAATTAATGATGTACTGTATGGTGAGTAACATAACATAATAAAACAAATAAAGAAAATAAATAAAGAAAAACAAAACAAAACAAAACACTGAACAATATCCTTGCTGGATGAACTATTCTTAGCTGCAGATTTTTCCCTTTTAGCACCTTTACATAATGCAAATTTCCTCTGGCCTGCAAAGTTTCTGCTGAGAAATCAGTTGATATGTAACTGTTTTCTTTTCTCTTGCAACCTTTAATATTCCTTTTGTATCACTATTATTCACCATTTTAATTACTGTGTGTCTTGGTGTGGACCTCCTTGGGTTGAATTTTTTGGAGAATCTCTTTGTCTTCTGAATCTGGAACTCTGTTTCCCTCCCCAGATTAAGGGAGTTTTCAGCTATTATTTCTTCAAACATATTTTGTGACTTCTTTCTCTTCTTCTCCTTCTGGAGTACCTGTAATGTGAATGTTATTACACTTGACGAGGTCACTGAGATCTCTAAGTATATTCTCATTATGCAATATTTGTATCTTACCTGTTCAGCTTCTTTTCCATTACTCTCTCCTCTTCCAGGTCACTGATACTTTCCTCCGCCTCCTGTAGTTTACTATTTATTCCAGCCATTGTACTTTTAATTTCACTTATTGAGTGTTTCATCTCTGATATTTTATTTATATCTCTTTGTCAAACACCTCATTGATGTCTGTCATCCTTTTCTGAAGTCCAGTGAGTATCTTTATGATCATTACTTTAAATTATGTATCAGACATATTACTTATTTCTCTTTCACTTCTATCTCTTGCTGGGATTTTGTCCTATTCTTTCATTTAGCACATATTCCTCTGTCTCCTTATTTTGTGTACATATCTGTGTTTGTTTCCTGTGTTAGGAAATTCTGCTATGTCTTCTACTCTTAAAAGTAGTGGCTTTGTGAAAAAGAGGTCCTGAAGTCCCTTATAGCACAGTTTCTCCTATTCATCAGAACCAAAACTTCAGTTCAGATTCCTCTTTGTGTTGCTTGTGTCCTGCTTTTGTGTCTGAGTCACTTTTCCTTTCAGTTCGAACATCTGTACTGACTCCTTGCTTGTTGTGTGCTGTGTTTGCTCTCTGTGATGTTAGTGAGACCCAGAAAGGCAAGCTCTTAGGGAGTACTGCAGCAGAAGGGCTTTGTTGCCAGGTAGCAGTTTTAGAAAAATTTGCATGGAGCCTCTAGTCTTTGACCAGATCCCCTGGATCATATTAGTTCCTTGGGAATGACACAGAATCAGTGGCTTGACAGGCTGTAAGTCCTTCACAAAATTTTTAATGAGGTAAGTAAGGGCTGAGGCCAGTAGACTTGGAGTGGGTGGGTCCTTGTAGAACTTGTGGATGGGGTGTGCTGCTAGCAGGTTAGGTAGCAATTGTTTGTGCAGTGCTATTCCCCACAACCCCAGAGGTGTTTTTGTGTTTATGTTGGGAGTGGGGGAGAAAGTATCCCAGGTTCCAGAGAAGTCTCCTAACACACTCTGAAATCAGTGTAAACTAATCTCCCTCCCTTTCTGCAAGCTGTTGCTTCTATGTTGCTTCTCCTTGTCTTTTTAAGGGCAAAACCCCAGCTATCACTGGTTCTTCCAGGTTTCTCAGTGCTGAGTCAGTTGACTTTTAAAGTTCCAGACTTTAGAAAAAAAAAGATGGTGGAGGAGTAGGGGACCCTATTTCAACTGGTCCCTTGAATTAAGCTGGATATCTACCAAAACATTCTGATCACCCATAAAATCAGCCTAAGATGTAAAACTTTATATCTGAATCTCTACACGCATAAAATCTTTGACAGTCTTGAGGTATGAAGTGGGTAGTTGTGATTCTGCATACAGATATCACAAGATAAGAAGAAGAGAGATAGCCAACATAAGCTGGCACCAGGAAGGGGAAACAGCAGTGGAGCACAAAACCGTCCCATGCTGGAGACAGAACATAGTATCAGTGGGGAAAGGCCTTCAGTGTAGCACCCTGACAGGATCCAGGAGCTGTAGGTGTATGTGTATGAACCAGTGACTTGAAAGAAGAAAGAAAAAAAAAAGGAAAAATATCCCATGCTCATGGATTGGAAGAATAAGCATTGTTAAAATGGCTATGCTACCCAGAGCAATATATATTTTCATTGCCATCCTGATCAAAATACCATCGACATTCTTCACAGAGGTGGAACAAACAATCCTAAAATTTGTATGGAAGCAGAAAGGACACCAAATCACCCAGGAAATATTGAAAAAACAAAACAAAGCTGGGGGCATCACAGTGACTGATTTCAAGCTATATTACAAAGCTGTGATCACAAGACAGCATGGTACTTGCAAAAAAACAGAAGCATGGGTCAATGGAACAGAATAGAGGTTCAGATATGGACCCTCAACCCTATGGTCAACTGATCTTCAACAAAGCAGGGGAAAATATCCAATGGAAAAAAGACAGTCTCTTCAATAAACGGTGCTGGGAAAATTGGACAGCTATGCATACATTCTCTTACACCATTCACAATGATAAACTCAAAAAGGATGAAAGACCTAAATGTGAGACAAATTCATCAAAAGCCTAGAGGAGAACATAGGCAGTAACCTCTTTGGCACTGGCCACTGCAACTTCTTTCAGGTCACATCTCCAAAGGTAAGGGAAAGAAAAGCAAAAATGGACTTTTGAGACTCATCAAGATAAAAAGCATTTGTACATCAAAGGAAACATACAACAAAGCTAAGAAGCAAAGCAGGGAACGTGAGAAGATATCTGTAAATGACATTATATAAAAAGGGCTGGTATCCAAAAATCTATAAAGAACTTCTCAAACTCAATTCTCAAAAAACAAATAATCCAGTCAAAAAAATGGGCAGCAGACAAATAAAAGACACTTCTCCAAAGAAGACATACAAATGGCTAACAGACACATGAAAAATGTTCAACATCATTAACCATCAGGGAAATACAAATGAAAAACACATTGAAATGCTTACACCAGTTAGAATATCAAAGGTTAACAAGACAGGAAACAACAAATGTTGGAGAGGATGTGGAGAAAGGGGAACACTCTTACACTGTTGGTGGGAATGCAAGTTGGTGCAACCACTTTGGAAAACAGTGTGACGGTTCCTCAAAAAATTAAAAATAGAGCTACTCTATGGCCCTTCAGTTGCACTACTGGGTATTTACCCCAAAGATACAGATGTAGTGAAAAGAGGGGCCATATGTATGCCAATGTTCATAGCAGCAATGTCACCAATAGCCAAACTTTAGAAAGAGCTGGATGCCCTTTAACAGATGAATGGATAAAGAAGATGTGGTTTATATATACAATGGAATATTACTCAACCATCAGAAAAGATGGCTACCCACCATTTGCATCCACATGCATGGGACTGGAGAAGATTATGCTAAGTGACATAAGTCAAGCAGAGAAAGACAATTATCAAATGGTTTCACTTATATGTAGAACATAAAGAAGAAGGAATAGCATGGAGGGCATTAGGAAAAAGAAAGAAAAAAGGAATGGGAGAATCAGAGAGGGGGGCGAACTATGAAAGGCTATGGACTCCAGGAAACAAACTGAAGATTTCAGAGGGTTGGGTGCTTTAGGTTAGCCTGGTGATGGGTATTAAGAAGGGCATGTATTGCAAAGAGCAATAGGTGTTATATGCAAACAATGAATCATGGAACACTATATTAAAAACTAATGGAGTACTGTATTGTGACAAATACATACATATATACATACATACGTACGTACACTCCAGGCTTCAAGTCTTGCTTGTTATACAAACATACAAAATTAGCCCTCTGGTTTTCAAGGCCAGACATTATGAGGACTTGTTTTCCCCATGTGCACTCCCTGATGACTTACCCTGTCTCTGATTTTAGGTCTCTCCCTCCTGTGGGAAGCTCTAGACCACCATTTTTGCCTTTTTTAACTTCACTGATATGGATTCTCCACATTTAATTGTGGAGTTTGTTTTGCCAGTTTATTTACTCAGATGTGAGTGATATCAAATTGTAAACATGGAATAAGGTGAGCTTAGGGGTCTCCCACTCTGCCATCTTCACATGCCTCCTTCATAACTGAGATGTTTTCTTACAGTGTTGTTATTTATATTAAGAAAACAGTGAGCACTTCACCTTTAGTTTATTGAAACTGACAACACAATAATCTCATAAGCATCTTCAGACCATATGGTGATGACACAGTTAAGGATATGGCAATGTTGACACACAAAAATTATAACAGATTAAATAATGTGGCCGAAATTGATTTTCAAAATTTACCACTTAGATTATTGAAGTGAAAAATGATCCACACCAAAACACTTCATATAAACTCACTTTCATCAGCTTTGTCTCTCTTCTTTATCCTAAGCAATATTTTCCCACATTGGAACAATATTACCACCAGGTGCTCATCTGCTGATTGAATTCCTATGTAGCTTTATATTTTTACTTTATATCTTCACTTAATGTTCTTCTCCTTTAATTTTTTATTTCCATTAATATAAAAAACAAATTTTTCTATTTAATGGTATTATTTCTATTACATACATACACAGAGAAATGACTAAATTCTCTAGATAAAGAAATCATATCAATGCTTTCCTGCCATATGTGCTTTTCCAATTTTCTTTTGGGTCATCTTAAGCCAAACCAAGAGGATCATTACTTACACTTCAATATCTATTCTATCATGCCAATTTTGTTATGATAACTCAATGTAATTATCATTTTTTATAAGTAAGAAAGTAAGTAATGAGCTCAGCACATACTTAGGCTGGCCTAGAGAAATGACCTTGGATTTATTTTCACACAGTATATTTGGAAAATACTGACAGAAAATAATTGTTAAATAATATTGTGTGCAGAGAGACTTTAACTTGCTATCTCTACTTGGAATGCATGACCTGTAGGCTCACTCCAGAGTTGAGTAAAGCATGGTTGATATGTAACCATGACTCACTCAACATGACCCTGAATAATATATATTATATATATTGACAACCAGATTTTCTTGTTTTTCTGTATCAATTTCTGATAAAAAATACACACATACACCCACCCTTAGGCTCTTATATGAGAAACTCATAAAATGTTCGTAGCGTGGTCAGTGTGAAACAAACCTGTGTCTCGGTAACTATTAGATATTTCAGTGAGATGACAATGTACATTCTGTATATTCCATTCTACACACTTTTATAAAGCTAAGTAAACATTATGCTAGATTAAAAGTCTCTGTATCCTGTGTGATTAATTTACTACCTCATTCAGGTATCATAACTTATACCTTTATATTTATTTTCTTATTTTCTCACTCTTAAGTATGCATTACCTGTACTAAAGATAAATAAATGAAGAAAAAACCCATATACCAAATATGAATCTCAAACTTACCTGAGAAAAACACACATAATGCTTGAACCTTAAAAATTCCCACTATGGAAGATTATTCTAATTCTTTATGGGAACAATTTTTACCAATGCAATAAATTTTGTTCTCTTACTGTCATCCTTTCATGTGTTATCAGAGTATAAATTACTATAATAAAATTTTATAAAACTATGATTTATCCAGACAATGGGTTTTTCAGAAAATCTGAATCTTAGTATACAAATTTTGTTTTGTAATTAATAATAGTATTTAAGTGATTGTTAATAAAAGTCTATCTTGGTATGATTGTCAGTGTAATGCTATTATTCACTAATAATGTCTGCATTTAGAAGAGAATGCTCGACTTATCCTGAAGATATCCATCTCTATGTCCCAAGTAACACATTACCAATATTAGACAATATTTCTAGGAAATGTATTAGCTAATATTTGGTTTAATTTGATGGGATATTTTAAACTTTATACTAAAATGTTATATATGTAGAAAAGTCCATGCATTAAAAGTGTACAGCTAAATAAATTTGCACCATCCAAACAAAACAACTCATCAAGACACAGATCAAAATATAAAATTACAAGCATTCCAGAAACCACCAAGGTGTCATATTTCCATGCCTATCTCCCCCATGACTTTTCCTGAGTAACTTATTTTCAGATCATAGACTAGTAAATATACAAGAGATATAGGTAAGGCAATTTCAAAATAGAACTAACTAACTGGCATATATAGAACACTAAATCTGCAATGATAATCTTATATTAATGTAATTATAAGTAAAAATGGAATACTTATTGAATTATGGCATACCCTGTACCATTGCAGAGATACAAAACAATTAAAAAGTAATAAAATCAATTCAAAGTATGTTTTTTCATCATGTAGAATTAGTTTATAAATCATTAAGGATCAAGGAGGAAAAACCCTACTTCTTCTAAATACTCCATAATTTAAAAATAAATCAATATAGAACTAAGAAAATATATTTATATTAGTAATAGAGAAGATATAAATACTAAACTTGTGCTCATGCAGCTAAAAAGTGCTTACAGAGAAATTTAGAGTGAAAAGCAATATATTAGAGTTGAGGAAGGCTAAAAAAAAAATCAATAAATTATATTTCGCAAGAAGCTAGATGAAGATAGACAAGTACAAATCCAGAAAGATATAAGGAAAAATTAACGAGGTTAAGAGCAGAAAACAGCAAAATAGAGAGCAGACTTACAAAAGGAAAAAGCAACACCAAAAAAAAAAAATTGAAATAATATGATTGAAACCCTCCTATCAAGATTAATCAAGAGTGAGAGATAACACAAAATATTAACAGATAAAAGACACAAAGAAGACATTACTAAAGAACTTGCAGTAATTAATATGATGTTTCAAATAAAATGTTCTTCTGACTAGTAAGAATCTTGAGTAAATGATGCAGTCACAAAGAAAGCAAAACTATATAATTACATTTTTATAAAGAAAAAATGAGGGAAAATGTGAAATACACTTTCAGAATAGTTGCCTTTGGGGCAAAGAACTAATCATAAAAGAAGATTATTTTGTGTTAGTTATATTTTCCCTCTATGTCTGAGTCCTATAATATAGCATCATAATATGGAGAATTTACTGCATAGATATTATGCATCAATGTGCTGTTATGCTGTTTGGATTGAGACAGTATCACCAACTCCATAAATCTGTGAATCTACTAATGGTAACAAATATACAAGTAGAGTCTTGTAAGAATAGGGTTTCTAAATAAAAACAGACCCTATTGTTCCTGCTATCTATATGCCTGTTCAAAGGTTGTTAATGATTGAGGTTCTAGAGTTCATTTTAATATCTGGCAGAGCTAATTTCCTCTTTGATCTGGGATCATTTCTTTCATTTTTTTATTTTTAAGTTTAATTTAATTTTTTCAGTGTTCCAAGATTCATTGTTTATGCACCACACCCAGTGCTCTATGCAATACGTAGTTACTCAGTTCTTTAGAATTACCTTCTGTGGTTCTAGATAATCACTATAAATTTTAAAATTATAATAAATTATGACAAAAATAATCTCTACCTCATAAGATTTGTAATAGAACTTTGTCAAGAAAAATTTTGTCTATGCTTAAGTCAGCGACCACTAGGTCCCAGGTAACAAAATTTTCAACAAAGCTTGCCAGGAAATATATAAACCATTTTTTTCTTAGGGATGTGTATTTCAAGTTTTAGTAAGCAATAATAATGATATGACATTTTTGTATCTCTCCATTTAATAGCTCTAACATAATATCCTTTTTAAAGGCCTAGAGCAGTATTGAAAATTGAGCTTTTTTGTGTTTCTAAAGAATTATAGAAATTTTAATCATATAAAAACTTGATGGTCTTAAAGAGATCTAACAAAATTTTACATACAACTTTCCATGTTGCAAAAATGAGAAACAATTCATGTCAATACCCAAATATTAAAGTAGAAGCAGAAATATAAAACAATGTGGCCACAAAAACCTTATGAATCATAGAGTTTCTATTCTTAAATTTAAATAATTAAGCAGATGAAGAAATCATAACATCTTGACATATTTGGATTTCACTATGATAATATTGATCCAAAATGAAATTGCTAAAAAATTTTCTTAATAGCATCTTTCTATCAAAGCATAAAATAATTAAAATGAAAGAACTAATTATAAGGATACAATAATGTAGGTAACCTTGATGAAGGTCTCAATGAGGAAAAAGGCACATTATAAAAATATTCTTGAATAAATTTCAGAAAAGATGAACATAGAGACCTCAAGACCTGGTGACACAGACTATAACATACACATATGAGCTTCAAAGGTTCTTTGTTTAGTTACTCACCTCTATTCTCTGAAGTCAAACCCATGATCCTAGTCCTTCTATCTCAGCAAAACATGACAGAAAGAAAAAAAAACAAAGAGTATCAGAAAATTTTCAACAGTAAAGTTAACAAAAAGCTTAAATTAGTTCCATTGTCATTATTTGATATAGACATAAAATCTTTTCTTCTTTTAGCCCAAATGAGAATTTCAGTACCCATTAGTTTCTTCTTTCCTTAATTCAATCATTATTTTCTCAGTTTTTACTCAAGAACATATTTTCTTTATATAATTATCTTTCTACAACTTTTGTCCAAAGTAAGCAAATGAAGCAATCTTGGATCACTGATCATATATAAAGGTGCATAGTGACTTATAAAATAAGACATAAATGCCCTGTTCTGGAAAAAAGAGAAAGCACACTAACAGTGCTATTATGTTGTTACTGAGGGGTCATTAAAAACAGCCAGGCCCTGAGAGTCTTATTTGTCCTAGTAGATGGCAACTCATCTGGACCTCAGATTGACATCTGGAATGAGTCCCTCAGCATCCTCAGACAATTGTGCTCATCATTGATCCAGACAATTGCCCTCCCAACAAATAAGCATTTCCATAGCCAGACTTATGTTGTGCAGGTTTGAATAAAGAACAGCAAATATGTAGCAACTATTTTATTTAGTACCTGACTAATGGGACCCGTATATATAGTATTAAAAATGCTACTTTTGATTATTCTAATAAAATTAGGTAAGATTTATTGGGAATATTTTAAAAAATCCTTTAATCAACAAAAATTATAAAGAGCCAAGGAGATACCAACAATAATAAAAATTGTGGTTATAGCATGAGTGGAAGCATATATGTTGTGAATATTTCAGATAAAGATTTAAAAAATCAGTATTTAGCACAGTTGAATTTTGCTAACAAGATTATTTTCATTCAATATAAAATTGTGAAAAAAAGAAATATGGAAATAATTCCCCAAAGTTATTCATTATTTTTTTCTTCTTCATTTTTTAAAAATTTATTTTTTATTTATTTTCAGCATAACAGTATTCATTATTTTTTCACCACACCCAGTGCTCCATGCAATCTGTGCTCTCTATAATACCCACCACCTGGTACCCCAACCTCCCACCCCCCCAACACTTCAAACCCCTCAGATTGTTATTCATTATTTTAAAAAGATATTTAAATTTTTAAAAATATTTTATTCATTTATTTGACAGAGAGTGAGAAAGACAGTGAGAGCAGGAACACAAGCAGAGGGAATGGGAGAAGGAAAGCAGGCTTCCTGTTGAGAATTAAGCCTGTTGCAGGGCTCAATTCCAGGACCCTGGGATTATGACCTGAGCCAAAGGCAGCCGCTTAACCAACTGAACCACCCAGGTACCCCTAAAAAGATATTTTTAAAAAGGAAGAAATAAGGAGGATTCTTTGTTCTATGTAGGGACACTCACTGGGAAAAATATCTATCATAAAATATTCTTTCTTAATACTCTGAAAAAATGAGCTCATGACTCTGAAACACTGACATCACTAGTAATAAAATGTCATAATTTCAAAAACGCCAGGTTAGCCACTCACCTTTATTCCCTGAAAGTAACTTATTAACTTGAAAAAAACCCAAAAACCAGTAACCTGTTCGAGCTTTTGACCTGCAAAACATTACAAAAAAAAAAAATGGATCTGGTAAGATAATGCATTAGATTAATCAAAAATAATGCATAGCATTAGTTCTATATTAATTAATCATACAGACATCTTTTGCCACAAACATCACGTTTGCTTGATCCTTTGTTATTTATGTTATGTCATTTATTCATTTTTTTCTTCTCTGAGTGCTTTACTTTGCAAATGGCCAATAATTCTCTCTGCTGAGCTATTCAAATAAGTATATAGCAGTTATCTTTAAAATTTGAAATTCTAAAGCTGTATTACACCCAGTAAAGAATGAACATACCTCGTGATGTTAAAAATGCCCTGTGATGGGGACGCCTGGGTGGCTCAGTTGGTTAAGCAGCTGCCTTCGGCTCAGGTCATGATCCCAGCGTCCTGGGATCGAGTCCCACATCGGGCTCCTTGCTCCGCAGGGAGCCTGCTTCTCCCTCTGACTCTGCCTTCCACTCTGTCTGCCTGTGCTCACTTTCGCTCGCGCTCTCTCTCCGACAAATAAAAAAAAAAAAAATCTTAAAAAAAAAAAATGCCCTGTGATGTAAAAAATGAAAAGAACATAGTAAGGGTATTGTGAGACTGAGGAGTATTATGAAGGGATATTATGAGAGGTATTATGAGGATTATTGATGGCCTCAATTGAAAAGTACTAAAAGTGAGTCTTTTTGTCTTTTTTTAAAAATATTTTATTCATTTATTTATTTAAGAGAGAGAGAGAACATGAGAGGAGAGAGGTCTATGGGAGAAGCAAACTCCCTGCTGAGCAGAGAGACTGATGTGGGACTCAATCCCAGGACTCTAGGATCATGACCTGAGCCAAAGGCAGTTGCTTATCCAACTGAGCCACCCAGGTGCCCTGCCTTTCTTTCTTTTTATTTTTTCTTTTCTTTTCTTTCTTTTTTTTTTTTTTTTACATTATGCACATGTAATTCACCCTTTTAAAGTATACAATTCAATGGTTTCTAGTAAATGCCATATTGTGAAACATTGCCAAAGCTTATTTTATTTTATTTTTATTGTATACTTTTGAATTTAAATTCAATTAGCCAAGGTATAGTACATCATTAGTTTGAAATGAAATACCAACTTACATTAGTCTTATTTGTATTATGAAAGACCACTCAGCTGGACATCAGCAACCCCAGATGCTTATTCTTATTCTTGAGCCAAACAGAATGAGCACAACCAATAAACATTCCACGCACCACACTAATGCTCTCAGCAATTTACTACTTGCATTTAGCTTACAGTGAAAAACAGCACAGGTAGACCTTTAACTTGACTTTAGTAAATCTGGTTATAATGGTAATTCCAGAAGCTTCCCAGAATCTTTCTCTTTAGAGTAATACAAAAAGTGATATTGCAGTGAGGGAGTTTTTAATTCTGATATATTTATTCAATAACATAGGGAAAAAATCAAGAGTTAAATGTGAAGTTGGATTATGTCACTTAAAATTATTAAATTATTCTAAGATCTATCTGACCATGAGATATTACTTTTACTTGATTAATCTGTAGTTCAGGAGAGAAGATATATGTCCATATTTAAAGTATGGAATCATTACCCTATATAATTCTCTATTTTATTTTATTAGGAGCAACTTCATTTCAATATGCACATATACAAACCAAATCTATTCTATGACTTGCCTTCATTAATCAGTAAATGCTGCCAAATAGCTAGATTAAAAAAACAACAACAAAAACACCACCCATTCTGGGACACCTGGGTGGCTCAGTCATTAAACATCTGACTTCGGCTCAGGTCATGATCCCAGGGTCCTGAGATCAAGCCCCAGATCAGACTCCCTGCTCTGAGGGGGGCCTGCTTCTCCCTCTCCCACTCCTTCTGCTGTGCTTTTTCTCTTGTCATGACTCTCTCTGTCAAATAAATTTAAAAAATCTTTTTAAAAAAACCACAAACCCTATTCCTCATTACTATTGTCCAAAATAGATTTCCTTTGAAGTCACAAAAAATACCCTACAAAAAGAATACTTTTGTCATTTTCCTGATCTGGCTGACTTCCCAACATCTGAATTCAGTTTAATGCACTATTATTTGCAAGAGCAACAGATATTAATAGCAAATAATTGAAAATGAGAGATGGATATAATAAATACATCTGATTAATACATGTAAAATATTAACCACTACATCCATCAAAAGAATAAATTAGCAACAATTATTATTGGTTTGCTACTTAAAATACACTAATAAGGCGCTAATATTCAAATAAAATTCCTCAAGATAGCAAAATATCTGGAGTCAAGATAATATTTAAGATTTATGAATATAGCACGCACACAAAGAAAAATATAGAGGGACTTATAAGGATAGGCAGATGGTATACTATAAAAGCTATTTCTCAGATCCCCTACAATTAATGTATTCATATCAATATGACACTACTTTTTATCAGTTGACTTATGTATTTGGCTGCTTCCATGTTGGGGACATAGAAAATGAACTTTTGGGACTTCATCAAGATAAAGTAACCTTCTATATAACAAAGGAAAGAGTCAACAAAACTAAGAAGCAATGCACAGAATGGGAGAAGATCTATAAAGATCTATAAAGAACTCCACAAACTCAGCATACACAAAACAGATAATCAAAAAATGGGCAGAAGACATGAACAGACATGTCTCCAAAGAAGACATACAAATGGCTAGCAGACACATGAAAAAATGTTCATCACCATTAGCCATCCAGGAGATTCAAATCAAAACCACATTGAGATACCACCTTACACTGGTTAGAATAGCCAAAATTAACAAGACAGTAAACAGCATGTGTTGGAGAGGATGTGGAGAAAGGGGAACGTTTTAGACTGTTGGTAGGAATGCAAATTGGTTCATTCACTTTGGAAAGCAGTGTGGAGATTCCCTAAGAAATTAAAAATAGAGCTACCCTATGACCCTGCAATTGCACTACTGTCTATTCACCCCCAAAGTACAGATATGGTGAAAAGAAGGGCCATCTGTACCCCAATGTTCATAGCAGCAGTGGCCACAGTCGCCAAACTGAGGAAAGAACCAAGATGCCCTTCAACAGAAGAATGGATAAAGAAGATATGGTCCATATATACTATGAGTATTATGCCCCCATCAGAAAGGATGAATACCCAACTTTTTTTTTATCAACATGGATGGGACAGAAGAGATTATGCTAAGTGAAATAAGTCAAGCAGAGAGAGTCAATTATCATATGGTTTCACTTACTTGTGGAGCATAAGGAATAACATGGAGGATATTAGGATAAGCCAAAGAAAAGTGAATTGGGAGAAATCAGAGAGATAAAGCATGAGAGACTATGGACTCTGAGAAGCAAACTAAGGGTTTTGGAAGGGAGGGGCTTGGAGGTGGATAAGCCTGGTGGTGGCTATTAAAGAGGGCACATATTGCATGGCAGTGGGTGTGGTGTATAAACAATGAATCCTGGAACACTGAAAAAAATAAAATTAAATTAAGATGTTAAAAAATTTTAAAAAAGCTATTTCTCAGTTTGAGGTAAACTGGACTTATGGTGAAATTTGAGTGATAATTCTTTCTCCCAAGCTACTACATACTCTCTAAAACAAAACAAAACAAAATGGACAGTGCAAATAAATTTCCACCCTTATTCTACTCAAAATGTACAATGTACAAAATTCCCTTTTGTACATGAGGCAAGATGAAGGAAAAAATGTAACCCATCAACCTTAAAACTGACTGGCAGAGGACTATATGTTAGGAGAAACACAGAAAAAATGTAAGTCTATTCTGAAGAATGCATAGAAGATGATGACATATTTCATAAGCAAAATGGAAAGGCTTATAAGCATGAACAAAATAGTAATTCTAGAAATTAAAACTAAGTAAATTTATTTAAAAAATAGAGGGAGCAAAATGACAAAGTAGGAAATCCCTCATGTGCTCCAAGAAAAATAGTGATCTGGCAGCCATCCATGGATAAAAGTGCCTTTGTGGGAGCTTTGGGCTCCATGTAGGAGACTGTGAAACTCCAGTGAGGCCCAAGACTAAATAAAGCTGCTTTTAGAAGGCAGGTCCATGCCCTAATGATAGGCTCTTTAAACATGGTCCTCGCTGCAGACTGAAAAATCCTGCCATGGACTCAGCTCCAACCCAGTTTGGTTGTGGTCTTGAAAGCAGCCTCATTCACCAAGGGATACTAGAAGAGTTATGCCCATTGGTGTCCCTGGTAGTAATATTCCAATCTTTGTGAATACTGAAGTGGCCCTATGGCTTGGCCCTCTAGACCTGCTCTGCCACACTCTGGAGTAACTCTTTACCACTCATGGACATGAAAGGAAACCAACCTATCTCTTCCCCTGGTAACCAGGCCACTGACTTTAGTCTCAATTGTAGATCTTGACATAGCCCTAAGACCTGGCTCCTGTTCTGCTGTACAATAGCCTAGAATCACCCCTGCATCCCTTGCCTGCCCAGGAGCCCTGTGATGCATTTCAGGATTCCTAGTAATAGTTCCACTGATATCAGTCTTATCTATGGACACTGAAGTGGCCCTGAGACTTAGTTCCAGCCCTATTTTATAATGTCTTGGGGCAGTTCTACCCACACAGGGAACCAACAGTAAACATACTGTCCAAGGCCCTGATTATAGGTAATATAATTAATAAATTATATTACACAATATAAATAAATTATATTAAACAATAAATTGATTGTGGACCCAGAAAAAACTCTGTGACTTGGCCCCAGCCCCTTTTTGACTATGATCCTAGAGGCAGTCCCACTGACCTGTTGATCCCACAGGAACCTTGCTTGCTTGTCCCCTCATTAATAGGCCTGCTAGTCATGAACCCCACTGTAGATATGGCAGTGGCCACATGACCAAATTCAAGCCCTGTTCAACCGGGATCCCAGAAATAGTCCTGTTAGCCTGTGGAATTAGAAGAAGACTCTTTACTTACTAAAAACTGTATACAAAGGAAGGAAGGGGTATTTTTTTCCTTTGAATCTTCGGACATCAGTGCTAGTCTACATAAATCATGAATCAAGAATCAGTGAAACATCAAACCACCAAGGGAAACTAATTAAACTTCAGTAAATTAACCCCAAAGAAATGTAGGTTTATGAACTGCCTGACAAAAAATTCAAAACTGTTGGGTAAAGGAAGATGGTGGTAGTGTAGGAGAACCCTAGTCTCATCTTGTCCCATGAATGCAACTAGATATCAATCTCTTAAATACCCCAGATATAGACCTGAAGGGTGAAACAGACAACTAAAGGGAGAGAAGAGAACCATTGAAGAAAGTAGGAAATATGGAGACATGGTTTAGGGGAGAAATGGATTGCAGATGCTGCAGAGTGGAAGAAGTCATTGTCAAAGAGAATAGCAAGAGAGATTGGAATACACAGGGGAAAGCACCAAGAGAACATTTACCCAAAGCCATTGAGTTGAAAAATAAGGACTGAATTTTGTGAGTTCTTAAAACAAGTGGAGCTTTATTATTACAGTTTAAAAAGTCAGTGGACTTGGCAGGGCTAGGGCCCAAGGACACTATGCTGCTCCTGAAGAGAAGGCAGGCAAAAATGCAAGGACAGACAGTATGGAAACAGAAATATGAAGAAAATCTGGGGCAAAGTGTATGGAGATTATTTGCTCTTCTTGGAGCACATGTCTGAGCAGAGTTATTCATAGAGATACCTCTCTGGAAACAAAGGAACTGGCCAGAGACATTTCCCTCATCAGCCCCCTCAGCATAAACACAGAGCATCTGTGGGAATCAGTGCGGCACTGACACTGGCTATGTAACTTGAGTGCATTATATTCCACCAGCCTGTACTCTGGTGGGACTGCCCTTCTCGTCCCACATGCACCACACCCAGTGTAGTGGGCCCATCCTGCAAAAGACCTGTGCCAACCCCTGTTCACACCACATCATCAAAAAGTTATGTAGGGCCTCAATCTTGTGGAGGTGGTGACAGGTCTCATTTCATAAGTAGACCAGGGCACACCTGGTTAACTTGCTGCATTTGGGTCAAGGACCAATCACTGGCCATAGCAGACAAGGAGAGCTTCTGCAGGTGACTGGCCTGACAGCCAAAATGCAATAGCAGAGCACATACAACACACACCAGAAACATCTCTGAAGTGCCGGGCTCTGGGCACTACATGATTCTTCTTCATAAGGCCATTACTTTCAGGAGCAGTAGTCATAACTGGCTTTTCTAACATAGAGAAGAAGGCATAGATTTAGACAAAATGTGGAGGTGGAAGAAGTTATCCCAAATGTAAGTACAAGATAAGGTCATGGCCAGAGATCTAAGCAAAAGATCTATGAGTAATATGCCTGATGGAGAATTTAAAACAATAGTCATAAGGATATTTACTGGACTTGAGAAAAGAATAGAAGATAACAGGAGACCACTATAACATAAATAAAAGAGTTAAAACAGAACTAAAGATGAAAAATGCAATAAGTAAAATTAGAAATACTCTTGATGAAGACCTGTTCAGCATGCTGGGAAAAGCAGACAAACAGATAGTGCTGTAAAGACAAATTAATGAAAAACAATAAAGCTGAAGAAAAGAGAAAAAAAATTATCCAACACAAGAATAGACTTAGGAAACTCACTGATTCCATAAAACTTAAAAGTCATATTATGGGAATCCTAAAAGAAGAGAGAAAAGGGGGCAAAAGTTTTATATGAAGTAATAATGCCTGAAAATGTCTCTTATATGGGGAAGGACATAGACATCAAAACCCAAGAAAAGGGCTCCCATTAAATTCAACAAAAGCTGACAACCATGTCATAGTCAAATTAACTGACACAGACAAGAAAAGATTCCTGAAAGTAGCAAGGGATTAAAATTCCTTAACTTACAAGAAAAGACAGATCAGGTTTGCAGCAGATCTGCCCACAGAAATGATCCGGTCAAAACAGTAGCAGAATATGTTCAACATGTTGAATGGAAAAATATGCAGTCAAAAATTCTTTATCTGGAAAGGCTGTCATTAAGAATAGAAAGAAAGAGATTCCCAGACAAAGAAAAACTAAAGGAGTTTGTGACCATTAACCAGCCCTGAAAGTAATTTTAAGTGAGTGGAGAAAAAAAAAGAAACACGACTAAAGTGACAGACTAGAAAAGAACAGAGAACATCACCAGAAACACCTACTTTACAGGTAATACAATGGAACTTAATTCATATCTATCAACACTCACTCTGAATGTAAATGGACTAAATCCTCCAATTAAGAGACCTAGGGTATCAGAATGGATAAAAAATGATCCATTTATATGCTGCCTGCAAGGGGCTTATTTTAGACCTAAAGATGCCTGAAGATTGAAAGTGAAAGAATGGAGAACAATGATGCTAATGGACATTAAAAGAAACCTGGAGTAACCATACTTGTATCAGACTAGATTTTAAACCAAAGGCTGTAACAGGAGATGAAGAAGGGCATTATATCATAATTGAGGGCTCTACCCGTCAAGAATATTTAACAATTGTAAATATGTATACTGCCAACTTGGGAGCAGCCAAATATATGAATTAATTAATGAAAAACACAAAGAAACTCATTGATAATAATCCAACAATAGTTGGGGACTTTAACACCTCACTTGCAGCTATGAATAGATCATCTAAGCAGAAAATCAACAAGGAAACAGTGACTTTTAATGAAACACTGGACCAGGTGGACTAACAGATATATTCAAGAACATTTCATCCTTAAGTAGCAAAATATACATTCTTTTTGAGTGTACATGGAAAATTCTCCAGAATATATTCACATACTGGGTCACGAGTTAACTCTCAACAAGTACAAAATATCAAGATCATATCGTGCATATTTTCAGACCACAATGCTATGAAACTTGAAATAAACCACAAGAAAAAATTAGAAAAGACCTCAAATACATGGAGATTAAAGAACATCCTACTAAGGAATGAATGGATTAACTAGGAAATTAGAGAAGAAATAAATATATGGAAGCAAATGGAAATAGAAACACAACAGTCTAAAACCTTTGGAATACAGCAAAGGCAGTATTAAGAGGGAAGTATACTGCAATACAGGCCTATCTGAAGAAGAAAGAAGTCTGAAATACACAACCTAAACTTACACCTAAAGGAACTAGAAAAGGAACAGCAACTAAAACCTAAATCCAGCAGAAGAAGGGAAATAATAGATTAGAGCAGATTAGGAGGGAGACAAATCATAACAGATTCTTAATTTTAGGAAAAGAATTGAGGATTGCTGCAGGGGAAGAAGTTAGGTTATGAACATTGGGGAGGGTATATGCTATGGTGAGTATTGTGAATTGTGTAAGACTGATGATTCACAGACCTGTACCCCTGAAGCAAATAATACATTATATGTTAATTTAAAAAAAAAATAAACATTATAGAGAAAAACAAACAAACAAAAACCAGTAGAACAGATCAATGAACTAAAAGCTCATTCTTTGTCAAACTAGAGTAGAGGGGTGTGGGGGGGATCAGTTAACCCAGTGGTGGGTATTAAGGAGAGCATGTATTGCATGGAGCACTGGGTGTTATATGTAGACAATGAATCATGGAACACTCTGAGGGATTTGAAGGGGCGGGGGATGGGAGGTTGTGTGAGCCTGGTGGTGGGTATTATGGAGGGCACACATTGCATGGAGCACTGGGTGTGGTGCATAAACAGTGCATTCTGGTACACTGAAAAGAAATTTAAAAAGCAAAAAAAAAAAAAAAAAGATTTCAAAAAGTAAGCTAAAGTTTGGTAGAATTCCCCAGGGAATCCATCAGGTCCTGTGCTCTTGTTTTTTGGGAGGTTTTTGATCACTGCTTCAATCTCGTTACTATATTTCAGTCTATTCAGGTTGTCAATTTCTTCCTGGCTCAATTTTGGGAGTTCATAGTTTTCCAGGAATGCATCCATTTCATCTAGGTTGCTTAGCTTATTGGCATATAAATGTTGATAATAACTTCTGATGATTGTTTCTACTTCCTTGGTGTTAGTTGTGGTCTCTCCCTTTTCATTCATCATTTTATTAATTTGGGCTTTCTCTCTTTTCTTTTGGATTAGTGTGGCCAATGGTTTATTGATCTTCACCAAGACAGCATGGTACTGGCATAAAAACAGACACATAGACCAGTAGAACAGAGTAGAGAGCCCAGATATGGACCCTCAACTCTATGGGCAAATAATCTTCGACAAAACAGGAAAAAATATACAGTGGAAAAAAGACAGTCTTCAATAAATGGTGCTGGGAAAACTGGACAGCTCTATGTAGAAGAATGAAACTCGACCATTCTCTTACACCATACACAAAGATAAAATCAAAATGGATAAAAGACCTCAGTGTGACACATGAATCCATCAGAATCTTAGAGGAGAACATAGGCAGTAATCTCTTCAACATCGGCCACAGCAACTTCTTTCAAGATATGTCTCCAAAGGCAAAGGAAACAAAAGCGAAGATGAACTTTTGGGACTTCATCAAGATCAAAAGCTTCTGCACAGCAAAGGAAACAGTCAAGAAAACAAAGAGGCAACCCATGAAATGGGAGAAGATATTTGCAAATGACAGTACATACAGAAGGTTGATATCCAGAATCTATAATGAACTCCTCAAACTCAACACACACAAAACAGACAATCATATCAAAAAATGGGCAGAAGATATGGACAGACACTTCTCCAATGAAGACATACAAATGGCTAACAGACACATGAAAAAATGTTCATTATCACTAGCCATCAGGGAGATTCAAATGAAAACTACATTGAGATACCACCTTACACCACTTAGAATGGCCAAAATTAGCAAGACAGGAAACAACATGTGTTGGAGAGGATGTGGAGAAAGGGGAACCCTCTTCCACTGTTGGTGGGAATGCAAGTTGGTGCAGCCTCTTTGGAAAACAGTGTGGAGATTCCTCATGAAATTAAAAATAGAGCTTCCCTATGAATCCTGTCATTGCACTACTGGGTATTTACCCCAAATATACAGATATAGGGAAAAGAAGGGCCATCTGTACCTCAATGTTTATAGCAGCAATGGCCACGGTTGCCAAACTGTGGAAGGAACCAAGATGGCCTTCAACAGATGAATGGATAAGGAAGATGTGGTCCATATACACTATGGAGTATTATGCCTCCATCAGAAAGGATGAATACCCAACTTTTGTAGCAGCATGGACGGGACTGGAAGAGTTATGCTGAGTGAAATAAGTCAAGCAGAAAAAGTCAATTATCATATGGTTTCACTTATTTGTGGAGCATAACAAATATCATGGAGGACAAGGGGAGATGGAGAGGAGAAGGGAGTTGGGGGAAATTGAAGGGGGAGATGAACCATGGGAGACTATGGACTCTGAAAACAATCTGAGGGTTTTGAAGGGGAGAGGGGTGGGAGGTTGGGGGAACCAGGTGTTGGGTATTAGGAGGGCATGAATTGCATGGAGCACTAGATGTGGTGCAAAAACAATGAATACTGTTATGGTGAAAAGAAATAAAAAACATTAATGAACTAAAATGAAAAAAAAAAGTGAGCTAAAAAAAGAACTAATGATGTACTGTATGGTGACTAACATAACATAATAAAATAAAATAAAAAAGAGTTGGTTCTTTGAAAGAGTTAATAAAATTGATAAACACCTAGCCAGACTCATCAAAAAGAAAAGAGGACCCAAATAAATAAAATCACGAGTGAAAGATGAAAGATCACAACTAATACCAGAGAAATATAAAAGAATATTATAAAAATTATACCAAAAAACTGGGCAATCTGGAAGAAATGGACAAATTCCTAGGAAAATATAAATTACAAAAACTGAAACAGGAATAGAAAATTTGAACAGACTAATAACCAGCAAAGAAACTAAATCAGTAATCAAAAATCTCTGAACAAACAAAAATCCAAGGCCAGATGGTTTCCCAGGGGGAATTCTACCAGACATTTAAAAAAAAAGTTTATACCTATTCTTCTGAAACTTTTCCAAAAAATAGAAATGGAAGGAAAACTTCCAAATTCATTCCATAAAGATAGCATTACCTTGATCCTAAAACCAGACATAGACCCCACTATAAAAAGAGAATTAAGGAAAAAAAAAAAAGAGAATTACAGGCCAATATCCCTGATGAACATGAATGTAAAAGATCTCAACAAAATACTAGGAAATCGAATTCAACATTATATTAAAACAATTATTCACCACGATGAAGTGGGATTTATTCATGAGCTGCAGTATTGTTTCAATATTGCAAATCAATCAACATATGCACTACCTTAATAGAAGAAAGGACAAAGATATATGATTCTCTCAATAGATGCAGAAAAAACATTTGAGAAAATACAACACCCGTTCTTGTAAAAGCCCCCAAGAAAGTAGGGATAGATAGAAAATAGCTTAACATCATAGAGTTCATACATGAAAAAACTACAGCTAATACCATCATCAATTGGGATATATGTATCCTCCCATAATCAGGAACAAGACCAGGATGTCCATTTCCACCATTATCATTTAACATAGTCCTGTCAAGCAGAGAGAGCCAAGTTTTAGCCTCAGCAATCAGACAACAAAAAGAAACACTGATTCAAAAACGAATGATGTATTTTATGGTGACTAACATAACACAATATAAATTAAAACAAACAAACAAGTAATAAATAAAAGGCATCCAAATTGGCAAAATTAAGTCAATCTTTCACTATTTGTACATGATATGATACTTGATGTAGAAAATCCAAAAGACTCCACCAAAAATGGCTAAAACTAATACGTGAATTTAGCAAAGTGGCAGGATATAAAATAAACATACAGAAATATGTTGCATTTGCATACAACTATTATAAAGCAGCAGCGATAAAAATAAAGGAATTGATCCAATTTTAAATTACATCCAAAACAATGATACCTAGGAATAAACATAACTAAAGAGGTAAAAGATCTGTACTCTGAAAACTATACAACACTTATGAAAGGAATTGGAGAGAACACAAAGAAATGGAAATGCATTCCATGCACATGGATTGGAAGAACAAACATTGCTAAATCTCTATACTACCCAAAGCAATCCACACATTTAAAGCAATCCCTATCAAAATACCACTAGATTTTTTCCACAGATCTAGAACAATCCTAACATTTGTGTTGAACCACAAAAGATCCCAAATAGCCAGAACAGCCCTGAAAAAGAAAAACATAGAGTATGACCCTGCAATTGCACTACTGGGTATTTACCCCAAAGATACAGATGTAGTGAAAAGAAGAGCCATCTGTCCCCCATTATTCAAAGCAGTAATGGCCACAGTCGCCAAATTGTGGAAAGAAACAAGATGCCCTTCAATGAATGAATGGATAAAGAAGATATGGTCTGTATATACTATGAAGTATCATGCCTCCATCAGAAAGGATGAATACCCAACTTTTGTATCAACATGGACAGGACTGGAAGAGATTATGCTGAATGAAATAAGTCAAGCAGAGATAATTATCTTATGGTTTCGCTTATTTGTGGAGCATAAGGAATAACACAGAGGACCTGGTGATATGGAAAGGATAAGGGAGTTGGGGGAAATTGAAGGGGGAGATGAACCATGAGAGACTATGGACTTTGAAAAGCAATCTGAGGGTTTTGGAGGGGCGAGAGGTGGGAGGTTGGGTGAGCCTGGTGGTGGGTATTATGGAGGGCACATATTGCATGTAGCACTGACTGTGGTGCATAAACATTGAATTCTGTTACACTTAAAAGAAATTTAAAAAATAATAAAAAAGAAAAACAAAATTAGAGGCATCATGATTCTGGATTTCAAGCTATATTACAAAGTTGTAGTCATCAAGACAGTATGGTACTGGCACAAAAACAGACATGTAGATAAACAGTACAGAAGAGAAAACACAGATGGACCCACAACTATATGGTCAAGTGACCTTTGACAAAGCAGGAAATAATATGCAGTGGGGAAAAAAAAGACAGTTTTTTCAACAAATGGTGTTGGAGAAATTGGACAGCAACATGTAGAAGAATGAAAATGGGCCATTTTCTTATGCCACACACAAAGATCAAGACCTAAATGTAAGGAAGGAAATCATCAATATCCTAGAAGAAAACATGGGCGGCAACCTCTTCAAACTTGGCTAAACCAACTTCTTTATTTAAATTTAAATTTTATTTATTTTTTAAGTTTCTTTTCAGGTTTTGGACAAGATGGCGGGGGAGAAGGAGGAGGCGCCTTTTCAGCCGGTACCCCAAAGTGAGCTGATTACCTACCAAAGAACTCCGATCACCCTTGAAATCAGCCTGAGATCAGAATTATACACGGCTGGATCTCTACAGGAGCAGAAGATGCCAGTGGGCAGGTAAAGCGGAGTGGGAAAGGCAGACTGATATCGGAAGATAAACAAAAGGGGGAGGGAGCCACCAGAGGTGACCGGTGGGAAAGTAATACCCCACAGGAGCCAGAGTGCCCTGCGTCTGGGGACCAGCATTAACTTGGAGACTGGCTGAAAGCACTCCAAAAGAGCAAAGGATCACGGGGGGGGGGGTTTGTGGGAATCGGGGTGGCTAGGGACAGGGGCTTAAGTCCCCGGTCCCAGGACAGCCTCCCCAGTGCTGAGGCAGAGAGAGTGCGGCAGAGAAACCAGCTCTTGGTCCCTAAGCCACCAGCGCACCTGTGAATGTGTGGGTTCTAGTTCCTGTGAGGGGATGGGAGCCACGCTGGTTGGCAGAACCCGTGAGCCCTACCACAAAGCTTGAGATACACACGCACGTCCCTCCCTCATGCTCCCCTGAGTTACAAAGGCCCGGCCGGCGCTCTTTGGCCAGCGCCATTGTTTCAAAGCCTAAGCCGTGAGCCCCAAACTCTTTCCTGACAGAGGTGCGCAAAAGCCCAGCCTGGTGCTTACAGACCAGCGCCCCGTTCTCAGTGCCTGAGACCCGCGCCTGACCCATAGCCACCTCTGAAAGAGGTGCGCACAAGCCAGGCACTCCCAGCCCAGGCCAGCAGCAAAATCTCAGTGTCCATTGCTGCTTGGAATCTCTCTGGCGGTCGGGAGCTCCCAGACAGCTGCCACTGCCTTGGCTTTGGGTACAAGCAAAAGATCCTGCGCCCCCAGGGTCTGCGACTTGGAACCTTCTCTGCCAGCAGCCAAGGGGGAACTTATTTAGGCTCTGCACCCAGACTGAGGCTTCTCTTTGAGAGGGAGATCAGGGTGCGGTTTGTTTTCCTCTAAAACTACAAAAACCATCAAAGGCGGTCAAGGTGAGAGAAAAAAAAAAGGGAACAAGCATAAAAACCACCAGAGAACAAAAGCCTGAAAAAACCCAGTTTCCTCAGAGCCCACTCCCTTGAGGGGGGCGGGAGGACTTAACTCAGGAAACATCATTGACTGACAACCCACGTGGCAGGCCCCTCCCCCAGAAAACAAAATAAGAAAGAAAAAAAAAAGAGGAAAAAAAAAGGACTATAAGAGAACAACCACTACTTCATAGGAAAACTTGTATTGTTCACTCGTTCCCACTATTTCAGTTCATTTTTTTTTTTACACATAGGTAATTTTTTTAACCTATTTACCATCACAGCAAGCTGTACAGTACATCAAATTCCATAATACCTTTCTAACCTGAACTTTTTGATACATACACCTGTTTTTCTTTTGCATTTTTATTTTTTGAATTCCTTTTTTAAAATTTTAGTTTAGTTTAGTGTAGTTTATTCCTTTTTATTTTTATCCTCTAATATTCATATAGAGTTAAACTTCAAAGTAATCCCCTTTCTCCAATCAATACTACCCCTATAGGGTAGTATTTTTAATCCCCTTTATCTTAGGAAAGTTGAGTCCCTTAACAAAGATATCAAGATACATCCAGAAAGAATCAAAACAACCTTTCTCGCACACACTGAGAATTTATAAGAACTCTCCCATCTTCTTCCACCAGTGATTCTGTGTTTTTTGTGTTTGTCCTGGTAGCATATAAATGTCACACTTGTGGTTCTTTTTGACGAGCTCTTGGTACCTTTCTTTATTTGCATATATATATATATTTTCTCTTGTCATATACTTGTATCATTCTTTTTATCTCTTTTTGTTTGTCCACTTCGTAAATCTTCTCATGGGGCCCATCTGGGCTGAACCTTCTTTTACATCTTCCCTTTCTTTCCCGTCTCTCTCTCTCTCTCTTTTTCTTCTTTTCTTTTTTTCTTTTTCTTTTTCTTTTCTTTTGTCCCTCGTTTGGGTGGGGAATCCTGATTGCTCAGAAGTGTTCCAGGGTGCACCTTGACTGCACAACAGTTGATATATCCAGCTACATCTGTTCAGTCATCTCCCACCAAATGACTAGGAGGAGGAATGCCCAATAGAATAAAAATACAGAGGATGGACCTTCTCCAACAGACCTAACGGCTATCAACATAGACAATATGTCAGAAAGAGAATTCAGGCTAACAATTATCCAGGCAATAGCTAGGTTGGAGAAAGCCATGGATGACCAAACAGAATTGAATAGGGCTGAAATGTAAGTGACCAGACAGGATGTTCACAATGTTAGGGCGGAGCTTAAAGCTACTAGGGAGGAGGTTCACAATGCTCTCAATGAGTTTCAATCTAATCTAAACTCTCTCAAAACTAGGGTAACTGAGACAGAATATAGAATTAGTGATCTGGAAGACAAACAGATAGAGAGAAAGGATCAGGAGGAAGCCTGGAACAAACAGTTTAGAAACCACAAAAACAGAATCAGGGAAATAAATGATGCCATGAATAGTTCCAACGTCAGAATTATTGGAATCCCTGAAGGGGAGGAGAAAGAAAGAAGTCTAGAAGATATAGTGGAACAAGTCCTTCATGAAAATTTTCCCAATCTCGCGAATGGAACCAGCGTTCATGTACTAGAGGCTAAATGGTCTCCACCCAAGATTATACATTCCAGAAAAACATCACGACACCTGATAGTCAAACTGAGGAATTATAATTGTAGGTATAATCTCTTGAAAGCCGTCAGGGCAACGAGGGTCCTTACTTACGGAGGGAAGCCCATCAGAATAACGTCAGACCTGTCCACAGAGACGTGGCAAGCCAGAAGAGGCTGGCAAGATATATTCAGGGCACTAAATGAGAAGAACATGCAGCCAAGAATGCTTTATCCAGCAAGACTGACATTCAAAATGGATGGAGAGATAAAGAGTTTTCAAGACCAGCAAGGCTTAAAAGACTATGCAACCACCAGGCCGACACAGCAGGAAATTTTAAAGGGGGTTCTATAAAAGAGGAAAAATCCCAAGAATAGCATTGACAGAAATATAGAGACAGTCTACAGAAAGAAAGACTTCAAAGGTAACTCGATGTCAATAAAACCGTATCTATCAATGTGAATGTCCTAAATGCACCCATAAAATGGCACAGGGTTGCAGATTGGATAAAACGACAGGCCCCATCCATATGTTGTCTACAAGAGACCCATTTTGAACCTAAGGATACACGCAGACTGAAAGTGAAGGGATGGAGAAGCATCTTTCATGCCAATGGGCCTCAAAAGAAGGCTGGGGTAGCGATTCTCATATCAGATAAATTGGACTTCAAACTAAAGACTGTAGTCAGAGATACAGAAGGACACTACATAATCCTTAAAGGGACTATCCACCAAGATGATCTAACAATTGTAAATATCTATGCTCCCAATATGGAAGCAGCCAATTACTTAAGAAAACTGTTAATCAAGATAAAGAGTCATATTGATGTGAATACAGTAATCGTAGGAGATCTTAACACGCCTCTCTCAGAATTAGACAGATCATCGAAGCAGAAAATCAAGAAATAAACAAGAGCATTGAATGACACATTGGACCAGATGGACCTCATAGATATATACAGAACATTCCACCCTAAAACAACAGAATACTCATTCTTCTCAAGTGCACACGGAACCTTCTCCAGAATAGACCACATACTGGGTCACAAATCAGGATTCAACTGATACCAAAAGACTGAGATTATTCCCTGCACATTCTCAGATCACAATGCTTTGAAACTGGAGCTGAATCCCAAGGAAAAGTTCAGAAGGAACTCAAACACCTGGAAGCTAAAGACCACCTTGCTTAAGAATGCTTGGATCAACCAGGAGATCAAAGAAGAACTGAAACAATTCATGGAAACCAATTAGAATGAAGACACTTTGGTCCAAAACCCATGAAATACACAAAGGCGATCCTAAGGGGAAAATACATAGCCATCCAAGCTTCCCTCAAAAAACTTGAAAAATCCAGAACACACCAGCTGTCTCTACACCTTAAAGAACTGGAGAATCAACAACAAATCAAACCAACTCCACACATAAGAAGGGAAATCATCGAGGAGTCATGATGGCGGAGAAGTAGCAGGCTGAGACTACTTCAGCTGGCTGGAGATCAGCTAGATAGCTTATCTAAAGATTGCAAACACCTGAAAATCCATCGGCAGATGGAAGAGAAGAACAGCAATTCTGGAAACAGAAAAACAATCACTTTCTGAAAGGTAGGACCGGCGGAGAAGTGAATCCAAAGCGACGGGAAGATAGACCCCGGGGGGAGGGGCCGGCTCCTGGCAAGTGGCGGAGCATCGGCACACAAAATCAGGACTTTTAAAAGTCTGTCCCGCTGAGGGACATCGCTCAAGAGGCTAAACCGGGGCGAAGCCCACGCGGGGTCAGCGTGGCCTCAGGTCCCACAGGGTCACAGAAGGGTCGGGGGTGTCTGAGAGTCGCAGAGCTTGCGGGTATTGGAACGGGAAAGCTGGCTACAGAGACAGAGCTGACAGTAAGCTCACAGCTCGGTGTTACCTTGAACCGGTTGCAGGCTCAGTGAGCTCGGAGTGCTGCCAGAGGTCAGGCAGATGGGAGTAACTGGGCACTGTTCTCTGAGGGCGCACCGAGGAGTGGGGCCGTGGGCTCATGGCTCCTCCAGGCTGGAGACCAGGAGGCCGCCATTTTTATTCCCATCCTCTGGAACTCTATGGAAAGTGCTCAGGGAACAAAAGCTCCTGAAAGCAAACCTGAGCGGATTACTCACCCCGGCCCCTAGTTAGGGCGATGCAATTCCACCTGGGGCAAAGGCACTTGAGAATCACTACAACAGGCCCCACCCCGAGAAGATCAACAAGAAATCCTACTGAGACCAAGTTCACCTACCAAGGAGTGCTGTTTCAATACCAAGGAGAGCAGCAGAATTCCAGAGGAGGAGAAAGCAAAGCACGGAACTCAGGGCTTTTTCCCTGTGATTTTTTTAGTCTTGCAGTTAATTTAATATTTTTCTTTTTCATTTTGTGTTTTTTTTCTTGCCTTCTGGTGATTTTTTTTTAACTTTTACCTTTTCTTTTTTAAAGTTTTTTTTTTTTTAAAGATTTATTTATTTATTTGACAGAGAGAAATTACAAGTAGGCAGAGAGGCAGGCAGAGAGAAGGAGGAAGCAGGCTCACTGCTGAGCAGAGAGCCCAATGCGGGACTCAATCCTAGGACCCTGAGATCATGACCTGAGCCCAAGGCAGCGGCTTAACCCACTAAGCCACCCAGGTGCCCTTTTTTAACGTTTTTAACTAGTTTATCCAATATATATATATATTTTCTTTTTTATATTTTTCTTATTTGTTTTCTTTTTTTAAAATTCTTTTCTTTTCTTTTTTTTTTTCCTTTTTTTTCCTTTCTTCCTTTTTGAACCTCTTTCTATCCCCTTTCTCCCCCCTCACGATTTGGGATCTCTTGTAATTTGGTTAAAGCATATTTTCCTGGGGTTGTTGCCACCCTTTTAGTATTTTACTTGCTCCTTCATATACTCTTATCTGGACAAAATGACAAGATGGAAAAATTCAACACAAAAAAAAAGAACAAGAGGCAGTACCGAAGGCTAGGGACCTAATCAATACAGACATTGGTAATATGTCAGATCTAGAGTTCAGAACGACAATCCTCAAGGTTCTAGCCGGGCTCGAAATAGTCATGGAAGATATTAGAGAAACCCTCTCGAGAGATATAAAAGCCCTTTCTGGAGAAATAAAAGAACTAAAATCTAACCAAGTTGAAATAAAAAAAGCTATTAATGAGGTGCAATAAAAAAAGGAGGCTCTCACTGCTAGGATAAATGAGGCAGAAGAAAGAATTAGTGATATAGAAGATCAAATGACAGAGAATAAAGAAGCTGAGCAAAAGAGGGACAAACAGCTACTGGACCACAAGGGGAGAATTCGAGAGATAAGTGACACCATAAGATGAAACAACATTAGAATAATTGGGATTCCAGAAGAAGAAGAAAGAGAGAGGGGAGCAGAAGGTATACGGGAGAGAATTATTAGGGAGAATTTCCCCAATATGGCAATGGAAATGAGCATCAAAATTCAGGAGGTTCAAAGAACGCCCCTCAAAATCAATAAGAATAGGTCCACACCCGGTAACCTAATAGTAAAATTTACAAGTCTCAGTGACAAAGAGAAATTCCTGAAAGCAGCCTGGGAAAAGAAGTCTGTAACATACAATGGTAAAAATATTAGATTGGCAGCTGACTTATCCACAGAGACCTGGAAGGCCAGAAAGAGCTGGCATGATATTTTCAGAGCACTAAATGAGAAAAACATGCAGCCAAGAATACTATATCCAGCTAGGCTATCATTGAAAATAGAAGGAGAGATTAAAAGCTTCCAGGACAAACAAAAACTGAAAGAATTTGCAAACACCAAACCAGCTCTACAGGAAATATTGAAAAGGGTCCTCTAAGCAAAGAGAGAGCCTACAAGTGGTAGATCAGAAAGGAACAGAGACCATATACAGTAACAGTCACCTTACAGGCAATTCAATGGCACTAAATTCATATCTCTCAATAGTTACCCTGAATGTTAATGGGCTAAATGCCCTTGTCAAAAGACACAGGGTATCAGAATGGATAAAAAAACAAAACCCATCTATATGTTGCCTCCAAGAAACTCATTTGAAGCCCAAAGACACCTCCAGATTTAAAGTGAGGAGATGGAAAAGAATTTACCATGCTAATGGACATCAGAAGAAAGCAAGAGTGGCAATCCTTATATCAGATCAATTAGATTTTAAGCCAAAGACTATAATAAGGGATGAGGAAGGACACTATATCATACTCAAAGGGTCTGTCCAACAAGAAGATTTAACAATTTTAAATATCTATGACCCCAACGTGGGAGCAGCCAACTATATAAGCCAATTAATAACAAAATCAAAGAAACACATCAACAATAATACAATAATAGTAGGGGACTTTAACACTCCCCTCATTGAAATGGACAGATCATCCAAGCAAAAGATCAGCAAGGAAATAAAGGTCTTAAACGACACACTGGACCAGATGGACATCACAGATATATTCAGAACATTTCATCCCAAAGCAACAGAATACACATTCTTCTCTAGTGCACATGGAACATTCTCCAGAATAGATCACATCCTCGGTCCTAAATCAGGACTCAACCGGGATCAAAAGATTGGGATCATTCCCTGCATATTTTCAGACCACATTGCTCTAAAGCTAGAACTCAACCACAAAGGAAGTTTGGAAAGAACCCAAATACATGGAGACTAAACAGCATCCTTCTAAAGAATGAATGGGTCAACCGGGAAATTAAAGAAGAATTGAAAAAAATCATGGAAACAAATGATAATGAAAATACAACGGTTCAAAATCTGTGGGACACAACAAAGGCAGTCCTGAGAGGAAAATATATAGCGGTTCAAGCCTTTCTCAAGAAACAAGAAAGGTCTCAGGTACACAACCTAACCCTACACCTAAAGGAGCTGGAGAAAGAACAAGAAAGAAACCCTAAACCCAGCAGGAGAAGACAAATCATAAAGATCAGAGCAGAAATCAATGAAATAGAAACCAAATTAACAATAGAACAAATCAATGAAACTAGGAGCTGGTTCTTTGAAAGAATTAATAAAATTGATAAACCCCAGGCCTGACTTATCAAAAAGAAAAGAGAAAGGACCCAAATAAATAAAATCATTAATGAAAGAGGAGAGATCACAACTAACACCAAAGAAATAGAAACTATTATAAGAACATACTATGAGCAACTCTATGGCAATAAATTTGACAATCTGGAAGAAATGGATGCATTCCTAGAAACATATAAACTACCACAACTGAACCAGGAAGAAATAGAAAGCATGAACAGACCCATGACCAGTAAGGAGATTGAAACAGTCATTAAAAATATCCAAACAAACAAAAGCCCAAGGCCAGACGGCTTCCCGGGGGAATTCTACCAAACATTTAAAGAAGAACTAATTCCTATTCTCCTGAAACTGTTCCAAAAAATAGAAATGGAAGGAAAACTTCCAAACTCTTTTTATGAGGCCAGCATCACCTTGATCCCAAAACCAGACAAGGATCCCATCAAAAAAGAGAGCTATAGACCAATATCCTTGATGAACACAGATTCGAAAATACTCAACAAAATACTAGCCAATAGGATTCAATAGTACATTAAAAGGATTATTCACCACAACCAAGTGGGATTTATTCCAGGGCTGCAAGGTTGGTTCAACATCCGCAAAGCAGTCAATTTGATACAACACATCAATAAAAGAAAGAACAAGAACCATATGGTACTCTCAATAGATGCTGAAAAAGCATTTGACAAAGTACAGCATCCCTTACTGATCAAAACTCTTCAAAGTATAGGGATAGAGGGCACATACCTCAATATCATCAAAGCCATCTATGAAAAACCCACCGCAAATATAATTCTCCATGGAGAAAAACTGAAAGCTTTTCCGCTAAGGTCAGAAACACGGCAGAGATGTCCATTATCACCACTGCTATTCAACATAGTACTAGAGATCCAAGCCTCAGCAATCAGACAACAAAAGGAAATTAAAGGCATCCAAATCGGCAAAGAAGAAGTCAAATTATCACTTCGCAGATGATATGATACTATATGTGGAAAACCCAAAAGACTCCACTCCAAAACTGCTAGAACTTATACAGGAATTCAGTAAAGTGTCAGGATATAAAATCAATGCACAGAAATCGGTTGCATTTCTCTACACCAACAGCAAGACAGAAGAAAGAGAAATTAAGGAGTCAATCCCATTTACAATTGCACCCAAAACCACAAGATACCTAGGAATAAACCTAACCAAAGAGGCACAGAATCTACACTCAGAAAACTATAAAGTACTCATGAAAGAAATTGAGGAAGACACAAAGAAATGGAAAAAATGTTCCATGCTCCTGGATTGGAAGAATAAATATTGTGAAAATGTCTATGCTACCTAAAGCAATCTACACATTTAATGCAGTTCCTATCAAAATACCATCCATCTTTTTGAAAGAAATGGAACAAATAATTATAAAATTTATATGGAACCTCAAATAGCCAAAGGGATATTGAAAAATAAAGCCAACATTGGTGGCATCACAATTCCGGACTTCAAGCTCTTTTACAAAGCTGTCATCATCAAGACAGCATGGTATTGGCACAAAAACAGACACATAGATCAATGGAACAGAATAGAGAGCCCAGAAATAGACCCTCAACTATACAGTCAACTAATCTTCGACAAAGCATGAAAGAATGTCCAATGGAAAAAAGACAGACTCTTCAATAAATGGTGCTGGGAAAATTGGACAGCCACATGCAGCAAAATGAAATTGGACCATTTCCAATAGACCACAAAAATAGACTCAAAATGGATGAAGGACCTCAATGTGTGAAAGGAATCCATCAAAATCCTTGAGGTGAACACAGGCAGCAACGTCTTCGACCTCAGCCGCAGCAATATCTTCCTAGGAACAACGCCAAAGGCAAGGGAAGCAAGGGCAAAAATGAACTATTGGGATTTCATCAAGATCAAAAGCTTTTGCACAGCAAAGGAAACAGTTAACAAAATCAAAAGACAACTGACAGAATGGGAGAAGATATTTGCAAAGGACATATCAGATAAAGGACTAGTGTCCAGAATCTATAAAGAACTTAGCAAACTCAACACCCAAAGAACAAATAATCCAATCAAGAAATGGGCAGAGGACATGAACAGACATTTCTGCAAAGAAGACATCCAGATGGCCAACAGACACATGAAAAAGTGCTCCATATCACTCGGCATCAGGGAAATACAAATCAAAACCACAATGAGATATCACCTCACACGAGTCAGAATGGCTAAAATCAACAAGTCAGGAAATGACAGATGCTGGCGAGGATGCGGAGAAAGGGGAACCCTCCTACACTGTTGGTGGGAATGCAAGCTGGTGCAGCCACTCTGGAAAACAGCATGGAGGTTCCTCAAAATGTTGAAAATAGAACTGCCCTATTACCCAGCAATTGCACTATTGGGTATTTACCCTAAAGATACAAATGTAGTGATCCAAAGGGGAACGTGCACCCAAATGTTTATAGCAGCAATGTCCACCATAGCCAAACTATGGAAAGAACCTAGATGTCCATCAACAGATGAATGGATCAAGAAGATGTGGCATATATACACAATGGAATACTATGCAGCCTTCAAAAGAAATGAAATCTTGCCATTTGCGACAACATGGATGGAACTAGAGCGTATCATGCTTAGCGAAATAAGTCAAGCGGAGAAAGACAACTATCATATGATCTCCCTGATATGAGGAAGTGGTGATGCAACATGGGGGCTTAAGTGGGTAGGAGAAGAATCAATGAAACAAGATGGGATTGGGAGGGAGACAAACCATAAGTGACTCTTAATCTCACAAAACCAACTGAGGGTTGCTGGGGGGAGGGGGTTTGGGAGAAGGGGGTGGGATTATGGACATTGGGGAGGGTATGTGCTTTGGTGAGTGCTGTGAAGTGTGTAAACCTGGTGAGTCACAGACCTGTACCCCTGGGGATAAAAATATATATTTATAAAAAATAAAAAAATTTAAAAAAGCAGGGAAATCATCAAGATTAGAGCTGAGATCAATGAGGTAGAAACCAGAGATACAGTAGAACGTATCAATGAAACTAGAAGTTGTTTTTTTGAAAGAATCAATAAGATCGATAAACCATTGGCCACACTAATCCAAAAGAAAAGAGAGAAAGCCCTTGTGAATGAAAAGGGAGAGATCACAACTAACACCAAGGAAGTAGAAACAATAATCAGAAGTTATTATCAATAGTTATATGCCAATAAGCTTAGCAACCTAGATGAAATGGATGCATTCCTGGAAAAATATGAACTACCAAAATTGAACCAGGAAGAAATCGACAACCTGAATAGATTGATATCTAATAACGAGATTGAAGCAGCGATCAAAAACCTCCCAAAAAACAAGAGCCCAGGACCTGACAGATTCCCTGGGGAATTCTACCAAACCTTCAAAGAAGAAATAAAACCTATTCTCCTGAAGCTGTTTCAAAAAATTGAAGCAGAAGGAAAACTTCCATACTCTTTCTATAAAGCCAGCATTACCCTGATCCCCAAACCAGGCAAAGATCCTACCAAAAAGGAGAATTTTAGACCAATATCACTGATGAATATGGATGCTAAGATTCTCAACAAGAGCCTAGCCAATAGGATCCAACAACACATTAAAAAGATTATCCACCATGACCAGGTGGGATTCATCCCTGGGCTACAAGGATGGTTCAACATTCGCAAATCAATCAATGTGATAGAACAAATTAATATGAGAAGAGAGAAGAACCACATGGTCCTCTCAATTGATGCAGAAAAAGCATTTGACAAAATCCAGCATCCGTTCCTGATTAAAACGCTTCAAAGGATAGGGAGAGAGGGAACATTCCTGAACCTCATCAAATCTATCTATGAAAGACCCATAGCAAATATCATCCTCAATGGGAAAAAGCTTGCAGCCTTCCCGTTGAGATCAGGAACAAGACAAGGATGCCCACTTTCACCACTCTTATTCAACATAGTATTAGAAGTCCTAGCAACAGCAATCAGACAACAAAGAGAAATAAAAGGTATCCAAATTGGCATTGAAGAAGTCAAACTCTCTCTCTTCGCAGATGACATGATTCTTTATATGGAAAACTCAAAAGACTCCACCCCCAAAATAGTAGAACTCATACAGCAATTCAGCAACGTGGCAGGATACAAAGTCAATGTGCAGAAACCAGTGGCTTTCTTATACACTAACAATAAAAATGCAGAAAGGGAAATTAGAGAATCGATTCCATTTACTATAGCACCAAGAACCATAAGATACCTGGGAATAAACCTAACCAAAGAGGTAAAGGATCTGTACTCGAGGAACTACAGAACACTCATGAAAGTAATTGAAGAAGACACAAATAGATGGAAGACCATTCCATGCTCTTGGATCGGAAGAATGAACATTGTTAAAATGTCTATACTGCCTAGAGCAATATATACTTTTAATGCCATTCTGATCAAAATTCCACTGGTATTCTTCAAAGAGCTGGAGCAAATAATCCTAAAATTTGTATGGAATCAGAAGAAACCCCGAATCGCTAAGGAAATGTTGAAAAACAAAAATAAAGCTGGGGGCATCACGTTACCTGATTTCAAGCTTTATTACAAAGCTGTGGTCAACAAGACAGCGTGGTACTGGCATAAAAACAGACACATAGACCAGTGGAACATAGTAGAGAGCCCAGATATGGACCCTCAACTCTATGGGCAAATAATCTTTGACAAAACAGGAAAAAATATACAGTGGAAAAAAGACAGTCTCTTCAATAAATGGTGCCGTGAAAACTGGACAGCTTTATGTAGAAAAATGAAACTCGACCATTCTACACCATAAACTCAAAATGGATAAAAGACCTCAATGTGAGGCAGGAATCCATCAGAATCTTAGAGGATAACATAGGCAGTAATCTCTTCGATATCAGCCACAGCAACTTCTTTCAAGATATGTCTCCAAAGGCAAAGGAAACAAAAGCGAAAATAAGCTTTTGGGACTTCATCAAAATCACAAGCTTCTGCACAGCAAAGGAAACAGTCAAGAAAACAAAGAGGCAACCCACGAAATGGGAGAAGATATTTGCAAATGACAGTACAGACAAAAGGTTGATATCCAGGATCCATAATGAACTCCTCCAACTCAACACACACGAAACAGGCAAAATATCAAAAAATGGGCAGAAGATATGAACAGACACTTCTCCAATCAAGACATACAAATGGCTATCAGACACATGAAAAAATGTTCATCATCATTAGCCCTCAGGGAGATTCAAATTAAAACCACATTGAGATATCACCTTACACCAGTTAGAATGGCCAAAATTAACAAAACAGGAAACAACATGTGTTGGAGGGGATGTGGAGACAGGGGAACCCTCTTACACTGTTGGTGGGAATGCAAGTTGGTGCAGCCTCTTTGGGGAACAGTGTGGAGATTCCTCAAGGAATTAAAAATAGAGCTTTCCTATGACCCTGCCATTGCACTCCTGGGTATTTACCCCAAGGATACAGATGTCGTGAGAAGAAGGGCCATCTGTACCCCAATGTTTATAGCACCAATGGCCACAGTTGCTAAACTGTGGAAAGAACCAAGATGCCCTTCAATGGACGAATGGATCAGGAAGATGTGGTCCATATACACTATGAAGTATTATGCCTCCATCAGAAAGGATGAATACCCAACTTTTGTAGCAATATGGACAGGACTGGAAGAGATTATGCTGAGTGAAATCAGTCAAGCAGAGAGAGTCAATTATCATATGGTTTCACTTATTTGTGGAGCATAATGAATATCATGGAGGACAAGGGGTGTTAGAGAGGAGAACGGAGTTGGGTTAAATTGGAAGGGGAGGTGAATCACGAGAGACTATGGACTCTGAAAAACAATCTGAGGGGTTTGTTGTGGCTGGGGGGTGGGAGGTTGGGGTACCAGGTAGTGGGTATTATAGAGAGCACGGATTGCATGGAGCACTGGGTGTGTTGAAAAAATATGAATACTGTTTTTCTGAAAATAAATAAATTGAAAAAAATTAAAAATAAATAATTTTTTTTCAGTGTTCTGGAATTCATTGTTTATGCACCACACCCAATGCTCCATGCAATATATACCCCCCATAAAGCAACTTCTTATTAGACATATCTCCTGAGGCAAGGGTAACAAAAGCAAAAACGAACTGTTGGGACTTGAATAGGATAAAAAGATTCTTCACAATGAGGAAAACAATCTGCATAACCAAAAGGCAGCCTATTGAATGGGAGAAGATATTTGAAAATGACATATTTGATTTAGGGTTAGTACCCCAAATCTATAAAGAACTTATCAAGCTCAACATCCAATAAACAAATAACCCAGTTAAGAAACAGGGTGGAAGGCATGAATAGACACTTTTCCAAAGAAGACATTCCGATGGTTAACAGACACATGAAAAGTGCTGAACATCACTCATTATCAGGAAAATACAAATCAAAAATATGAGCTACCACCTCACACCTGTCAGAATGGCTAAAATTTACAATACAGCAAACCACAGGTGTTAGTAAAAATGTGAGAAACTGACAGCCTTCTTGCACTGCTGGTGGGGATAAAACTTGTGCAGCCACTCTGGATAACAATTTAGAGGTTCCTCAGAAAACTAAAAATAGAGCTACCCTATGGCACAGCAATTTCACTAGTAGGTTTTTACACAAAGGATAAAAAATACAGATTTGAAGGGGTACACACACACACACACACACACACATCCATAGACACACCCCAATGTTTATATCAGCAGTATCCAAGTAGCCAAATTATGGAAAGAGCCAAAATGTTCATCAACTAATGAATGAATAAAGATGTGACATCTTTATCCATTATAAAAAGATTGGATATTGTATATACAATATCTACAGTGGAATATTACTCAGCCATCAAAAAGAATGAAATCTTAGCTTTTTAAATGACGTGGATGGAGCTAGTTATTTCACTAAGTGAAATAACTCCATAAGTGAAGGATAAATACCATATGATTTCACCCATATATGGAATTTACGGGTCAAAACAGATGAACACATGGGAAGGTGGGGGTAAGGAGAGAGGGAAACAAACCACAAGAGACTCTTAATGATAGAGAACAAACTGATGGAGGTTGATGGAGGGAGGTGGGTGAAAGATGGGCTAAATGGGTGATGGATATTTAAGAGAGCACTTGTGATGAGCACTGAGTGTTGTATGTAAGTGATGAGTCACTGAATTCTATACCTGAACCAGTGTTGCATTTTGTGTTAACTAAAATTTAAACAAAAAATTTTAAAAATACATTTAAAAAATTTTTTTAAAAAATCTGTTTCTTCAGAGAAAAGGAAACATAAATTGAAAAGGTCACCTACAGGGGTACCTAGCTTGCTCAGTATGTTAAGTGTCCGACTTGATTTTGGCTGAGGTCATAATCTCAGAGTCATGGGATTGAGCCCTGCATTGGGCTCTGTGTTGGGTGTGAAATGTGCTTAAGATTCTCTCTTCCCCTCTTCCTCTGTCCCTCCCTAACCATCACCCCCAACTCACTCACTCACTCTCTCCAAAAACATACAGAATGAGAGAAAGTAGTTGCCAACCATATGTCTGATTATTGATTAATATCCAAAAATACATAAGGAACTCATATAACTCAATAGCAATCATCATCATCATCATCATCCAATTAAAAACGGTCAAATGACCTACCTTTTCCAAAGTAGATAAAGAATGGCCAAAGGGTACATGAGAAAGTTCTCTGTATCACTAATTATCAAGAAAATGCAAATCAAAATCACAATGTATGTAACTGTTGAATTGATATGTGTACAACTGAAACTAAGATAACATTGTATATTAATTATACTTTAAATTACACATGAATAAACACAAGGAGATATCACCACCATGGAAAACAGTATGGCTGTTCCTCAAAAAATAAAAATAGGCTTCCATATGAGCCAGCTATTTCACTATATTCAATAAAGTAAATTCAGTATCTCAAAAAGATGTCTGCACTCTCAGGTTCTTTGTACCAGTATTTACAACAGACAAGATATGGAAAAAACCTAAGTGTCCATTGTCCAATGATGGATAAATTGATTTCAAAATATATATTCACCTTTTCGGTGGGGTCTTTCCCTGTTTGGGGGATCAAGATAATGTTGGCTTCATAAAAAGAGTCTGGAAGTTTTCCCTCTGTTTTTATTTTTTGAAACCGCTTCAGGAAGTAGATATTATTTCTTCTTTGAATGTTTGATAGAATCCTCCAGGGAATCTGTCAGGTTCTGGGCTTTTGTTTTTTGGGAAGTTTTTGATCACTGCTTCAATCTTGTTACTAGACTTTGGTCTATTCAAGTTGACAATTTCTTCCTGATTCAGTTTTGGAAGTTTATAGGTTTCTAGGAATGCATCTATTTTTTCTACATTGCTTAACTTATTGACATATAATTGTTGATGATAATTTCTGATGATTGTTTCTATTTCCTTGGTGTTAGTTGTGATCTCTCCCATTTCATTCAAAATTTTATTAATTTGTATTCTCTCTCTTTTCTTTTGGATTAGTTTGGCCAATGGTTTATTGATCTTATTGATTCTTTCAAAAAACTAGTTTCTAGTTTCATTGATGCATTCTACTATATCTCTAGTTTCAATCTCACTTATCTCTGCTCTAATCTTGATTATTTCCCTTCGTGTGTGTGGAGTTGGCTTAATTTATTGTTGATTCTCCAGTTCTTTAAGGTGTAAAGAGAACTGGTATATTCTGGATTTTTCTAATTTTTTGAGGGAGTTTTGGATGCCTATGTATTTCCCTTTATGACTGCCTTTATACCATACACAAAGATAAACTTGAAATGAATAAAAGACCTCAGCCTGACGCTGGAATCCATCAGAATCCTAGAGGAGAACATAGGCAGTAACTTCTTTGACATCAGCCACAGCAACTTCTTTCAAGATATGTCTTCAAAGGCAAAGGAAAAAAAGTGAAAATGAACTTTTGGAGCTTCATCAAGATCAAAAGCTTCTGCACAGCAAAGGAAAGAGTCAACAAAACAAAGAGGCAACCCACGGAATGGGAGAAGGTATTCACAAAGGACAACAGACAAAGGGCTGATATGCAAATCTATAAGGAACTCCTCAAACTCAACATACACAAAACAGATAATCACATCAAAAAATGGGCAGAAGACGTGAGAAGAAATGTCTCCAAAGAAGACATACAAATGGATAGCAGACAAATGAAAAATTGTTCATCATCATTAGCCATCCAGGAGATTCAAATCAAAACCACATTATACCAGTTAGAATGGCCAAAATTAACAAGACAGTAAACAACATGACATCATGTGTTGGAGAGGATGTGGAGAAAGGGGAACCCTCTTAGACTGTTGGTGGGAATGCAAGTTAGTGAAGCCACTTTGGAAAACAGTGTGGATATTCCTTAAGAAATTAAAAATAGAGCTACTTTATGACCCTGCAACTTCACTACTGTCTATTTACCCCCAAAATACAGAGGTGTTGAAAAGAAGGGCCATCTGTACCCCAATGTTCATAGCAGCAATGGCCACAGTTGCCAAACTGAGGAAAGAACCAAGATACCCTTCAACAGAAGAATGGATAAAGAAGATATGGTCCATATATACTATGAGTATTATGCCTCCATCAGAAAGGATAAATATCCAACTTTTTATCAACATAAATGAGACAGAAGAGATAATGCTAAGTGAAATAAATCAAGCAGAGAGAGTCAATTATCATATGGTTTTGATTACTTGTGGAACACATGCAGAGATGAAGAGGAGAAGAAAGTTGGGGGAAATTGGAGGGAGAGATGAACCATGAGAGACTACGGACTCTAAGAAACAAATTGAGGGTTTTGGACGGGAACAGAGGTGGGAGGTTGGGTGAGCCTGGTGGTGGGTGTTAGGGAGGGCACATATTGCATGGAGCACTGGGTATGGTGCATAAACAATTAATTCTGGAACACTGAAAAAAATAAAAAAGAAGAAGAAAAGAACAATAGTGATCAATCAAAGTTTGTCTCCTTTTTAAAGGACTATCCTTTATAAAGAAAGAAGTGAATTAATGTAAATATCAGATTTAAATAGAAACAGATATCAGGCTGCATGTGATTTATTCAAGATCACAAATCATAGGCCAAGCATATATCAGAATCCCAATCTTGAGGCTACAAATGCCTGGATCTTTTAGTCGTAAGTAGCTTATTAATGATCAAAACATATTACAACACTATAACATCCTGAAATATGACAAGAATGAATCTGTCTACACATGATTTTTTTAAGACTCTTGACTCTTTTTTTTTAAAGATTATTTATTTATTTATTTGACAGACAGAAATCACAAGTAGGCAGAGAGGCAGGCAGAGAGAGAGGAGGAAGCAGGCTCCCCGCTGAGCAGAGAGCCCGATGCGGGGCTCCATCCTAGGACCCTGGGATCATGACCTGAGCCAAAGGCAGAGGCTTTAACCCACTGAGCCACCCAGGCGCACCTCCACATGATTTTAAGCTATAATAAATATGTCATAAGAAAACCACAAAACTTCTCAAGTTTAAATTTTAAGCAAATTCAGAAAAAATATTAAAAAAATATTCTCATAAGGATTTTGTGATATAGGCCACATTAAAGAGAGGAAAACCCATTATGATGTCTATGTTTCTTGATATAATAAAGCTATCTTCAAATCTTGTTTTTGCTAGTCCAGCGATCTATTTAGAAATCTGCAGTCACCACAAGCAGTCACCCACATAAATCTTAGACTAGTATATCTCCTACAAACCAGGCACCCAGAAATGCATAATGAAAAAAATTAACAAAACCACCAAAACATTAGCTCCAGTAATGACAGAGAATTCAGAAATCAGGCCTAAATTTTTGGAAAATGTCTGCCACTTATTATCAGATGTTAAGAATCTACTGAAGATTAGGTTTTATCCCAAGTTATAGCCAATTTTAGGCTTCCCACAAATATACATATCCTTGTTCCTGAGAACTCTTACCAGTAATTGAAATCTTCAGTCCTAGAGCAGAAGTGGACTGTAGTCAGCTACATTCAGTTCAGGATGCCTGGCTTGAAAAAGTGAGTCAAGGGCAACAGTGCAAAAGTCCTCTTCTTCAGTACTCTTTACCTAAGGAGATAGAAGTAAGACAGTACTTAAGGATTAGAAAAATACCTCTTATGTGTATTTAGTGTATGCATACCATTCTTTTATTTCTGCAAGAAAGATGTAGTTAATACAAAAAGCATTATTAATTAGGCTGTAGATAACTTACTCAATAAACACAATAATGGTAAAATATATGTTTTTTTCTCCTTGAAGGACATGTTGACATGTTTTATACAGAAATGAAAACCTCATTGATTATCTCTTGGTTATATATTCAGCAAGACATATCAGAAAGGACTGGCTTCTTCCAGAGCATAGCCATTACTTTGCAATGAGCATAATTTAAATACATAAACTATTTAACTGGGAATCAAATATAAGACTGCACATTCATTTATTTAAATTTCTTGTATCATGGGTGAAATGTATACATGAATATCAAACCTTTGGCCACAATTGTTTCTGTCATTTGGTTATGAGTAGGTCTTCAATAATACATAATATTGTAACTTTTAAACAACTTAACAAACATAAATTTTTTGACTACTACATTTAGACTTCAGTAAATACCATACCATTAGGATGACACCAGTGAATCACAAAACATAATATCAAATAAAATAAAGTTCTGGTAGAGTGAACATATTGTTCCAAGGATCCTATGAGGTAAGTCAATCACTAATTGAAGAGAATGCCAATGATATTGATGTGCCAGAATGAATGAAAGCAATTATCTTTTTAAAAGAGATATGTATTTATTTGAGAGAGTGAGAGTGAGTGGGGGACAAGAACGAGGGAGAGGGAGAGAATCCCAAGCAGACTCCCTGCTTAACCTGGATCCTGACACCAGGTTCAATCTCACAACCCTGAGATCATGACCTGAGTTAAAATCAAGAGTCAAATGTTCAACCAACTGAGCCACCCACGTGCCTCTATCTTTTTGCTTCTTCTCTTTTTGTTCCCCCCACCGCCAAAAAAAACCCAGTTATCTTAAAAGCCAACTTCACTGGTCAGATACTTAGCACACTTGGAATTTCTCAGTCACCAAAGGCAGTCACTCACATTTATTTCATGGGGTGATGCATCTCATTGATATTCAGCATTCCAAAATGAAACTTGAAGAACAGTAACTAAAGTTCAGCCTCAAAGCAACAGATTTAAGATTTATAGAACACTAAAATTAGACAAACTATCCTAAAAGTAATTTTCTCTTAGATGAAAATAGATATAGATTACTAAAATAAACTTCTCACAAGGATTTAATAGTCTGAAACTCCAAATAAAGTTCTCTCAGAACAAAACTAAAGAAAGCACAATCTTAGCAAAAATGATTGTTATCTATCAGGCTCCATGATTTTTAATAAACATAGTTTTTAGTCTGTTTTGTATTCTCAAAGTAATATGAAATCATATAATTGATCCAACTTATAGCATTCCCCATGAATATAGCCCTTGGAATTGAA
>NC_139025.1:123835536-124083937 GCF_964662115.1 Mustela nivalis
TTCTACCTAGCTGGTCCAACTGATAAATGCAATTTCTGACACTTTTCAAGTATAGTGATAGTACTGCTCACTTTACCCCAACATTCCTTTGTGGATTTACACCACCCAACTTGCCTTCCTAGCCTTGAAACCTTTCAGGGGTTTCCCCACACTGGTATTGGTGGATTGAGGGTGGTTTCAGGGTGGATCCCCACACTGTCACCCAGCTGACACCCTAAGCGGTCCCTGAGCCCCTCCCAGGTGACTCCCCACCTCTACACTCCTATTGGACAGCCTCAGCTAAGTGGAGCCCTTTTAGATGGCTCTATATCCCGGCATTTCTTGTGGTCATGCTCAGCTGGCCCAGAGCCTTCCCAGACAGTTCTCTACACCAGCAGTTTCAGAAGGCACTCTCAGCTGGCCCTGTGGACCCTCTCGTGTCCCTATGGACACTGTCAGCCATCACTGGAGCCTCTCCCAAGTATCACACCTTGAGGGAACAGACTAAAATATTAGAATGTCTATAATGGTTACAGCTAAACCTCATTGTAAAACATGCAGGAAACCTGCTCTGCCCACAAGCACACTCACAGATGTTGTAGCTGGGCCTTGCATCCAGCTATGCCCCGTGATGTCCCACACACCAGGATGCCTACAACAGCTATTAAGTTCTTTTCAGCAGGATGCACCAGGGCCAGTCTCACTCATCATTACTCCCACAACAGTCATGGCCTGACCTCATAGACAGCTGTGATTGACAATCCTGTATACCTGAATCCACACCTATTATGACCTAATCACAACTGGAGGATTCATGTAGGTCATACAAGGGAGGCTCATAGGACATCTTTGGGTGACCTGGGTGATTTGTGCTACTGGGTCCCACAAGACACCTTCTGCATAGATTAACTCCTTTAAGACAAATAGACATTACTGAAGGGCATCTTGGTTCTTTCCACAGTTTGGTGACCATGGCCAAGATGCCCTTCAACGGATGAATGGACAAGGAAGATGTGGTCCATATATACTATGGAGTATTATGCCTCCATGAGAAAGAATGAATACCCAACTTTTGTAGCAACATGGATGGGACTAGAAGAGATTATGCTGAGTGAAATAAGTCAAGCAGAGAAAGTCAATTATCATATGGTTTCACTTATTTGTGGAGCATAACAAATAACATGGAGGACAAGGGGATATGGAGAGGAGAAGGGGGTTGAGGGAAATTGGAAGGAGAGGTGAACCATGAGAGACTATGGACTCTGAGAAACAACCTGAGGGTTTTGAAGGGACTGGGGGTGGGAGGTTGTGGGAGCCAGTGGTGGGTATTAAAATGGGCATGTATTGCATGGAGCACTGGGTGTGGTGCAAAAACAATGAATTCTGTTATGCTGAAAAGAAATTAAAAAAAAAAAGAAACACTTTAAAAATTGTATGTTTGAAAACAAACTTAGCACAATACAAACAAAAGTAAATGACATCCTGATGTGTTAAAATTTAAGTCACAAATTTCACATAAATTTTACTGAAGGAAATTCAAATTCACTAAAGCAAATTAAAAAATTCTTTTAAATAAAAAAATCTTTTTAATGAAAAAAAGAGAGATTACTGATTTACATAGAAAAAAAAAACAGCAAATTAGGCAAAATGAGGCTACAGAAGTATTTGTTCCAAATGAATGAATAAGGTAAAAACTCAGGGAATAACTAAATAAAGTGGTTGAAAATAATTTATCAGATAAATAACATAGAGTAGTAATCATAAGGATTCTCACCAAACTCAAGAAAATGAATGGAAATAAGGAGAATTTAGATAGGGAAAAAAGTGTATCTACAGCTCTCTATATAGAACAACCAGAGCTGTAGAACATAGTAACTGAAAATAAAACAAAACCAAACAAAAAACACCGCAGAGAATCAAGGGCATATTAGATGATGCAGAAGAGTGGATCAACAATCTTAAGGACAGAGTAGCAGAAATCACCCCCCTGAAAGAGGGAAAAGAAAAAGAATTAAAAAAAAAACTGGAAAAATATCAAATTTACTAAGATTTACATTATAGGAGTCCCAGAAGGGAGAAAGAAAGAGAAGAATGGAAAGCCTATTAGAAAAATAATGGGTGAAAACTACTCAAATTTGGTGATGGAAACAGATATTCAAGTCCAAGAAGCAAAAAAAAAAAAAAAAAAAAAAAAAAAAAAAAAAAAGAAAGAAAAGAAAAAAGAAAAAAAATCCCCAAATAAAATAAAACCAGATGGTTAGAGTAGTAGTGTGGCACTGAACTTGCCTCATTCTCCAAATGCAGCTAGGTCAACATTCAACTATTTTGAACAACTAGGAAGAAGATCTGAGGATTAAGGAAACAATCTGCAAAATAGGAGAGAGAACATGGCAATGGCAGGTATGTGATTTGGAGCAGTGAACTGCAGGTGAGGAAGCTTCATGGCCAAAAGGAAGGGGGAACACTTTTTGTGGAGCAAAGTCGAGGAGAGCGAGAAAATGGAAGAGATACCAGCAGGTAGGAACTACACAATAAACCGTGGTGATAAGACCCCTGGGGTTGTACACAGAGATTGCTCCCTTTCCTGGAGAACATTTGGAGGAGGGTATTTTGCCACTCCAAGGATAAAAGGCTAGCTGGGAGCAATTGAGCAGTGTTCAAAAGCAGGTCAGAGGTGCACACAGAGACCAGAAAACCTCCTAACTTTTTCACTGTGAGCAACAGTGGGCTTAAAACTCTGTGTGCATGCCTGTGGTTGCTTTTCTGTGATAGAACTGAGCAGAAAGCAGAGATAGTACCAGATTGAAAATAACTGGACCACCATTTTTTACTGTCTGTCACAATAAATTTAAGCCTCTGCAACTGCTTTTCTGGGACAGAATGGAGTAAGGAATTGAGTCATGTGCAGACAGCTGATAACCTGGTTCCAGCTTTTAACTGAGCATCAATTAACTCTAAACTCTGGGTGGGCACTTCACAACTGCTTTTCAGGTTTGCCACTGCTGTGCACACCCTGAGCCTCTCTTTCAGGAGATGGGGTGAGCCTTCACCTTACCATGCCCTTTAAAACTTGGAATTTTGCCAATGATGTACTGTATGGTAACTAACATAACATAAACAAACAAATAAACAAACAAAAAAACAACTTGGAGGTTTGAATACCAGCCACAGTCCAGAGATAAAATATATGAGATCTGCAGCTTTGGGTGCACTAATGGCCCAGACATAGAGAGGTACGGGAAGGTAACTGACAATAGGCCAGGACATGGTAGGGTATTCACTTTTCTAAGAGGGTCTCCTGACCGGCAGGGGCCATCCTCTTTCCATGGGTAAGAGGGTGATGTGACACCGTATTTTTCTTCCTCCATTACAGCTTCCTCCTCCCACCCACCAGCACAGAATTCAGAGAGAAATGGAACAGTTCCAGTGGATGCTGTAGTCCCCTAGAATAAACCCTGACTCCTGTGCCTGGCAGGGTGATCTTTATAAGGGAAAGACAGCTTGGAAACTAACCAAGCAGACCTCTCCTTCAGAAGACCAACACAGGCCTCTGCATCTACCAAGTCTACTGCTTTAAAAAAGCTCCAAAAGGCAACCCACGGAATGGGAGAAGATATTTGCAAATGACAGTACAGACAAAAGGTTGATATCCAGGATCTATAATAAACTCCTCAAACTCAACATACACAAAACAGGCAATCATATCAAAAGATGGGAAGAAGATATGAACAGAGACTTCTCCAATGAATAGACATAAAAATGGCTATCAGACACATGAAAAAATGTTCATCATTACTAGCCATCAGGGAGATTCAAATTAAAACCACCAGTTAGAATGTATGTATGGTTAGAGACCAGCATTAACTTGGAGTCCAGTTAAAGCACTCAAAAAGACTAAAGTGTCTTAAGGAGCAAGTGGTGGAATTGGGTGGTCATATGCATGGACCTAAGCTCACAGTCCCAGGGTGGTCATAGTTGGTGCCCACCCATGAGAGAGAGAGCCTGGCAGGGGCTCCTGTTGGTGGTCTCTGAGCTCAAAGCTTTCTTCTGCTTGTACCACCACTGGGGATGCATGCACCCCTGCTGCACCTGAGAGAGTCCGGCGCAATATTCTCCCTGAGGTCCCTGGGTCCACAGCCTTCCATGACTTGCATCACCGCCTTTGTGACCTATGCCACGACAAGGTCTGAATGCACCCAGCGTGGGTGTGGTCTCCAACAACAGTCCTGGCAACTCACCCAGACTGATATCCCTTGCGGTTTTAGTGACACGGGGGGGGGGGGAGCGGTTGCAGAGACAAGAGGGGTCCTTGGGTGACCACTAAGACAGTGGCTGGGAGTGTGCACAGCCTGTGGGTGGTTGTAGTGGAGTTTGCAGAGGGGGAGTCTGTGTATTCTGGACCAACCAGAAGGGAGCAAACTGAGGCTTCTCTCTGAGGCAGAGATCTGGGTGCAGACTGCTTACTTTGCAGTAACCCTCCAGAAAGCCACAAAAGCCACCAAAAAACAAAAACCTCCAGAGAACAAAACCCTGAAAAAAAGGTTTCCACAGAGTCCAGCCCCTTATAGTGGCAGGGTAACTCAGCCTAGGCAAAATTGACTGAAAAATAATGCAGCAGGCCCTCCCCAGAAGACAGGCCAAAAGAACAAGAGGACAATAACCACAAGGACTCCACAAAACTGCAAAACCCCAACATCAGGGGAAAACAACATATTAAGTTCCTGGTATTGCCCCCAAACCTGCATATTTCATAGATACATTTTAAAAAAAAAATTCATATCACAATTCTTCTATTTTTAACCTACTTACCATTACAAATAGATGTTTAATACAACATATTACATAATAACTTTTTAACTTGAACTTTCTTCATACATATACCTGTGTTTCTTTTTATTTTATTGTTAAATATATATAGATATAAGCTTCAAGGTAATCCCTTTTCCCTATTTAATACTACCCCTATATATAAACCAGTTTTAATTTCCTTGTATCTCTGGGAAGTTGAGTCCTTTAACAAAGATAACAAGATACACCCAGGAAGAACTGGGATAACCTTCCTCACCCACATCCAGGGTTTATAACCACCTTCCAATCTTATTCTTCTGTCACTGTTTTTGTGTATTTGTTCTTGTTTGTGTGCTATATAAATCTTAATCTTGGGATTCATTTTGGCTGTTTTTTTCTTCTTTTACTTTTGTCTATTTGTTATTTTGTCTATTTGTTATTTTTGTCTATGTACTTTATAAATATTACTTTTGGGCACCATTTTGGATGGGTTGCTTCTTTTTTCTCTTTCTTTGTTCCTTTTTCTTTATTTTTGGTGGATACTTCAGATTGCTCTGAAACCTTCCAAGGTGCCTCTTGGCAGGATCATGATTAATATATTCAGCTATATATCCCCTCAACCACCTCTCACCAAAATGACTAGGAAGAAGAACACCAAACAGAGGAAAAATACCGAAACTGTGACCTTTCACACAGAATTATTGGATATGGACATAAACAATACGTTGGAAACGGAATTCAGGATAATAATTATCTAGGCAATGACTAGGTTGGAGAAGATCATTAGTGCTAACATAGAATCTCTAAGGGTGGAAGTGAGAGCTGATCTGGCAGAACTTAAAAATGCTATCAATGAACAGATTTAGTGAAAAGAAGGGCCATCTGTACCCCAACATTCAAAACAGCAATGGTCACAGTCACCAAACTGTGTAAAGAAAAAAGATGCCCTTCAGTGGACAAATAGATAAGGAAGATGTGGTCCATATATACTATGGATTATTAAGCCTCCATCAGAAAGGACGAATACCCAACTTTTGTAGCAACATGGACGGGACTGGAAGAGATCATGCTGAGTGATATAAGTCAAGCAGAGAGAGTCAATTATCATATGGTTTCACTTATTTGTGGAGCATAACAAATAGCATGGAGGACATGGGGAGATGGAGAGGAGATGGGAGTTGAGGGGAATTGGAAGGGGAGGTGAACCATGAGAGACTATGGACTCTGAAAAACAATCTGAGGGGTTTGAAGTGGCGGGGGGTGGGAGGTTGGGGTACCAGGTGGTGGGTATTACAGAGGGCACGGATTGCATGGAGCACTGGGTGTGGTGCAAAAATAATGAATACTGTTATGCTGAAAATAAAAAATAAATTAAAAAAAATAAAATATTTTAAAAAAACCACTCACCCTTTACCTATGGCTTTTCTTATCACGTTATTTTTAAAATTAAATTCAATTATTTAACATATAGTGTATTACTAGTTTCTGAGGCAGAGTTCAATGATTCACAAGTCTAATATAATACTTACTGCTTATTACATCATGTGCCCTACTTATTGTCCATCACCCAGGTACCTCATTTCTGCACACCCTCCCCTCGTTTCCTATGATTAATAAAGAAGTTATGATCTATATATACAATTGAATATTATATCTCCATCAGAAAGGATGATACCCAGCTTTTGCATCAACATGGATGGGACTGAAGGAGGTTATGCTGAGTGAAATAAATCAAGCAGAAAGAGTCAATTATCATATGATTTCACTTATTTGTGGAGCATAAGGAATAACATGGAGGACATTAGGAGAAGGAAAGGAAAAGTGAATTGGGGGAAATCAGAGAAGGAGATGAACCATGAGAGACTATGGACTCTGAGTAACAAAGTGAGGGCTTTGGAGGGGAAGGGAGTTTGGGGGTTGAGTGAGTCTGGTGGTGGGTATTATGGAGGGCATGTATTGCATGGAGCACTGCTTGTGGTGCATAAACAATGAATCTTGGAACACTGAAAATATAAAATTAAATTTTAAAAAAGAGCCTCTTATGGTTTGTCTCCCTCTCTGACTGCATGAGTGAGATTGTATGATAACTGTCTTTCTTTGACTGACAATTTTGCTTAGCATAAAACCCTCTAATACCATCCACATCATTGTAAACAAGATTTCATTTTTTCTGATGGCTGAGTAATATTCCATTTTATTTATATACCGCATCTTATTGTTTGTTTGCTTTTGGGTTTTTTGTTTGCTTGTTTGTTAATTTCTTTTCAGTGTTCCAGAATTCATTGTTTATGCACCACACCCTGTGCTCCATGCAAAACGTGCCCTCCACAATACCCATTACCAGGCTCACCCAACCTTCCCCCTTCCCCTCCAAGACCTTCAGTATAGACCACATCTTTATCCATTCAGCTGTTGATGGATATCTGGACTCTTTCCATTGTTTGGCTATTGTGGGCATTCTGCTGTAAACATTGTGATGCAGGTGTTATATTTGCATCCTTTGGGTAAATATGCAGTGGTTCAGTTGTTTGGTACTAGGGTAGCTTTATGTTCAAATTTTGAGGAACCTCCATACTGTTTTCCAGAGTGGTGGTACCAGCTTGCATTCTCACCAACAGTATAGGGGGGGGGTTCCCCTTTTTGGACAACCTCACCAATATGTGTTGTTTCCTGTCTTGTTAATTTTTGCCATCTGAGTGGTGTAAGATGGTATCTCCTTGTAGAAGATATTATATCCCAAATTTGTTAAGAAATCAGGAATATAAATATATATATATATATATATATATATACACACACACACCCACACATCTCTCTATATAGATGTGTATATAGATGTATATATATAGATGTATATATAGATGTATGTATGTATATATATATGGATCTCTTCCAGCAGAAAAACAACTACATTTTGCAAGGTAGGAGGTGTGGAAATTTGAATCTTCGAGGAGAAAGACTGGAAGAAAAGGGAGGGGGGGAGACTCTGAAAGTCAGGGTCTATATATATATATATACACATATATGTGTATATATATATATGTATATATATATCTAGATGTATATATACATCTAGAGGGCACATATTGCATGGAGCACTGGGTCTGGTGCAAAAATAATGAATACTGTTATGCTGAAAATAAAAAAATAAATTAAAAAAATAAATAAAATATTTTTAAAAAACCACTCACCCTTTACCTATGGCTTTCCTTATCACTTTATTTTTAAAATTAAATTCAATTAATTAACATATAGTGTATTACTATATACATACATACATATGTATGTATATATACATCTAGATATATCTAGATATACATCTAGATATATATCTAGATATATATATAGGTACCTATATAGATCTAGATCTAGTTATCTAGATCTATATAGACATATCTATAATATAGATATATTATATAATAATAATGTATATTAACATACAGATGTATATATATATCTATGTAGACATATCTATAATATAGATATATCTATATAGGAATATCTATATATATATGGGAATAAATAATATTAAATAAAATTTAAGAGTGAAAAGGGGCTAGTATGGGCAAAAATCTATAAAAATGTTAAAATAATTGTTAAAAATAAAAAGTTAAAATGCAACTTTAAAACACAATTTGGGAAATAATAATCTGTTTAAAACAGAAACAGTCTAAAAAAAGAAATAAGAAAAGAAACTAAAAAATAAATATACAATTTTAGTCTGAAGTATAAACCTGTCATGAGGGAACACCTGTAGCTCCTTATATTAGCATCTCCTGTTGCTGGAGTTTTACAGTCTTATAAGAAATAAGCTTATTATTCATCTTCCAATCTGTCTTCTGGGTGAAGGGACCTACTGCTAAGCTTCTCAGGCATCTTTGCGTGGGTGGAGTTACTCTCCCCCATGTTAGGGGGAGGGGCTTAATGTAAGCTAGTTGGCTTGTACCTTTTATCCCCCCTGGCATCTTTCCACTTCCCTTTAGAGAGTTAAAACAGATATGGCTGTGTGAGAATCTCTGGCCTAGACCTGCAAGATCATAGTCCCCTTTTTTCAATAAATCCTCCAAATCAAACCATCTCCACTTCTGTGCTTACGGAACTCCACAGACTCATGATATCCACACCCCCACTCACTCCCCTGGTGAAGTTCTGGGTACTTGTGAGCCTCTATGTGCTTTGTTACTTTGCAACTTATAGTGGCCATAGGCTCACATGTGACCCCCCTTTTGCAGCTCCCACGTCATGGCTGGGTGCTGCCCAGTGTTCACTTGGGGTCCACACCACCCTGAGAAGTGTTTCTTTCTCCTGGATACAAGGTGTTTTATATCTCCCCTATGATGCTAAACAGCCCTAACCTTCTAGTACTTTTCAAGGTGGTCAGGCAGAGGGCTGTCTCCCTACCAGCTTGGATCATGGTTTATGGTGACTGGAATTGAGAGTCCCTTGTGGGCTTGCTGAAGATAACCAGTCTCCCTGCTCCACTGCTTAGGCACTCTCTCGATTCAAGCTCCCCTGTTCTTTCTGAGTATTCTGGAATCCACAATAATCCACCTAGAATTCTTCCCTATTAATTCCCTGTGCCCTTTTCTTAAAGGGGTACCTCTCATTGGAGCAGATTCCAATGGTCCCGGTTTTTTTGCTCCAGTGTTGTATCATTCTGTGTCTGACTTACAGGGTCCCCCCCCCCTTTTCTTCCAGTATTTCTCCTCGAAGATTCAAATTTCCACACCTCCTACCTTGCAAAATGTAGTTGTTTTTCTGCTTGAAGAGATCCAGATATATCTTCTTACATCTCAGAATCATTTGATAGATATCTAGCTAAATTTGACTGCCTTAATGAAAGAAGGTCCCCTGCTCTGCTGCCCTCTTGCACCCACAAACTTTTTTTTTTTACTCCCTCCACCTTTTATGTGTATGATATCATAATTCACATTCTTTTATTTTGGGGAATATCTAGTTGGATTTTCATTGTTACAATAAATTCCTCTGCTTTTGTGCCTTAACATCCTTATTAGCATTATAAATAATTATCTACTAATTTTATTAATTGCTAGCATTTACCTGTGACATTTTTCCTTTACTAATATTCTTTTTTTCCATCCTTGAGATTTGATTTATTTAAGTCTATGCAATCAGTGCCCACATTTTATGTATTTATGGAAGCATTTATTGAATCCCCTACTTCAGATGATTCCCTCCCCACCAATATTTATCTTCATTTATTTTCAATCTTCATTCTTTTTTTTTTAAGATTTTATTTATTTATTTGACAGACAGAGAACACAAGTAGACAGAGTCAGGCAGATAGAGAGGAAGAGAAGCAGGCCCCCTGCTGAGCAGATAGCCTGATGTGGGACTCGATCCCAGGACCCTGAGATCATGACCTGAGCCAAAGGCAGCAGCTTAACCCACTGAGCCACCCAGGCACCCCCAATCTTTATTCTTCATTTAACATATCTTCAATAAGTTAATGTATTTTCTATTAAAAATATCTTTTTGGTTGTGGACAAAGTTGATAGGCTGGAATTCCTGTTGAAATAGTATCACAGATTTTTTAAATTCATTATAGAGCATATATATATATATATTTGTACCTCTTTGTTGAAGGTCCCACTGAAATCTTGCACTGTTTTCTCAAGTCCACTGAGTATCTCTATAACCATTACTTTGAATTCTCCATCAGGCATATTGCTTATCTTCATTTCATTTTTTTTAAATTTATTTTTTAATTTATTTTCAATATTCCAGAATTCATTGTTTGTACACCACACCCAGTGCTCCATGCAATATGTGCCCTCCATAATTTGCTCTTTTGATGTGATTGTGTCCTGTTCTTAAAATTGATATATACCTAGATCAATCTCTCTCTCTCTATATATATAGATCTCATATATATATATAGATCTCATATATATATATGAGATCTCATTTTGTCTAACTCTCTGTGTTTGTTTCTATGTATTAGCAAAGTTAGCTACATGTCCTGAACTTCAAAGTAGTGTTCCTATGAAGAAGAGGTCCTATGGTGCCCTATAGTGCAATGACATTTCCTGCAAAATCAAGGGCTTCAGAGAAATCCCTTTGTGGGTTGCATGCATCCTACTAGCTTTAGTGAACTGCATTTGCCTTCAGTCATGTAGGCTACAGTGATCCACTTTGCGTGTTGTTGGCAAGGTTTTGTCTCTGTGCTATTATGGACTGTTATGGCTGTGCTGCTTGTAATTGGGCAGTGTCCTCAGCCTATGTGCAGAGGCTGTAGCTAAATTATTTGGAAGGAACTCTTCCTCCCTTGTTCCTAGATAGGTTTTCCTTGGTGGGTGTGGCCAGCAATCAGACCAGATGCCTGATTCTAAGTGTAACTGTTGGGGTTTCAGTTGCACGAACCTTTAGGTTACTCTCCCTGCCTTGTCACCTGACAGACTTCAGTTGGTGTGCAGCTCCAACAGTCACCAGATGCCTTCCACTAGTCTGTCTGCTTAGTCTGAAATCACAACTTTCAGGGTGCCCTCTCTGTGCTGATAATTGTAAGGCTCAGCTTGTAGAACTGCAGACACATTAGTATATGGTTATCTTCCCTTCTTTTTAAATCAGGAGCCACTTTGGAGTGGCACTGCTGGTCCTTAAAGTGCCTGCTTGCAGGTTATGTCAGGGCAAAAAAAAAAAAAAAAAAAAAAAAAAAGCACTGTAGGAATGCCTGTGAATGCAGGTTGGATGGGGAAGATTCACAGAACTCAGGCAATGAGGTGCACAGTGTTAGAAAGATATGTGGAAAGTTAATGCTGATTCCTGCAAATGTCACACTATCTAGGCTTTGGAGTGTGGAGGAAGAGACATGACATCTACCTCTTTTGCTTTTGGAGATATCCCCTAAAGATCCCTGTCTATCTACACATCCTGAAACTAGTAAGTAAATCTTCATTTACACTCCAGTTCCTTTTCAAATTTCTCCTTCTTTGCTTTATTTCAGCTTGGTTATTTCATTATGTGGCTCATTAGTGGTAGGGATGCAGTTTCCTCTCACCCTCTGCCCTTCCAGAGTTAATCCCACTGATTTTTAAAGTACTCAGTTGTAATAATGCATGAATAAACCCCAGTGGTATTCAAAACCAAGTTATGGACAGTGATCTTCCCAGTACAAGCCCTCATGCCTATAGTACTTGTTGTGGGGTCTTATCTTCTTCCTTCTCTGTGTTTATGGTATCCCTCTCATTTGTAGTTCATCTCACCAGGGATTTATTTCTCAATTGTATTGCTATACCTCCTACTCTTTGATTTGGCTTCCTTTCTTTGTTTTACTCTGGAAAATCTGTTCATCCAGTCTTTGGGCTATTTATGAATTAGTTACACCAATTTACCTGTTATCGTAGTGTATCTATGGGAAAAAATGAAGTCAGGATTGTCCTACCCTGCCATCTTCCCCTTGCAGAAGCACTTTTTTCCAAAGAGAGTTTGACATATAAATGTCTATCAGACACAAGAAAAAATGTTCATCATCACTAGCCATCAGGGAGATTCAAATTAAAACCACATTGAGATACCACCTTACACCAGTTAGAATGGTCAAAATTAGCAAGACAGGAAACAACATGTGCTGGAGAGGATGTGGAGAAAGGGGAACCCTCTTACACTGTTGGTGGGAATGCAAGTTGGTGCAGCCTCTTTGGAGAACAGTGTGGAGATTCCTCAAGAAATTAAAAAGAGAACTTCCCTATGACCCTGCAATTGCACTCCTGGGTATTTACCCCAAAGATACAGATGTCATGAAAAGAAGGGCCATCTGTACCCCAATGTTTATAGCAGCAATGGCCATGGTCGCCAAACGGTGGAAAGAACCAAGATACCCTTCAATGGATAAATGGGTAAGAAAGATGTGGTCCATATACACTATGGAGTATTATGCCTCCATCATAAAGGATGAATACCCAACTTTTGTAGCAACATGGACAGGACTGGAAGAGATTATGCTGAGTGAAATAAGTCAATTATCATATGGTTTCATTTATTTGTGGAGCATAACAAATAGCATGGAGGACAAGGGGAGTTAGAGAAGAGAAGGGAGTTGAGGGAAATTGGAAGGGGAGGTGAACCATGAGAGACTATGGACTCTAAAAACAACCTGAGAGTTTTGAAGAGGTGGGGGATGGGAGGTTGGGGAAACCAGGTGGTGGGTATTAGAGAGGGCATGGATTACATGGAGCACTGGTATGGTGCAAAAATAATGAATACTGTTATGCTGAAAAGAAATTAAAAAGAGAGAGAGAAAGGGAGAGAGTTTTCCAAACACTCTTTGCTAAAGCAGAGTAAAATAATATCTTTCTGCAAATGGCAAAGGACTTAAATGGTCATGGTTACAGATCTGATGATATAAGTGGAGGAGAAAAATTACCATGTCTGACTCTGCATTGCTTTTACGTCCCTGCTGCTATGACCTATTGCTTAGAAACTTCTGTTTAGTGTTGTATACGGTTACATTAATCATCAAAGGAATTTTGTTTACAACTAATATTTGGAAAAACTGCTTTTTATCCCAAAATTCTTCACCCAAAGAGATAAGGAAGTATGTACAGATAACTATTTCAGGTTTAAGATTCACAGGGACAACATAACCAAACCCCTGTATGTAAAGATCAACTGACCCAAAACAAAGAAGTTACATACCCTTGCTCGGATGTTTATTGATGTAAGTCATTGTTTGATTCCAACCCAGTGCCACTTACCTCTTTTGTTAACAAAAAGTTTGATTTCATGTTCAGAAAGATGGTAATTGATGACAATGGTATACCATCTCCTCAGTTTGGTTGCTTTCTAAATTAAGTCTTTTTCCTTATCCCAAAATCTTGTCTCCCAACTTATTAGTCTATCATGAAATAAGCAGAATGAGCTTAGACTTGGTTAAAATGAGAGTAAATCATACGGTATTTGACAAGGAAATTTGGTTATATCTTTTTAGATTTTTAGGGATTTCATACAAATATACTCTAAGGAAAGCTTAGCATCACTTTTTACTTGGCAATGTTTCCCATGAAATTTAACATATACAAAAAATTACATAGTTGTAAAAAATATAGATTTTGTAATAGAGAAAACTCAGTTTCTTAAGTAACCAACTACCCAATAAGGACAAAACATATTTTCCTTCTAGGAAGATTAGATTAAAGGTAAAGAACAAGTTTTACTTCAAGTTTCTTATTAATTGTAGACCAATAATCTAAGAAAACATTTTTTAGCAGAGAGAAAAAGCAAATTCCAGTTTTGTATGTTTACTTTTAATACTAAAGCACTCTTTTTTTTTCTTTTTTAACTCACATTAAGTCATTCCTATAATATAACTACCTATAAAAATCTTTCCCGGTATTTCCATTCCACAAACTTTCTGCAACGTTTTTTATTTATTCAGTTTTTATTTCAAAACCCTATCATGAATCAGGTTCAATGCATTTTAGTGATATTTGTGATGTTATGGAAGTGGTGGACTATATTTTGGACAAGGAAACTTTTACAGGAGTTTGTATTTTAAAGACCTCCTTCTCCTTCAGTCTCTGGGAGGAAATGTTTTGTTATCTCCTGGGGTGTTACATTTCAAAGGCTGACATTATTTACAACCACCAGGAGAAAATATATGAATGTTCTGTCCTAAGAATTTTGGGATGATTGCTACTTAAAATCTTACTTTGCATTAAGGGTCTGAAGTTTGTCTGTTTCACTGTCAATCAACATAACATCTTCTTTTTCATTTTCATCACTTTTTCAGAGACTTCACCTCTTAGTGCCCTAATCACACTCTGTCACAAGATGCTGGATCTTAATCCATAGTACATTCTCATAGCTTTGCAAAACAACATGCTAAGATCTCTAAGTTATCATCCTGCTCTTCCACCTGTCTGCCAGGCCCCAAACTAGCAGAGTAATTGACACTCACACATCTTTCTCTAGTCTTAGCTCCTCTAATTTGTACTTCAGTGTTTAACAGGAAATTGGCTGTCTGGCAAACTTCCCATAATAGAGGCCAGACCTCTGTAGCAACAATTTATTTTCCTTCTCTGCCACAGTGCTCCACGTGCATTCCTCTAATAAGTGCATTACAGCTGCTGGCCTTTTGAGAGTATCCCTTTATGTGGTGGTCAACAATCATCTAGCATATAGGCCACTCCTCCCCCACATGGAGGTCACTGGCCAAGATGGGACTCCTTCATTATACACCCTTTCCCCAAGGCTAGGGAATGTATGTAAAAGTTTTGTATGGATTATCCATTCCCACACCAAAGCAGGTGGCCAGTTTGGGTCACCCCCCTCAAAAGCTTTATTTCAAATGCCTTTTAAATTTTTAAATCTCATGTCTGGCTCACCATTTGTTGGTTTGCAACCCTCTCATAAGTTTCTCAGGTAATCTGAAGCCAGATGTACCCATGAGAATGTCTGCAAAATGGAGGGGCACCATAGAAATGAAGAGGACCAGACCCCTACATCAGGCACTCCAGGCATAGGGGACCTAAATGGGGCAAAGACCCATAAAATTTGGACTGGAAAACAAGATGGACCTAATGATCAAGCTTAACACTTGGAAATTTACAAATGAGCAGGCTTGACTCTGGAAGAGACAGAAGGGTGGAGTACCTGCCCTTAAAATATTAACACCGTATGATCCTATCAATTGATGCAGAAGAAGCATTTGACAAAATACACTGTACTTTCTTGATTAAAGCTCTTCAAAGGGAAGTCCTGACCCTGCCATTGCACTACTGGGTTTTTACCCCAAAGATACAGATGTAGAGAAAAGAAGGGTCATCTCTACCCCAATGTTTATAGCAGCAATGGCCACGGTCACCAAACTATGGAAAGAACCAAGACGCCCTTCAATGGATGAATGGATAAGGAAGATGTGGTCCATATACACTATGGAGTATTATGCCTCCATCAGAAAGGACAAATACCCAACTTTTGTAGCAACATGGATGGGACTGGAAAAGATAATGCTGAGTGAAATAAATCAAGCAGAGAGATTCAATTATCATATGGTTTCACTTATTTGTGGAGCATAACAAATATCATGGAGGACAAGGGGTGTTAGAGAGGATCAGGGAGTTGGGGTAAATTGGAAGGGAGGAGAATTATTAGAGACTATGGACTCTGAAAAACAATCTGAGGGGTTTGAAGTGGTGGGGGGATGGGATGTTGGGGAGCCACGTGGTGGGTATTAGAGAGGGCACAGATTGCATGGAGCACTGGTGTGCAAAAATAATGGATACTATTATGCTGAAAATAAATAAAAAATAAATTAAAAAAAAACACCTGAAAAAAAAACTCTTCAAAGCATAGGAATAGAGGGAACATGTATTAATATCATAAAAGCCATCTATGAAAAGCCCACAGTAAATGCAATTTTCAATGGGTAAAAACAGAGCTTTTCCCTAAGATCAGGAACATGACAGGGATGCCCATTCTCACAACTTTTGTTCAACATAGTACCAGAAGTCCTAGCTCCAGCAATCTGAAAACAAAAAAGAAATAAAAGACATTCAAAACGACAAAGAATATGTCAAGTTCTCCTCACAAGTGACATGATACTTTATGTGGAAAACCAAAAGACTTCACCCCCAAATTACTAGAACTCATATGGCAAATCATCAGCAGGGCAAGATACAAAACCAATGCACAGAAATCAGTTGCATTTCTATACATTAACAATGTGCCTGAAGAAAAAGAAATTAAGAAATCAATTCAATTTAGAATAGGACACAAAACCATAAGATGCCTTGGAAGAAAATTACCCAAAAGGGTAAAGGATCAGTGCTGTAAAAACTAGAACACTTATGAAAGAAATTGAGGAAGACACAGAGATGGAAAAACATTCCAGGTTTGTAGATTGGAAGGAAAACTTTGTGAAAATATCTACACTGCCCAGAACAATCTTCACTTTCAATGTTTTCCCCTTCAAAATAACATCAACATATTTTACAAAGTAGAACAAACAATACTAAAATTTGTTGAACCACAAAAGACCCATATTTGTGCCAATACCATGCTGTCATTACCAGGGGAATGTTGAAAAAGAAGACCAAAGCGGGGAGCATCACAATGCCTGACTTCAAGCTATATTATAAAGCTGTGTTCATCAAGACTGGATGGTATTGGCACAAAAACAGACACATAGATCAGTGAAACAGAATAGAGACCCCAGAAATGGACCCTCAACACTATGGCCAATTATTCTTTGACAAAGCAAGAAAGAACATCCCGGGGGGAGGGGGGGAAGGTAGCTTCTTCAATAAGTAGTTATGGGAAAATTGGAAAGCCACATGCAGAAGAATGAAACTGCATCATTCTCTTACACCATACAGAAAGATAAACTCAAAATGCATGGAAGACCTCAATGTGAGACAGGAATCCATCAAAATCCTGGAGGAGAACATAGGTAATAACCTCTTCAACACAGCAACTTCTTTCAAGACAGGTCTCCAAAGGAAAGGGAAACAAAAGCAAAAATGAACTTTTGGGACTTCGAGATAAAAATATTTTACATAACAAAGAAAATAGTCAATAAAACTAAGAGGCAATCCACAGAGTGGGAGAAGATATTTACAAATGACATTTCAGATAAAAGGTTGATATCCAAAATCTATAGAGAATTTCTCAAACTCAACAACCCCACCCCCAAAAAAACAATAATCCAGTCAAGAAATGGATAAAAGATGTGAAGAGACACTTCTGCAAAGAAGACATACAAATGGCTAACAGACACATGAAAAAATATTCACCATCACTAGCCATCAAGGAAATACAAATCAAAACCACAAATAAGATACCACCTCACACCAGTTAGAATGGCCAAAATTAACATGACAGGAAACAAGTGTTGGTGAGGATGTGGACAAAGGGTAACCTGTTTGTACTGTTGCTGGGAATGCAGACTAGGGCAATCACTCTGGAAAACATTATTGAGGTTCCTCAAGGCATTAAAAATAGATCTAACCTATGACCCAGAAATTGCACTTTAGGTGTTAGCCCAAAGATACAAATGTAGTGAAATGTTATATTACTCAGCCATCAGAAAGGATTAATACCCAACATTTGCATCAACATAGATGGGATTGGAGGAGATTATGCTGAGTGAAATAAGTCAAGCAGAGAAAGTCAATTATCATATGGTTTCACTTATTTGTGTAACACAAGGAATAGCATGGAGGACATTAGGAGAAGGAACGGGAAAATGAGCAGCAATGTTGACAATAGCCAAACTTCAGAAGGAACTGAGATGCTCTTCAACAGATGAAGGGATAATGAAGATGTGGTACATATATACAATAGGATATTACTCAGCCATCAGAAAGGATGAATACCCACCACTTGCATGGACACCAGTGAAACTGGAGAGGATTATGCTAAGTGAAATAAGTCAAGCAGAGATCGACAATCACCATATGGTTTCACTCCTATGTGGAACATAAGGAATAGCATGGAGGACATTAGGAGAATGAAGGTAAAAATGAAGATGGGGAATCAGAGGGGGAGAGAAACCACGAGAGATTCTGGACTCAGGAAAAAAAAAAACAATTGAGGTTTACAGAAAGGAGGGGGTTGGAGGATGGGATAACCAGGTGATTATTATTAAGGATAGCACTTTCAGTGGTAAACACTTATATACAACTAATGACTCATTGAACACTACATCAAAAAGTAATGATATGTTGGCTAGTTGAACATAAAAAAAAAAAGAAGAAAGTTTGGGTCATTTTTTTGATCTACATTATTTTTAAGTCCCAGCAGCCACTATCTTTATGCTCTCTCTATATACTGTTAAAGCTGTCAGGTGCCATCTTTTTTTGTTTGTTCATTTGTTATCCTCAGCAGGTACCATAGCACCAATATCTCCCAGATGGAAGCTTGTAAATATATCTGGTGCACCAGGTTTATGTCTGATGCCCTAGGATGGTCCAACATTCCTTATGCTTTCAGTCCCACATAACTGTATGTATTTGCATGCTTTAAAATTTGTTTTCCAAGAGTCTGGCCTCAATCAGGCTAAATATATGCGATGACTGTGATCCCCCTTTTGGGTCCCTAGTTCTTGCACATTTTTTTTTTAAGATTTTATTTATTTATTTGACAGGCAGAGAGAGATCACAAGTAGGCAGAGAGGCAGGCAGAAAGAGAGAGAGGGAAACAGGCTCCCTGCTGAGCAGAGAGCCTGATGTGGGGCTCAATTCCAGGACCCTGAGATCATGACTTTAGCCGAAGGCAGAGGCTTAACCCACTGAGCCACCCAGACACCCCAGTTCTTGCACACTCTTAACAATTGGCAGCTATTACAAGTAAAGTACACAGCTTTCACAGTCATAAAGGTTAAATATATAACAAAGAACTAGGATACATTGTACAATAAAGCTTACCACCAATTCAGGTTACTCCTTAAAGCCTGAGAGAGGTGGCAATTTTATTGAATACATAGAAACAGAGAGAGACAAAATGAAGTGATAAAGGAATCTGTTTCTCATTAAATAAAAGGATAAAATCTCAGGGAAAAAAACCTTCATTAAACAGATAAGTAATTTTGAAAAATAATAAAGGAAAAACCTCATTGGAGTGGAGCTAGAATACTAGAAGACAAGGTTGCAAGGGGAGACAGTACCACTCAATGTCAGTCTCAGGAGGAAGTGTCAATTACAAACTTCAACAGAAGAAATCTTCAACAGGAAAGAATCGATAATTATAATTCCCAACAAAGAAAGGTGTACATTGCATCTCATAAGAATTTGACTACTCCTACAACTTGGCCAATAAGAAATCATCATCACTGATTTCTTGCTTTTCTGCTATGGACTTTCATTCAAAATACCCCCTACAAATATCTCATTCATTTGTTGGACTTGACTGTGGTTTTGCCAAAGATTGCATGTCTCAAATTACAATTCTCTACTCTTTGCAAACAAACCAATTTTGTTGATAAAATAACTGATTTATATTTAACATTATCTGGTGAATAGATATGAGGGCCAAGGAATATCCTCAACAACTCTGAGGATGGTGACGATACAGGTGCTGGCAGTTACTCATTGTTTTCTTGCCAACCCTGGAGTTTGATTATATATTTTTTTTCCTGGATATTGAGTTCTGGTGTCTTTGTGTTTTGATCTCAAGTTTTATTTGTGAAATATTTTTTTTTTTTATTTTTTATTTTCAGCATAACAGTATTCATTATTTTTCACCACACACAGTGCTCCATGCAATTCGTGCCCTTTATAATACCCACCACCTAGTACCCCAACCTCCCACCCCCCACCCCTTCAAAACCCTCAGATTGTTTTTCAGAGTCCATAGTCTCTCATGGTTCACCTCCCCTTCCAATTTCCCCCAACTCCCTTCTCCTCTCTAACTCCCCATGTCCTCCATGCTATTTGTTATGCTCCACAAATAAGTGAAACCATATGATAATTGACTCTCTCTGCTTGACTTATTTCACTCAGCATAATAATCTCTTCAAGTCCCGTCCATGTTGCTACAAAAGTTGGGTATTGGTCCTTTCTTTTTTTTTTTTTTTTTTTTTATAAACATATATTTTTATCCACAGGGGTACAGGTCTGTGAATCACCAGGTTTACACACTTCACAGCACTCACCAAAGCACATACCCTCCCCAATGTCCATAATCCCACCCCCTTCTTTCAAACCCCCTCCCCCCAGCAACCCTCAGTTTGTTTTGTGAGATTAAGAGTCACTTATGGTTTGTCTCCCTCCAAATCCCATCTTGTTTCATTTATTCTTCTCCTACCCACTTAAGCCTCCATGTTGCATCACCACTTCCTCATATCAGGGAGATCATATGATAGTTGTCTTTCTCTGCTTGACTTATTTCGCTAAGCATGATACGCTCTAGTTCCATCCATGTTGTCGCAAATGGCAAGATTTCATTTCTTTTGATGGCTGCATAGTATTCCATTGTGTATATATACCACATCTTCTTGATCCATTCATCTGTGGATGGACATCTAGGTTCTTTCCATAGTTTGGCTATTGTGGACATTGCTGCTATAAACATTCGGGTGCATGTGCCCCTTTGGATCACTACATTTGTATCTTTAGGGTAAATACCCAATAGTGCAATTGCTGGGTCATAGGGCAGTTCTATTTTCAACATTCTGAGGAACCTCCATGCTGTTTTCCAGAGTGGCTGCACCAGCTTGCATTCCCACCAACAGTGTAGGAGGGTTCCCCTTTCTCCACATCCTCGCCAGCATCTGTCATTTCCTGACTTGTTGATTTTAGCCATTCTGACTGGTGTGAGGTGATATCTCATTGTGGTTTTGATTTGTATTTCCCTGATGCCGAGTGATATGGAGCACTTTTTCATGTGTCTGTTGGCCATCTGGATGTCTTCTTTGCAGAAATGTCTGTTCATGTCCTCTGCCCATTTCTTGATTGGATTATTTGTTCTTTGGGTGTTGAGTTTGCTAAGTTCTTTATAGATTCTGGACACTAGTCCTTTATCTGATATGTCGTTTGCAAATATCTTCTCCCATTCTGTCAGTTGTCTTTTGATTTTGTTAACTGTTTCCTTTGCTGTGCAAAAGCTTTTGATCTTGATGAAATCCCAATAGTTCATTTTTTCCCTTGCTTCCCTTGCCTTTTGCGTTGTTCCTAGGAAGATGTTGCTGCGGCTGAGTTCGAAGAGGTTGCTGCCTGTGTTCTCCTCAAGGATTTTGATGGATTCCTTTCGCACATTGAGGTCCTTCATCCATTTTGAGTCTATTTTTGTGTGTGGTGTAAGGAAATGGTCCAATTTCATTTTTCTGCATGTAGCTGTCCAATTTTCCCAGCACCATTTATTGAAGAGGCTGTCTTTTTTCCATTGGACATTCTTTCCTGCTTTGTCGAAGATGAGTTGACCATAGATTTGAGGGTCTATTTCTGGGCTCTCTATTCTGTTACATTGATCTATGTGTCTGTTTTTGTGCCAGTACCATGCTGTCTTGATGATGACAGCTTTGTAATAGAGCTTGAAGTCCGGAATTGTGATGCCACCAACGTTGGCTTTCTTTTTCAATATCCCTTTGGCTATTCGAGGTCTTTTCTGGTTCCATATAAATTTTAGCATTATTTGTTCCATTTCTTTGAAAAAGATGGATGGTACTTTGATAGGAATTGCATTAAATGTGTAGATTGCTTTAGGTAGCATAGACATTTTCACAATATTTATTCTTCCAATCCAGGAGCATGGAACATTTTTCCATTTCTTTGTGTCTTCCTCAATTTCTTTCATGAGTACTTTATAGTTTTCTGAGTATAGATTCTGTGTCTCTTTGGTTAGGTTTATTCCTAGGTATCTTATGGTTTTGGATGCAATTGTAAATGGGATTGACTCCTTAATATCTCTTTCTTCTGTCTTGCTGTTGGTGTAGAGAAATGCAACTGATTTCTGTGCATTGATTTTATATCCTGACACTTTACTGAATTCCTGTATAAGTTCTAGCAGTTTTGGAGTGGAGTCTTTTGGGTTTTCCACATATAGTATCATATCATCTGCGAAGAGTGATAATTTGACTTCTTCTTTGCCGATTTGGATGCCTTTAATTTCCTTTTGTTGTCTGATTGCTGAGGCTAGGACCTCTAGTACTATGTTGAATAGCAGTGGTGATAATGGACATCCCTGCCGTGTTCCTGACCTTAGCGGAAAAGCTTTCAGTTTTTCTCCATTGAGAATGATATTTGCGGTGGGTTTTTCATAGATGGTTTTGATGATATTGAGGTATGTGCCCTCTATCCCTACACTTTGAAGAGTTTTGATCAGGAAGGGATGCTGTACTTTGTCAAATGCTTTTTCAGCATCTATTGAAAGTATCATATGGTTCTTGTTCTTTCTTTTATTGATGTGTTGTATCACATTGACTGATTTGCGGATGTTGAACCAACCTTGCAGCCCTGGAATAAATCCCACTTGGTCGTGGTGAATAATCTTTTTAATGTACTGTTGAATCCTATTGGCTAGTATTTTGTTGAGTATTTTCGCATCTGTGTTCATCAAGGATATCGGTCTATAGCTCTCTTTTTTGGTGGGATCCTTGTCTGGTTTTGGAATCAAGGTGATGCTGGCCTCATAAAATGAGTTTGGAAGTTTTCCTTCCATTTCTATTTTTTGGAACAGTTTCAGGAGAATAGGAATTAGTTCTTCTTTAAATGTTTGATAGAATTCCCCCGGGAAGCCATCTGGCCCTGGGCTTTTGTTTGTTTGGAGATTTTTAATGACTGTTTCAATCTCCTTACTGGTTATGGGTCTGTTCAGGCTTTCTGTTTCTTCCTGGTTCAGTTGTGGTAGTTTATATGTTTCTAGGAATACATCCATTTCTTCCAGATTGTCAAATTTATTGCCGTAGAGTTGCTCATAGTATGTTCTTATAATAGTTTGTATTTCTTTGGTGTTAGTTGTGATCTCTCCTCTTTCATTCATGATTTTATTTATTTGGGTCCTTTCTCTTTTCTTTTTGATAAGTCGGGCCAGGGGTTTATCAATTTTATTAATTCTTTCAAAGAACCAGCTCCTACTTTCGTTGATTTTTTCTATTGTTTTTTTGGTTTCTATTTCATTGATTTCTGCTCTGATCTTTATGATTTCTCTTCTCCTGCTGGGCTTAGGGTTTCTTTCTTGTTCTTTCTCCAGCTCCTTTAGGTGTAGGGTTAGGTTGTGTACCTGAGACCTTTCTTGTTTCTTGAGAAAGGCTTGTACCGCTATATATTTTCCTCTCAGGACTGCCTTTATTGTGTCCCACAGATTTTGAACTGTTGTATTTTCATTATCATTTGTTTCCATGATTTTTTTCAATTCTTCTTTAATTTCCCGGTTGACCCATTCATTCTTTAGAAGGATACTGTTTAGTCTCCATGTATTTGGGTTCTTTCCAAACTTCCTTTTGTGGTTGAGTTCTAGCTTTAGAGCATTGTGGTCTGAAAATATGCAGGGAATGATCCCAATCTTTTGATACCGGTTGAGTCCTGATTTAGGACCAAGGATGTGATCTATTCTGGAGAATGTTCCATGTGCACTAGAGAAGAATGTGTATTCTGTTGCTTTGGGATGAAATATTCTGAATATATCTGTGATGTCCATCTGGTCCAGTGTGTCGTTTAAGGCCTTTATTTCCTTGCTGATCTTTTGCTTGGATGACCTGTCCATTTCAGTGAGGGGAGTGTTAAAGTCCCCTACTATTATTGTATTGTTGTTGATGTGTTTCTTTGATTTTGTTATTAATTGGTTTATATAGTTGGCTGCTCCCACGTTGGGGGCATAGATATTTAAAATTGTTAAATCTTCTTGTTGGACAGACCCTTTGAGTATGATATAGTGTCCTTCCTCATCTCTTATTATAGTCTTTGGCTTAAAATCTAATTGATCTGATATAAGGATTGCCACTCCTGCTTTCTTCTGATGTCCATTAGCATGGTAAATTCTTTTCCACCCCCTCACTTTAAATCTGGAGGTGTCTTCGGGCTTAAAATGAGTTTCTTGGAGGCAACATATAGATGGGTTTTGTTTTTTTATCCATTCTGATACCCTGTGTCTTTTGACAGGGGCATTTAGCCCATTCACATTCAGGGTAACTATTGAGAGATATGAATTTAGTGCCATTGTATTGCCTGTAAGGTGACTGTTACTGTATATGGTCTCTGTTCCTTTCTGATCTACCACTTGTAGGCTCTCTCTTTGCTTAGAGGACCCCTTTCAATATTTCCTGTAGAGCTGGTTTGGTATTTGCAAATTCTTTCAGTTGTTGTTTGTCCTGGAAGCTTTTAATCTCTCCTTCTATTTTCAATGATAGCCTAGCTGGATATAGTATTCTGGGCTGCATGTTTTTCTCGTTTAGTGCTCTAAAAATATCATGCCAGCTCTTTCTGGCCTGCCAGGTCTCTGTGGATAAGTCAGCTGCCAATCTAATATTTTTACCATTGTATGTTACAGACTTCTTTTCCCGGGCTGCTTTCAGGATTTTCTCTTTGTCACTGAGACTTGTAAATTTTACTATTAGGTGACGGGGTGTGGGCCTATTCTTATTGATTTTGAGGGGCGTTCTCTGAACCTCCTGAATTTTGATGCTCGTTCCCTTTGCCATATTGGGGAAATTCTCCCCAATAATTCTCTCCAGTATACCTTCTGCTCCCCTCTCTCTTTCTTCTTCTTCTGGAATCCCAATTATTCTAATGTTGTTTCGTCTTATGGTGTCACTTAATTCTCGAATTCTCCCCTCGTGGTCCAGTAGCTGTTTGTCCCTCTTTTGCTCAGCTTCTTTATTCTCTGTCATTTGGTCTTCTATATCACTAATTCTTTCTTCTGCCTCATTTATCCTAGCAGTGAGAGCCTCCATTTTTGATTGCACCTCATTAATAGCTTTTTTGATTTCAACTTGGTTAGATTTTAGTTCTTTTATTTCTCCAGAAAGGGCTTTTATATCTCTCGAGAGGGTTTCTCTAATATCTTCCATGCCTTTTTCGAGCCCGGCTAGAACCTTGAGAATTGTCATTCTGAACTCTAGATCTGACATATTACCGATGTCTGTATTGATTAGGTCCCTAGCCTTTGGTACTGCCTCTTGTTCTTTTTTTTGCGTTGAATTTTTACGTCTTGTCATTTTGGCCAGATAAGAGTAAATGAAGGGGCAAGTAAAATAATAAAAGGGTGGCAACAACCCCAGGAAAATATGCTTTAACTAAATTAGAAGAGATCCAAAATCGTGAGTGGGGAGAAAGGGGATAAAAAGAGGTTCAAAAAGGAAGAAAGAAAAAAAAAGAAAAGAAAAAAAAATTTTTTTAAAAAAAGAAAACACCTGAGAAAAATGTAAAAAAGAAAAAATATATATATTAGATAAACTAGTAAAAAATCGTTAAAAAAGAAAAAGGTAACAGTTAAAAAAAAAAAATTTTACCCGAAGGCGAGTATTTGTGAAATATTTTGAGGTTTGCTCTTTCTGAGAGTACATCTTTGACTTTGGTCTGATGCTTTTTATGAGTGGGAAAAAGCTTGGGAGTGTTTTTGTTGGCCTGTGATCTCACTCATTTTGAGGATCAGACTATTCTTGTTAGAACTGTGCCTGTTTGAACTGTGCTAACTATTGTTTCAAATTCTTTTTGGAACTGGACTACTCTTATTGAAACTGTGTTAGCTTATTCAGTCCTTTATAAGTGGGTCACTCCTACTGGTACTCTGTTGGACTTTGGCCTGAATCCATTTGGAACTGGGATATTCCTGTTGAAAATGTGCTGTTTAAATTTTTATTTATTACTCTAGAGAAAAACCCACAAGAAATGGAATCCCAGGCATCATAATGCCTTGAGGGTGGACTTACTCTTGGGACTCTCATTGGCTTTAGGTTTAAAATCTGCAGTCCTTCATCATGGGTATTGCCAAATAAATGGATCACCTTAACCAAAAGTAATTTAGAATTCCACTGACCATAATGGGACAGTTTTCATGTCCCCAAACTTTTCTCAAAACTGAATTAGACAGCCATAGCTCCAAAACTGTCAGAAGTGAATGGGAAACATATTTTGATCATATTTTAAAGGTTACAAATGTTACCAGAAATAAAAATTGCCTCTGCCAAAGCATTGTCTAGACTGAGGGAAGAAAGAAATAAAGCAAGAAATGGAGGGAGGGAGGGAGGAAAGAAAGAAAAGAAAGAAAGAAAGAAAGAGAGGGAGGGAGGGAGGAAGAGAGGAAGAGAGAAAGGGATGGAGGGCAGGATCCTGAGGACTCTTACTCATTTACCATCTTCTTTGTCTGAAGATGCATGGCAGTTATCTTATGCTCAGGCAGGCCCTACCTCCAGGACCATTTTCTTCTATTCTCTCTACACCATCCCCACATACTCTATCCTCTACTCTTTCATTCTAGTCCTTTTGCTGAAGTTTCATTTCCTCCAAGTATCTCCCTATTCCCTCTTCTTTTGAAATCATTAAAATCTGTATCTTTATTAATGTTTATTTTTTTCATTATGTTCAGTTAGCTAATATGTGGTACAACATAAGATTTTGTTGTAGTGTTCAGTGATTCATTAATTTCGTATAACACCCAGCGCTCATCCCAGCATGTGCTCTCCTCAATACTCATCACCTGGTTACCCGACCCCCACTCCCCTCCCTTCTATAACCCTCAGTTGGTTCCCAGAGATCACAGTCACTCATGGTTTGTATTCCTCTCTGATTTCTTCCCATTTAGTTTTCCCTCTCTTCCTCTGAGTTCCTTCATGCTATTCCTTGTGTTCTACATATGAGTGAAAGTGTATGATGATTCTTTTCCTCTTCTTGGCTTATTTCACTTAGCATAATCCCCTCCTGTTCCATTGTTGTCCATGCAAATGGTGGGTATTCATCCTTTCTGAAGACTGAGTAGTATTCCATTGTATATATGTACCACATCTTCTTTATCCATTAGTCTTGGTTCCTTCCAATGCTTGGTTATTGTGGATATTGCTGCTTTGAACATTGGGGTACATATGCCCCTTATTTCACTACATATGAATCTTTGGGGTAAATACCTAGTAGTGTAACTACTGGGACATAGGATAGCTCTATTTTTAACATCTTGAGGAACTTCCATACTGTTTTCCAGAGTGGCTGTACCAGTTTGCATTCCCTCCAACAGTGCAAGAGGGTCCCCCTCTCGCCACAATCTTGCCAAAAATTGTTTTTCCTGTCTTATTTATTTTGGATATCCTACTGGTGTAAGATGGTATCTCATTGTAGTTTTGATTTGTATTTCCCTGATGGTTAGTGGTGTTGAACATTTTTTCATGTATCTGTTAGCCATTTATATGTCTTTTTTGGAGAAGTGTCTGTTCAGGTCTTCTGTCCATTTATTGACTATATTATTGGATTTTGGGGGGTATTGAGTTTGAGAAGTTCTTTATAGATCCTGGATATCAGCCTTTTATCTGAAATGTCATTTGTAAATATCTTCTCCCATTCTGTAGTTATTCTTGCAAAAGATTTCTATCTTGATGATGTCCCAAAAGCTCATTTTTGCTTTTTCTTTCCTTGATTTTAGAAAACCCCACAGTGAATAACATTCTCAAAAGGAAAAACTGAGAGCTTTTCCTTTAAGGTCAGGAACACAATAAGGATGCCCACTCTCACCAATTTTTTTTTTTAACATAACACTATAAGTCCTAGCCACAGCAATCTGACAACAAAAAGAAATAAAAGGAATTCAAAATGGCAAAAAAGGGAGTCAAACTCTCTTCATGGGTGACATGATACTTTATGTGGAAAACCAAAAATCTCCACCCCCAAATTACTGGAACTCATACAACAATCCAGGTACATGGGAGGATATAAAATCAATGCACAGAATTCAGCTGCATTTCCATTCACTAGTAATGTGCCTGAAGAAAGAGAATTTAAGAAATTGATTCAATTTACAACAGCTCCAAAAACTATAAGACACCTAGAAATGAAACAAAAGAGATAAGGGACCTGTACTCTAGAATACAAAGGAGATATGGATATCTGCATATACACACAAACTTGCAACCACTCTCAGTCCCAGGACACACAAAGGGCAGTGACTTGGGTCCCTTGGACTCCCCTCCACCCAGAAAGATTGCACTGGGCATGCACCACAAAAGTCTTCAGAGTTTGCCACACACAAAAGTGAAGGGTGTTTGTCCCAGAGGGTTTATTAAAGAGGAGGGAACTTCTATCCTTCAGCTCTAGGACCCGATATCAGGGCGAGGCCATTTTTATTCTGCACCTCTAAAGAGTTCCAGAAAACCTTCAGGGAATAAAAGCCATACAGAGGACCAGCTCATATTGAACTCAGCCTCATGGTAAGGACAGTGCAACTTCACCCAGGCAAAGACACCTGAGAGGCAACAAACATATCAGGCCCCTTCCTCAGAAGATAATCTGGAAGAACAGGTGCAAGTATGTTACAGATACACAAGACTGTAAAACTCCAGTGCCAGGAGAAAATAGAATATTGAGCTCAATTTTTTTCCCCTCATGATTTGTTTACCTTTCAGTCTGAAACTGTCCATTTCTTTTTTTTTTAACTTTTTTTTTCAGTTCAACTAGTTTCTTATTTTACCATTTTTAAAAATTATGTTCTGTTATCCTGCATATAGTACATCATGAGTTTTTGTTGTAGTGTTTGACTCATTAGCAGTGGAATATTACTGTGTTACTTTTTAACTTTTATATTTTATACCTACACTTAATAGATATACGCTTCACTATAGTCCTTTTTAAAATTTTAAGCAACATTATTTTCATATATAGATAAATTTTGTTTTCTTTGCAATTTTGGGAGGTAGTGCCTTCTAACACAGACCAAAATTCACTCAGGAACAAGTGGATCACCCTGCTTTGCTCACCCTGCATACTTATAGTCTCTCTTGCACTGCCACCCTTTTCTGTCTCTCTCTTTCTCTCTATTTTTTCCTGTTTTGCTTTTTGTTTGCTTTTCTGTTTTGGTTTATGACTGCTTCACCTTTGTCTCAGGCATATTTTGCTTGGGTCATGGTTGATATTTCAGACTTTGCTCACTTACTCGCCCATTCTTCTCTGAAAAAAATGATTAGAAGAAGGAATTTACCACAAAAGAAAGAGCCAGAGGTAATGTTCTCTGCCACAGAGCTAATTGATATGGATATAAATAAGATGTCAGAGATATAATTCAGGATACTCATTATAAAGTTAATAGCTGGGCTTGAAAAAAACATAAAAGATAGTAGGAAATCTCTAAGTATGGAAATGAGATCTAAGGAGGCTCAACTTAAAAATGCTATAACTTAGATGCTGTCAAAATTGGATGCTCTGGGGGCGCCTGGGTGGCTCAGTGGGTTAAAGCCTCTGCCCTTGGCTCAGGTCATGATCCCAGGGTCCTGGGATCAAGCCCCACTTCGGGCTTCTCTGCTCAATGGGGAGCCAACTTCTTGCTCTCTCTCTCTCTGCCTGCCTCTCTGCCTACTCGTGATTTCTGTCTGTCAAATAAATAAATAAAATCTTTAAAAAAAGACTTTATTTAAAAAAAAATGGGGGGTGCCTGGGTGGCTCAGTGGGTTAAGCCACTGCCTTTGGCTCAGGTCATGATCTCAGGGTCCTGGGATCGAGTCCGGCATTGGGCTCTCTGCTCAGTGGGGAGCCTGCTTCCTCCTCTCTCTCTGCCTGCCTCTCTGCCTACTTGTGATCTCTCTCTGTCAAATAAATAAATAAAATCTTTAAAAAAAAATGGATGCTCTGATAACTAGGGTAAATGATGCAAGAAAAGTAAGTGATCTAGAAGATCAGCTGATGGAAAGGAAAGGAGTAGAATAAAATAGAGAAAGACAACTCAGAACCCATGAAGAAAGCCTTCAAGAATTTAATGATGCTTTGAATCAAACAAAAGTCAGAAATATTCATGTGTCTGAGGGTGGGGACAGAGAGAGAGAGAGAAAGAGAGGGAGAGAGAGAGAGAGAGAGAAAGAGCATCAGAAGTGATATTTGAACAAATCATAGCTGAGAATTTTCCTACTCTGGGAAAGGAAACAAGCATTCATGTCCAAGAGGCAGAGATGACACCTCCCAAAATCAATAAAAACATATCAACACCCATAGAGATTTTTGGATTATTTGCTCCAGCTCTTTCAAGAATATCGGTGGAATTTTGATCAGAATGGCATTAAGAGCAATAATTCAAACATTTGTATGGAACCAGAAGAGACCCTGAATCGCTAAGGAAATGTTGAAAAACAAAAATAAAACTTGGGGGCATCCTGGTACCTGATTTCAAGCTTCACTACAGGGCTGTGATCACCAAGACAACATGGTACGGGCATAAAAACAGACACATAGACCCATGGAACAGAGTAGAGAGCCCAGATATGGACCCTCAACTCGATGGGCAAGTAATCTTTGACAAACCAGAAAAAAGACAGTCTTTTCAATAAATGGTGCTGGGAAGGAGTGGCAATCCTTATATCAGATCAATGAGATTTTAAGCCAAAGACTATAATAAGAGATGAGGAAGGACACTATATCATACTCAAAGGGTCTGTCCAACAAGAAGATTTAACAATTTTAAATATCTATGCCCCCAACGTGGGAGCAGCCAACTATATAAACCAATTAATAACAAAATCAAAGAAACACATCAACAACAATACAATAATAGTAGGGGACTTTAACACTCCCCTCACTGAAATGGACAGGTCATCCAGCAAAAGATCAGCAAGGAAATAAAGGCCTTAAACGACACACTGGACCAGATGGACATCACAGATATATTCAGAACATTTCATCCCAAAGCAACAGAATACACATTCTTCTCTAGTGCACATGGAACATTCTCCAGAATAGATCACATCCTCGGTCCTAAATCAGGACTCAACCGGTATCAAAAGATTGGGATCATTCCCTGCATATTTTCAGACCACAATGCTCTAAAGCTAGAACTCAACCACAAAAGGAAGTTTGGAAAGAACCCAAATGCATGGAGACTAAACAGTATCCTTCTAAAGAATGAATGGGTCAACCAGGAAATTAAAGAAGAATTGAAAAAAATCATGGAAACAAATGATAATGAAAATACAACGGTTCAAAATCTGTGGGACACAATAAAGGGAGTCCTGAGAGGAAAATATATAGCGGTACAGGCCTTTCTCAAGAAACAAGAAACATCTCAGGTACACAACCTAACCCTACACCTAAAGGAGCTGGAGAAAGAACAAGAAAGAAACCCTAAGCCCAGCAGGAGACGAGAAATCATAAAGATCAGAGCAGAAATCAATGAAATAGAAACCAAAAAAACAATAGAAAAAATCAACGAAAGTAGGAGCTGGTTCTTTGAAAGAATTAATAAAATTGATAAACCCCTGGCCCGACTTATCAAAAAGAAAAGAGAAAGGACCCAAATAAATAAAATCATGAATGAAAGAGGAGAGATCACAACTAACACCAAAGAAATACAAACTATTATAAGAACATACTATGAGCAACTCTACGCCAATAAATTTGACAATCTGGAAGAAATGGATGCATTCCTAGAAACATATAAACTACCACAACTGAACCAGGAAGAAATAGAAAGCCTGAACAGACCCATAACCAGTAAGGAGTTTGAAACAGTCATTAAAAATCTCCAAACAAACAAAAGCCCAGGGCCAGACGGCTTCCCAGGGGAATTCTACCAAACATTTAAAGAAGAACTAATTCCTATTCTCCTGAAACTGTTCCAAAAAATAGAAATGGAAGGAAAACTTCCAAACTCATTTTATGAGGCCAGCATCACCTTGATCCCAAAACCAGACAAGGATCCCACCAAAAAAGAGAGCTATAGACCAATATCCTTGATGAACACAGATGCGAAAATACTCAACAAAATACTAGCCAATAGGATTCAACAGTACATTAAAAAGATTATTCACCACGACCAAGTGGGATTTATTCCAGGGCTGCAAGGTTGGTTCAACATCCGCAAATCAGTCAATGTGATACAACACATCAATAAAAGAAAGAACAAGAACCATATGATACTTTCAATAGATGCTGAAAAAGCATTTGACAAAGTACAGCATCCCTTCCTGATCAAAACTCTTCAAAGTGTAGGGATAGAGGGCACATACCTCAATATCATGAAAGCCATCTATGAAAAACCCACCGCAAATATCATTCTCAATGGAGAAAAACTGAAAGCTTTTCCACTAAGGTCAGGAACACGGCAGGGATGTCCATTATCACCACTGCTATTCAACATAGTACTAGAGGTCCTAGCCTCAGCAATCAGACAACAAAAGGAAATTAAAGGCATCCAAATCGGCAAAGAAGAAGTCAAATTATCACTCTTCGCAGATGATATGATACTATATGTGGAAAACCCAAAAGACTCCACTCCAAAACTGCTAGAACTTATACAGGAATTCAGTAAAGTGTCAGGATATAAAATCAATGCACAGAAATCAGTTGCATTTCTCTACACCAACAGCAAGACAGAAGAAAGAGATATTAAGGAGTCAATCCCATTTACAATTGCATCCAAAACCATAAGATACCTAGGAATAAACCTAACCAAAGAGACACAGAATCTATACTCAGAAAACTATAAAGTACTCATGAAAGAAATTGAGGAAGACACAAAGAAATGGAAAAATGTTCCATGCTCCTGGATTGGAAGAATAAATATTGTGAAAATGTCTATGCTACCTAAAGCAATCTACACATTTAATGCAATTCCTATCAAAGTACCATCCATCTTTTTCAAAGAAATGGAACAAATAATGCTAAAATTTATATGGAACCAGAAAAGACCTCGAATAGCCAAAGGGATATTGAAAAAGAAAGCCAACGTTGGTGGCATCACAATTCCGGACTTCAAGCTCTATTACAAAGCTGTCATCATCAAGACAGCATGGTACTGGCACAAAAACAGACACATAGATCAATGGAACAGAATAGAGAGCCCAGAAATAGACCCTCAAATCTATGGTCAACTCATCTTCGACAAAGCAGGAAAGAATGTCCAATGGAAAAAAGACAGCCTCTTCAATAAATGGTGCTGGGAAAATTGGACAGCTACATGCAGAAAAATGAAATTGGACCATTTCCTTACACCACACACAAAAATAGACTCAAAATGGATGAAGGACCTCAATGTGCGAAAGGAATCCATCAAAATCCTTGAGGAGAACACAGGCAGCAACCTCTTCGACCTCTGCCGCAGCAACATCTTCCTAGGAACAACGCAAAAGGCAAGGGAAGCAAGGGAAAAAATGAACTATTGGGATTTCATCAAGATCAAAAGCTTTTGCACAGCAAAGGAAACAGTTAACAAAATCAAAAGACAATTGACAGAATGGGAGAAGATATTTGCAAACGACATATCAGATAAAGGACTAGTGTCCAGAATCTATAAGGAACTTAGCAAACTCAACACCCAAAGAACAAATAATCCAATCAAGAAATGGGCAGAGGACATGAACAGACATTTCTGCAAAGAAGACATCCAGATGGCCAACAGACACATGAAAAAGTGCTCCATATCACTCGGCATCAGGGAAATACAAATCAAAACCACAATGAGATATCACCTCACACCAGTCAGAATGGCTAAAATCAACAAGTCAGGAAATGACAGATGCTGGCGAGGATGTGGAGAAAGGGGAACCCTCCTACACTGTTGGTGGGAATGCAAGCTGGTGCAGCCACTCTGGAAAACAGCATGGAGGTTCCTCAGAATGTTGAAAATAGAACTGTCCTATGACCCAGCAATTGCACTATTGGGTATTTACCCTAAAGATACAAATGTAGTGATCCAAAGGGGCACATGCACCCGAATGTTTATAGCAGCAACGTCCACAATAGCCAAACTATGGAAAGAACCTAGATGTCCATCCACAGATGAATGGATCAAGAAGATGTGGTATATGTACACAATGGAATACTATGCAGCCATCAAAAGAAATGAAATCTTGCCATTTGCGACAACATGGATGGAACTAGAGCGTATCATGCTTAGCGAAATAAGTCAAGCAGAGAAAGACAACTATCATATGATCTCCCTGATATGAGGAAGTGGTGATGCAACATGGAGGCTTAAGTGGGTAGGAGAAGAATAAATGAAACAAGATGGGATTGGGAGGGAGACAAACCATAAGTGACTCTTAATCTCACAAAACAAACTGAGGGTTGCTGGGGGGAGGGGGGTTGGGAGAAGGGGGTGGGATTATGGACATTGGGGAGGGTATGTGCTTTGGTGAGTGCTGTGAAGTGTGTAAACCTGGTGATTCACAGACCTGTACCCCTGGGGATAAAAATATATGTTTATAAAAAATAAAATTTAAAAAAAAAAATAAAAAATAAATGGTGCTGGGAAAACTGGGCAGCTATATGTAGAAGAATGAAACTCGACCATTCTCTTACACCATATGCAAAGATAAACTCCAAATGAATAAAAAACCTCAATGTGAGACAGGAATCCATCAGAATCCTAGAAGAGAACATAGGCAGTAATCTCTTTGATATCAGCCACAGCAACTTCTTTCAAGATATATCTCCTGCACTCCTGGGTATTTACCCCAAAGATACAGATGTCGTGAAAAGAAGGGCCATCTGTACCCCAATGTTTATAGCAGCAATGGCCACGGTCACCAAACTGTGGAAAGAAACAAGATGCCCTTCAACAGACGAATGGATAAGGAGGATGTCGTCCATATACACTATGGAGTATTATGCCTCCATCAGAAAGATGAATACCCAACTTTTGTAGCAACATGGACGGGACTGGTAGAGATTATGCTGAGTGAAATAAGTCAAGCAGAGAGAGTCAATTATCATATGATTTCACTTATTTGTGGAGCATAACAAATATCATGGAGGACAAGGGATGTTAGAGAGGAGAAGGGAGTTGGGGTAAATTGGAAGGGGAGGTGAATCACAAGAGACTATGGACTCTGAAAAACAATCTGAGGGGTTTGAAGTGGCAGGGGTGTGGGAGGTTGGGGAACCAGGTGGTGGGTATTGTAGAGGGCACAGATTGCATGGAGCACTGGGTGTGGTAAAAAAATAATGGATACTCTTTTTCTGAAAATAAATAAATTGAAAAAATTAAAAAAATATATATGTATCCAAAGACAAAGAAAACAAAAGCGAAAACAAACTTCTGGGACTTCATCAAAATCAAAAGCTTCTGCACAGCAAAGGAAACATTCAAGAAAACAAAGAGGCAACCTAGGGAATGGGAGAAGATATTTGCAAATGACAGTACAAACAAAAGGTTGATCTCCAGGATCTATAATGAACTCCTCAAACTCAACACACACAAAACAGACAATCATATCAAAAAATGGGCAGAAGATATGAACAGAGACTTCTCCAATGAAGACATACAAATGGCTATCAGACACATGAAAAAATGTTCATCATCACTCGCTACCAGGGAGATTCAAATTAAAACCACAATGAGAGATCACCTTACACCTATGGAAAGAACCAAGATGTCTTTCAACGGACGAATGGATAAGGAAGATGTGGTCCATATACACTATGGAGTATTATGCCTCCATCAGAAAGGACGAATACCCAACTTTTGTGGCAACATGGACAGGACTGGAAGACATTATTCTGAGTGAAATAAGTCAAGCAGAGAGAGTCAATTATCATATGGTTTCACTTATTTGTGGAGCATAACAAAAAGCATAGAGGACATGAGGAGTTAGAGAGAAGAGTGTTGGGGTAGATTGGAAGGGGAGGTGAATCATGAGAGACTATGGACTCTGAAAAACAATCTGAGGGGTTTGAAGTGGCGGGGGGGGGGTGGGAGGTTGGGGTACCAGGTGGTGGGTATTATAGAGGGCACGGATTGCATGGAGCACTGGGTGTGGTGAAAAAATAATGATACTGTTATGCTGAAAATAAATAAATGAAAAAAAATCCTAAAATTTATATGGAACCAGAAGGACCCTTAATATCCCCTGAATGTTGAAATAGAAAACCAAAACTGAGGTCATCACAGTACCTGACTTCAAGCTATATTACAAAGCTTTATAGTCACCCAAGACAGCATGGTATTGGTACAAAAACAGATCAGTGAAAAAAAAATAGAGACCCCAGAAATGGACCCTCAACTCTATGATCAACTGATCTTTGACAAAGCAGAAAATAATATCTAATGGAAAAAAAGGCAATCTTTTCAATAAGTGTTGTTGGGAAAATTGGACAGCCACATGCAGAAGAATGAAACTGAACCATTCTTTTACACCATACATAAAGATAAACTCAAAATGGATGAATGACCTCAATGTGAGACAATAATCATCAAAATCCTAGAGGAGACCATGTTCAGTACTACTTTGAAATCAGCCACAGTAAATTCTTGCAAGGCACATCTCTGAAGGCAAGGGAAACAAAAGCAAAAATGAACTTTTGGGACTTTATCAAGATAAAAAGGTTTTGAACAGCAAAGGAAACATTCAACAAAACTAAAAGGCACCTATGGAATGGGAGAAGATATTTGCTGCAAATGACATAGCCAATAATGTGCTAGTATTCAAAATCTATGATGTACTTATCAAACTCAACACCCCCAAAACAAATAATCCAGTGGAGAAATGGACAGGAGATGTGAAGAAGCACTTCTTCAAAGAAGTCATATAAATGGCCAAGAGACACATGAAAAAAAATGCTCAACATAAGTTGGCATCAGGGAAATACAAATCAAAACCACAGTGAGATACCACCTCACACCACTTAGAATGGCTAAAATTAACATGACAGGAAACAAGTGTTGATGAGGATGTGGAGGAAGGGGAACCTGTTTGCACTGTTGCTGAGAATGCAGGCTGGTGCAGCCACTCTGGAAAAGAGTATGGAGGTTCGGTTAACAGTATGGGGGTTAAAAATAGAACTGCACTATGACACAGAAGTTGCACTACTGGGTACCTATCCCAAAATACAGATGTAGTTAAAAGAAGGTGTACATACATCTCAATGTTCATAGTAGTAATGTGCACACTAGCCAAACTATGGAAGGAACTGAGATGCCTTTCAACAGATGAATGAATAAAGAAGATGTGGTGCATATATACAATGGCATATCATTTAACTATCAGAAAGGATACCCACCATTTGCATCAACATGGATGGAACTGGTGGAAATTATGTTAGGTGAAGCAAGTCAAGCAGAGTAAGATAATTATCATATGGTTTCATTCATATGTGGAACATAAGCAACAGCATGGAGGACAATAGGGGAAGGGAGGGAAATCCAAAAGGGGAGAAATCAGAGAAACAGATGAACCATAGAAACTATGGACCCCAAGAAACAATTTGGGCATTTCAGAAGGGAGGAGGTTGAGGGAAGGGGGTAACAGGGTGATTGGTATTGAAGAGAGCATATGCTGTGATAAGCACTGGGTGTTATACTTAAGTAATGCATTATTGAACACTACATAGAAAACTAAGGATGTGCTATATAATGGCTAACTGAACATCATCATCATCAGCATCATCATCACGGTTTTTGAAAGAATTAATCAAATTGATAAACCCTTAGGCTTATCAAAAAGAAAAGAGAAAGGACACCAGTAAATAAAAAATCACAAATGAAGAGACATCACAACCAACACCACAGAAATACAATTGTAGGAGACTATTATAAAAAAGTATGTTAACAAATTGGTTACTGTGGGAGAAATGGATAGATTCCTAGAATTTACAAACAACCAAAACTAAAACAGGAAGAAATAGAAAGTTTGAACAGACCCATCACCAGCAAAGAAATTGAAACAGTAATCAAAAATCTTCAAACTTCCAGTTACAAAAAAAAAAAAAAATTGATCTTAAGAGGCGACAATACTATATAACATAAAAGAATTCATTCACATTTTTTTCAATAAATTCTTGCATGATAAAAAAAAAAATCTCCAAACAAATAAAAAAGCAGGGGCAGATGATTCCTCAGGGGGAATTCTACCAGGCATTTTAAGAACAGTAAATACCTATTCCTCTCAGAGTGTTCAAAAAACAGAAGTCAAAGGAAAAGTTCCAAATGCATTCTGAGGTCATTATTACCTTCATTCCAAAATCAAAGATACCACTAAAAAGGAGAACTACGGGCCAATATCCCTGATGAAATGGATACAGATAGTTTCAACAAGTTTCTTCCAAATTGAATACAAAAAGAATTATTCACCATGACCCAGTGGGATTTATTCCTGGGCTCCAGGGATTGTTCAGTATTCTGAAATCAATCAACATGATGCACCAGATTAATAAAAGAAAGGATAGCAATCATATGATTATCTCAATAGATGCAGAAAAAGCATTTGACCAAATGCATATCCATTCTTGATAACAACTCTCAACAAACTAGAAATAGAGGGAACATAACTCAACATAATAAAGGCCATATATGAAAGACCCACAGCATTGCATTATCATCCTCAATGGAGAAAAACTGGGAGCTTTTCCTCTATTGTCAGAACAAGACAGGGATGTTCACTCTCACTACTATTATTTAACATAATACTGAAAGTTCAAGCCTCAGAAATCAGATAACGAAAATAAATAAAATGCATTGAAATCATCAAGGAAGAAGTCACACTTTCATTCTTCAGACAACATGAAACTCTATGTATAAAACCTGAAAGACTCCAACACAAAACTGCTAGAATGATAAATGAATTCAGTAAATCTGAAGAATATATAACCAACAAAAATCTATTTCATTTTTATACACCAATAATGAAGCAACAGAAAAGGAAATCAAGGAATTGAACCCACTTACAATTGCACCAAAAAACCATAAGATACCTAGGAATAAACCTAAAGAGATAAAAGATGTACTCGGAAAGCTATAGAATACTTATAAAAGAAATTGAAGAGGACACCTAAAAAATGGAAAAATGTTCTATGCTCATGAATAGAAGAAGCAATATTGTTAAAATGTCTATACTCCAAAAAGGCACTTATACATTTAATGAAAACTCTATCAAAATTCCACAAGCATTTTTCACAGAGATAGAATAAAAAATTGTAAAATTTGTATGCAACTACAACTGAACCCGAATACCCAAATCAATCTTGAAAAAGAAAAAATATGCATGCCTCACAATAACAGACTTCAATCCATATTTAAAAAACAAAACAAAACTTTAGTCGTCAAGACAATATAGTACTGGCACAAAAACAGACACATGGGTCAATGCAACAGAATAGAAAACCCAGACATAAACTCAAAGATATGGTCACATTATCTTTGACAAACAATATTGAATGGAAACATGAAAGTATCTTCAAAAATTGCATTTGGAGAACTGGACAGCAACATGCAGAGGAATGATACAGAAGCATTTTCTTACTCTATACCCAAAATAAATTAAAAATGGATGAAAAACCTAAATGTGAGATAGGAAACTATCCAAATAATAGAGAATACAGGCTAACTTTTTTTTTAATTTTTTTTATTTTTTATAAACATATATTTTTATCCCCAGGGGTACAGGTCTGTGAATCGCCAGGTTTACACACTTCACAGCACTCACCAAAGCACATACCCTCTCCAATGTCCATAACCCCACTCCTCTTATCCCAATCCCCCTCCCCACAGCAACCCTCAGTTTGTTTTGTGAGATTAAGAGTCACTTATGGCTTGTCTCCCTCCCAATCCCATCTAGTTTCATTGATTCTTCTCCTACCCACTTAAGCTCCCATGTTGCATCACCACTTCCTCATATCAGGGAGATCATATGATAGTTGTCTTTCTCTGCTTGACTTATTTCGCTAACCATGATATGCTCTAGTTCCATCTATGTTGTTGCAAATGGCAAGATTTCATTTCTTTTGATGGCTGCATAGTATTCCACTGTGTATATATACCACGACAGCATGGTACTGGCACAAAAACAGACACATAGACCAATGGAACAGAATAGAGAGCCCAGAAATAGACCCTCAACTCTATGGTCAACTAATCTTCGACAAAGCAGGAAAGAATGTCCAATGGAAAAAAGACAGCCTCTTCAATAAATGGTGTTGGGAAAATTGGACAGCCACATGCAGAAAAATGAAATTGGACCATTTCCTTACACCACACATGAAAATAGACTCAAAATGGATGAAGGACCTCAATGTGAGAAAGTAATCCATCCAAATCCTTGAGGAGAACACAGGCAGCAACCTCTTCGACCTCAGCCGCAGCAACATCTTCCTAGGAACATCGCCAAAGGCAAGCGAAGCAAGGGCAAAAATGAACTATTGGGATTTCATCAAGATCAAAAGCTTTTGCACAGCAAAGGAAACAGTTAACAAAATCAAAAGACAACAGGCTAACTTTTTTGACATCGACTGTAGCAAACTCTTACTAGGCACATCTCTGGAGGAAAGGGGGACAAAAGCAAAATGAACTATTGGGACTTCATCAAGATAAAAAGCTTGAACATGGTGAAGCAAACAATCAACAAAACTAAAATGCAGCCTATGGAAGGGGAGAATGTATTTGCAAATAACATAACTGATAATGGGTTTGTATCCAAAATCTATAAATAACTTATTAAAGCTAACACTCAAAAAAAAATCAGTTAAAAAAATGAGCAAAAAAGAACAGAAATTTTTACCAAAAGAGACATATAATTGACTGACATATGTAAAAACATATGTAAAATTACTTGTATCAGAAAAATACAAATCAAAACTACTATGAAATATCACCTCACACCAGTCACAATGGCTAAAATTAACAACATAGTAAATAATTGGTGTTGGTGAGGATGTAAAGAAAGGGAATACTCTTACAATATTGGTGGGAATGCAAATTGAGCAGCCTCTCTGGAAAACAATACAGAGATTCCTCAAAAAGTTAAAAATAGAGCTACTTAATGATAAAGAAATTTCACTTATATATTTAATGTATAAGTGTATTTAATGTAAATACTAAGTATTTAGCCAAGGGATACAAAAATAGTGCTTTGAAGGGATACATACACCCTAATGTTTACAGCAACTTTATCAACAACAGCTAAATAATGGAAAGAGGCCAAATGTCCATTGATTGATGAATGGCTTTATCCATTCATCAATCAATGGACATTTGGCCTCTTTCCAATGAAGATGTGGTATAGGAGGGAGGAGTTAAGATGGAGTAGTAGGAGGACCCCGAGTCCCTCCATCTCTTGAACAGAGCTAGATCAACACCATTTCATTTTGAATAAGCAGGGAATCTATCTGAGGATTAAGAAAACAATCTGACAACTCGATAGCAGCACCAAGGTTCAGAGAAGTTAATTGGAGGTTAGGAAAGCCATAGTGCCACAGAGGGGAGGGAGCCATTTTTGTGGTGAGAAGTTAGTGAGAGAAGGAGAGAATGGGGGAGGGAAGAGTGTGTAAGGATCCGTGCTTATGGATTTGGAAGAACATTGTTAAATCCTTATACTACCCAATGCAATTGACACATTTAATGTAATCCCTATCAAAATACCACCAGTTTTTTTTTTTTCACAGAGCTAAAACAAACTATCTTAAAATTTGTCAGTAACAGCAAAGGACCCCAATAGCCTAAGCAACACTGAAAAAGGAAAGCAAAATGGGTGGCATCATGATTCTGGATTTCAAACTATATTACAAAGCTGTAGTTATCAAGACAGTATGATACTGGCACCAAAAGAGACACATAGATCAACAGAACAGAGCAAAGAACCCAGAAACAGACCCAACAACTATTTGGTCAACGAATCTTAAAAAAAAAAAAATAGGAAAGAATACACAATGCAAATAATTTTTTTAAAAGCTTTTATTTATTTATTTGACAGAGAGAGACCACAAGTAGGCAGAGAAGCAGGCAGAGAGGGAGGGAAGCAGGCTCCCCGCTGAGCAGAGAGCCAGATGCGGGGCTTGATCCCAGGTCCCTGAAATCATGACCTGAGCCAAAGGCAGAGGCCTAACCCACTGAGCCACCCAGGCACCCCACAATGCATAAATAAAACAAAACAAGAAATCTCTTCAACAAATGTTGGGAAAACAGGACAGCAACATGGAGAAGTAAAAGACTGGACTACTTTCTTACAACATACACAAAAATAAATTTAAAAGGATGAAAGAACTAAATGTAAGTCAGGAATCCATCAAAATCTTAGAGGAGAGAATAATAAGAAACCTTTTTGACTAGCCAAAGCAACTTCTTACTAACAAGTCGCTATACTTGTTAAATGCAAAATGAACTATTGGAACTAAAAAAGCGACCATATAAAAGTAGGAAAACAAAAGCTTAAAAATGAATATTTATGTAAAAGAAACTCAGTCAAGGAACTCATTATTTTAATAATAGACCATAAACTATAACATGTACTTGAAACATGGGAAGAGAGGAATAATGAGTTCAAAATTAAGTGACCATCAATTTAATATAGACTGCTCCATGCAGAAGAGATCATATATAAACCTAATGACAACTATATAGCAAAACTATTAATTGAGTAGGTGGAGTTGGAGGACCCTAGGTTGGCCTCATCACAACTACACAACCAAATAACTATCAACTCATCCTAAATACAGCAGAAATTGACCTGAGGAATGAAAGAACAAACTCCACAAGTAAAGGGAGAGAAGATGCACATTGAAGAAGGTAGGCAATGTGGAGACTTGGTTCAGGGGAGAAACAGATTGTAGACACTGAGGAGAGGAGGAATCTGTGATTGAGGAAAAAGGTAAGAGAAAGAGAAACATACAGAAGAATGTACAAAGAGAAGTCTCCCCCAAGTCATAGGTTTAGAAAAGAAGAGGGCCTGAATTCCATGAGTTCTTGCAACCTGCAGAGTTTAAAGATTTAGAGGTCAGTGGGCTTGGCTGTGGTAGAGCCTGGAAGAAATTGTGGTGCCCCTGAACACAAGGTTGACAAACAACTCAGGGGTAAACAGTGTGGGAACAGTGATTGGAAGAGCACCTGGGGTCCACAGTGGGGATATTATTCATGTTCGTGGAACACTACATTGAGAACTTTCATAGAAATGCCTCTCTGGGAACAAGGAGCTGCCTGTAACCATTTCCCTGACCCACACCTCAGGACAAATAAAGGGCCACTTGTGAGAAGCAGCATAGTGTCAACACTGGCTTCCTAACATGCTTACACCAAGACTCTCCCCCTACTGTTTTGTCTGGACTCCCCCTCCCACTCATACATGCATCAGTTCCAGAATGATGGATCCCTTTCCCAGAAGACCAGCACAAATTCCTGCCTGCACTATATCTCCTGACCAGAAAGTTAGGCAGGACATCAGTTCAGGTGGCAGTGGTGCTAGGTCTCATTACACCATCAGATCAGAGCACACCTAGTTAAAATACATCCCATTCAGGCTGGGGACCAAACACTGCCCACAGCAAGCAAGAAAAGCTCCAGATGACTGGTCTGCAGCCTAGAACAGTAAAAACACAATAGCAGAGCACATGCAACAGACACTAGAGGCACACCCTGAAGCACAATGCCCGGGGCACTACAGGACTTCTTCTTAATAAGGATATTACTTTCATCAAGAAGAGACATAACTGGATTTTCTGACACAGAAAAGAAGGCAAGATTTAGACAAAATGCCAAGGTACAAGCATTTATACCAAATGAAAGAACAAGATAAGGCTGTGGACAGGGATATAAGTAAAACAGAAACAAGTAGAATGCCTGATGGATAATTTAAAGCAATAATTATAAGATACTCACTGGTTTTGAGAAAATCATAGGCAAAATCAGTGAGACCCTTACTACAGAGATGAAAGACTTAAAAATGAATCAATTAGAGATGAAGAAGACAATAAACAAGATTGGAAACAGGTTCAGTGCAATGAATACCATGCTGGAAGAAGTAGATGAACAGCTTAGTGACCAACAGAACATTAAAAAATGGAAAAATAATGAGGCTTAACAAAAGAGAGAAAGAATTGCACAACACAAGAATAGACTTAGGTACTCAGTGACTCCATCAAATGTAACAACATTTGTATTATAGAAGTCCCAAAAGGAAGAGAGAGAAAAGTGGGAATAAAATTGATCTGAGGATATACTAGATGGAAATTTCCCAAATCTGGGGAAGAAAACGGGTATCCAGACCCAGTAGGAACAGAGAACTCCCATCAAAATCAACAAAAGCAAGCTAACACCAAGATGTGTTGTAATTAAACTTGAAAAATACAATGAAAAAGAACCCATCTTAAAAGAAGCAAGACATGCGGCACCTGAGTGGCTGTCAGTAAATCATCTAACTTTGGTTTAGGTCATGATTTCTGGATCCTGGATTGATCCTCACATTGGGCTCCCTGTTCAGCAGGGAGTCTGTTTGTCCCTCTGTCCCTCTCCCTGCTTCTATCCTGTCTTCTATCCTCAAATAAATAAATAATTTTTAAAACAGCAAGATAAAAGAAGTCCCTAACTTAAAATGGAGGGGAGGGTATGTGTTTTGGTGAGTGCTGTGAAGTGTGTAAACCTGGTGATTCACAGACCTGTACCCCTGGGGATAAAAATATATGTTTATAAAAAATAAAAAATTATATTAAAAAAAATGGAGATACCATAACAATAACTGAACATTTATCAACAGAAAAATGGTAAGCCAGAAAGGAGTGTCATAATATATTCTAATGGGTGAATGGGAAAAGTCTACAGTCCAACTCATGATTTTTGCTCAGGTCATAATCTCATGGGTCATGGAATCAAACCCTGTGTCTGGCTCCACACTGGGCATGGAGCCTGCTTAATATTTTCTTTCTCTACTTTTACTCATTTGCACTCTGTCTCTCTCTCTCTCTCTTTCTCAAAAATAAATGTTAAAAAAATATGAAAGTGAATTCCATGAGTTGAAATGAGAGACTAAAAGTGAGAAAGAGTAGAAAAGAACAGACTCTCCAGATATAATGACAAAATTTAAAAAAAAATTGAGATAAATACATATCTATCACAATTACTTTGCAAGTAAATGGATAAAAGTTCCAATGAAAAGCATATGGTGTGTATATGAGGAGCAAGGTGGTGAAGGAGTAGGAGACCTAAATTTCACTGGGTCCCAGGAATTCAGTTAGATAGTTATGAAACCATTCTGAACACCTACAAACTCAACAGGAGTTCAAAGAAAAGAATAGCAGTAATTCTAGGAACAGAAAATCAACCATGTTTTGGAAGGTAGGATGAATGGAGAAGAGAATCTGAGGTAATATAGAGGAAGATAGACCTTGGGGGAGAGGGGCCACCTCCCAGCAATCAGTAGAGCAATAGAGTAGTAGAGCACAAAATTGAAACTTTTAGAAGTCTGCTCCACTGAGGGACATTGCTCCAGAGACTAAATGAGTGGTTGAGTCCTTGTTGGGACTGTGTGGTCTCAGGTCCCTTGAGGTCACAGCAAGACCGGGGGTCCCAGGTATTGGAAGCCAGATGCAGAGACAGAGCCAAGGAGTGGGATCTCATCTCGCAGTTTCCACCAACCATGTTTCCCAGCAGAGTCAGGCCACTGCTCTTCAAGCAGGGATTCCACAAGTGGCAGATCTGGAGAGATGCCCCCTTCCTCCACCATGAAGAGCGGTGCAGGAATGTGCTTCAGGAATTGGCTGATTTTGGAGACTCCAAAGGTCTGTGTGCTAGAGATAGAAATGCTCGGTCACAGACTGGGTGAGCACGGGGCATGACCAGAGACCAGGGAGACAGGAGTTATTGACTGCTTTTCTCTGAGGGTGCAAGTGGGACCCTGAGTGTTGGGCTCCACTGGGCCATAGATTGGGAGGTTGCCATATTAATTCTCCTCCTCCAAAACTGTACAGAAAGTGTTCAGGGAACAGAAGCTACTAATAGTAAAACTGAGCAGATTACTTAGCCTGGCCCCTGGCAAGGGCAGTGCAATTCTCTCTGGGGCAAAAACATTTGAGACACTGCAACAGGCCCCTGCCCCAAAAATCACCAAGAACCTCCAGCCAAGACCAAGTTCACTAATCCATGAGAACCACAGAACTCCAGAACAGGGGGAATGCAGCACATAGAATTCCCGTTTTTTTCCCCATGTTTCTTTAGTCTTTCAAAGTTATTTTTTTTTAATTTTATTTTGTCTTAATATTTTATTAAAATTTTCCTCTCTCCTATTTTAACCTTTTTAAAATATTTTATCAATATCTTTTTAAAAACCATTTTAAATTTTTATTGTTATAGTCATATTCTATCCCTTCATTGTGTTTAACCTTATTTTTTGTATACATATAAGTCTTTTTTTTTTTTTTTATAATCTTGGGATACAGTTCCTGCTAATAGATCAAAATATACCCTAAATCTAGCACATGTATTTGTTCTAGTCTCCTTCCTGATCATATTCTCTCCTTTTGTTTCTTTTTTCAACCAACTTCTTATCTTTCTTTTTAGAATCTTTTTAAATTTTTATCTTTATGTCATATTCCATCCCTTCACGATGTTTAGCCTTATTTTTGTGTATATATATATATATATATATATATATATATATATTCTTTCTTTCTTTAAAATTAGGGGAGATAGTTTCTTCTAACAGACCAAAATAAACCCCAAATCAAGTGTGTTTCTCTGTTCTAATCATATATATGTATGTGTGTGTATATATGAGAGTTTTTTTCTTCTCCTTTTTTCTCCCCCCAAGCTTCAGGGCTCTTCTGATTTAGTTAGTGTATATTTTTCTGGGGTCATTGCTGCACTTGTAGGATTTTTGTTCTCTCACTTGTCTATTCTTATCTGGATAAAATGACAAGGGAGAAAAATCTCACCTCAAAAAAAAAAAAAAAAAGAACAAGAGGCAGTATCAATGGATAAGGACTTAATCAATAGGGACATTAATATGATGTCAGAACCGGAGTTCAAAATGATGATTGTCAAGATGCGTTCTGGGCTTGAAAAAAAGCATAGAAGGTACTAGAGAATCCCTTTCTGGAGAAATAAAAATGTTTTATGGAAAAAGAAAGAATTTAAATCTAACCAGTTTGAAATTTTTAAAAAAAGTTATTAATGTGGTGCATTAAAAAATGGAAACTCTTGGGAAGGGGGCAAGATGGCGGAGAATTTACAAGACCTGTTTCAACCGGTCCTCTAAAGTGAGCTACATATTTACCAGAACACTTTGATCACCCACAAAACCACCCTGAAATGTAAGATTATATACAGCTGGATCTATGAGGGCAGAAGACATCAGTGGAGAGGTAAAGTGGGAATGTTTGGACTGATATGGGAGGATAAACAGAAGGGGGGGGGGCCACCAGAAGTGACTCATTGGAAAGTAATACCCCAATATGAAAGTGCCCTGTGATTGGGAGCCAGTGTTATCTTGGAGTCTGGTTAAAAGCACTCAGAGCACAAGATCTTGAGAATCAACTGGTGGAATTGGGCATTCATGGGCAGGGACCTAAGCCCATGTTCCCAGGATGGCCACTGCTGGCAACCACCCATGCCAGAGAGAGTGCAGCAGAGCCTCCAGTCTGTATTTCCTGAGCCCAAGCTTTCTGTTGCATTCACCATTAGTTGGCTGGGAGCACTGCTTCTCACGCATGAGAGAACCTGGTCTGGGTGCTAGCCAGTAGTCTCTAGGACTGCTGCCTTCTGCAACAGGCTAAGGGTCTGACCATACACATCCCCTGCCTGAGAGAAACCAACATGCTCTCTGGTCAGGATCTCTCAGTGACAGCCTTCCACAAAGTGAAGTACTGCGGGGTCTGAGTGCACCCAATGTGGGGCTGGACACTAACAGTAGTCCCAGCAAAGGCAGTCACCAGAAGTGGGCATCCTGGACCAATAACACTTGCAGTTTTAGTGGCACAGGTGTGCAGAGACAAGCTGGGGTCTTGGAGGACCACCAAGATGGTGGCTTGGCATGCGCACCACCTGTGGGAGGTTGTGCTATCCAGCAGAGTTTGGAGAGGGGGAGTCAGTGTGTTCTGGAACACCCAGAGGGGAGCAGATGGAAACTTCCCTATGAGTTGGAGGTCTGGGGTCAGACAGTTTCCTTTCCTCTAAACCTCAGAAAAGCCTCAAAAATCAGCCAATGAACAGAAACCTCCATAGAACAAAAGCCTGAAAAAACTTGTTTCCACAGAGCCCAGCCCCTTGATTATCTACAGGGTGACTCAACCAAAGCAAGACTGACTGAAAAACAATGCATCAGGCCCCTCCCACAGAAGACAAGCACCAGTTCTCTTTAAACCTTAAAGAACTGGAAAATCAACAACAATTTAAGACAACCCCATGACAAGACAAGAAGAGAAATAATCAAGATTAAAGCAGAGATCAATGATTTAGAAACTAGAGATACAGTGGAACACACCAACAAAATTAGGAGCTGATTCTTTGAAAAAATCAATAATATTGATAAATCATTGGCCAAACTAATCTAAAAGAAAGGAGAGAGGACTCAAATTAATAAAATTATTAATGAAATGGGAAAGATCACATTAACACCAAGGAAATAGAAGCAATCATCAGAAATTATTATCAACAGTTATATGCCAATAAGTTAAGCAATGTAGAAGAAATGGATGCATTCCTGGAAATCTATAAACTTCCAAGACTGAATAAATAAGAAATTGACAACCTGAATAAACCAATATCTAGTAATGAGATTGAAACAATTTATTGAAACAATGATCAAACAATGATCAAAAACCTCCCAAGAAACAAGAGTGCAGGACCTGATGGATTCCCTGGAGAATTAAACCAAACATTCAAAGAAGAAAAATACTTATTACCCTGAAGCTATTTCAAAAAATAGAAAAAGAAGGCAGACTTCCAGACTCTTTATGAAGCCAGCATTACCCTCATCCCCAAACCAGGCAAACATCCCACCAAAAAGGAGAATTTCAGACCAGTATCCCTGATGAATATTGATGTAAAGATTTTCAACAGGAATCTAGCTAATAGGATCCACAGTACATTAAAATGATAATCCACCATGACCAGGTGGGATTTATCCATGGGTTGCAAGGGTGGTTCAACATTTGCAAATTAACCAATGTGATAGAACAAATCAATAAGAGAAAAGAGAATAAACACATGGACCTCTCTTAATTGATACAGAAAAAAAAAAAAACAGTTGACAAAATACAGTATCTGTTCCTAATTAAATGCACCAAAGGATAGGGATAGAAGAAATATTCCTCAACTTCATAAAATCTATCTATGGAGAAACCACAGCAAATATCATCCTCAATGGGGAAAAGCTGACAGCCTTCCCTTTGAGATCAGGAACACGACAAGGATGCCCATAGTCACCACTCTTGTTCAACATAGTATTAGAAGTCCTAGCAACAGCAATCAGACAACAAAAAGAAATACAAGGTGTTCCAACTGACAAAGAGAAGTCAAACTCTCTTTTCAGGTGAAATGATTCATCATATGAAAAACCCAAAAGACTCCACCCCTAAACTTCTAGAACTCATACAGCGAATCAGTAGTAAGGCAGGATACAAAATCAATGTACAGAAATCAGTTGCTTTCTTATATACTAACAATGAGAATATAGAAAGGGAAATTAGAGAATCAATTCCATTTACTATAGCTCCAAGAATCATAAGATACCTGGGGATAAACCTAACCAAAGAAGTAAAGGGTCTGTATCCGAGGAACTACAGAACACTTATGAAAGAAATTGAAGAAGACACAAAAAACTGGAAGAACATTCCATGCTCATGAATAGGAAAAATAAACATTGTTAAAATGTCTATAGTGCCCAGAGCAATCTACACCTTCAATGCCACCCCAATCAAAATTTCACCGGCATTTTTCAAAGTGCTGGAACAAGCAATTCTAAAATTTGTGTGGAGCCAGAAAAGACCCTGAATTGTGAAGGAAATGTTGGAAAAGAAAAACAAAACTGGGGGTGTCACAATGCCTGACTCTAAGCTTTACTTCAAAGCTGTGATCACCAAGACAGCATGGTACTGACACAAAAACAGACACATAAACCAGTGGAACAGTGTAGAGAGCCTGGATTTGAACCCACAATTCTATGGTTAAATAGTCTTCACTATAGCTGGAAAAAATATCCGATGGAAAAAAGGAAAGTCTCTTCAATAAATTATTGTGGGATAATTGGAAAGCTATGTGTAGAAGAATGAAACTTGACCATTCTCTAAAACTATACACAAAGATAAACTAGAAATGGATGGGAGACCTCAAAGTGAGGGAGGAATCTATCAAAATCCTAGAGGAGAACATAGGCAGTAACCTTTTTGACAGCAGCAGCAACTCATACCAAGACATGTCTCCAAACACAAAGAAAACAAAAATGGAAATGAACTTTTGTAATTTCAAGATCGAGCATTCAGCACAGCAAAGAAAACAGTCAACAAACCAAAGAAGCTACCACGGAATGGGAAAAGATATTTACAAAGGACACTACAAACAAAAGGCTGATATCCAAGATCTATAAAGAACTCCTCAAACTCAACACACACAAAACAGATGATCCTGTCAAAAAATGGACAGAAGAAATGAACAAATACTTCTCCAAAGAAGATATGCAAATGGGTAACAGACACATGAAAAAAAAAATGTTCATCTTCATTAACCATCAGGGAGATTCAAATGAAAACTACATTGAGATACCACCTTTCACCAGTTAAAAAGACCAAAATTAACAAGAAAGTGAATAACAAATGTTGAAGAGGATGTGGAGAAAGGGGAACCCTCTTACACTGCTGGTGGGAATGTAAGTTGGTGTAGCCACTTTGGAGAACAATGTGGAGATTCCTCAAAAAATTAAAAATAGAGTTATCCTATGACCATGCAATTGCATTACTTGATATTCACCCCAAAAGATACAGATGTAGTGAAAAGAAGGGTCATATGTACCCCAATATTCATACTAGCAAAGGCCACAATTGCCAAACTGTGGAAAGATCCAAGATGTCCTTCAACAGATGAATGGATAAAAAAGATATGGTCCATACATACAATGGAATATTATGCCTCCATCAGAAGAGATGAATACCCAACTTTTGTATTGACAGGGGCAGGGCTGGAAGAGATTATACTGAGTGAAATAAGTCAATTATCATATGGTTTCACTTACTTGTGTAGCATAAGGAATAACATGGAGGACAGAAGAAGGAAAGGAAAAGTGAATTGGGAGAAATCAGAGTGGGAGATGAAAAATGAGAGGTTTTGGACTCTGAAAAACAAATTGAGGGTATTGGAGGGTATGCTGGGGGGATAGGAGAGCCTAGTGGTGGGTATAAAGGAAGACACATATTGCATGGAGCACTGGGTGTGGTGCATAAACAATGAATCTTGGAATACTGAAAAAATCAAATTAAATTAAAAAGAAAAATGATCTCAAAAAAATTAAAAAGGAAGCTCTTACAGCTCAGATAAATAAGGCAGAAGAGAGAATTAGTAATATAGACCAAATGGTGGAGAATAAAGAAGCTGAAAGAAAAGAGAAAACAACTACTGGACCACGAGGGGAAAATTAGAGATAAGTGATACCATATAATGAAAATGTTAGAACAGTTGGGATGTCAGAAGAAGAAGGGGGCAGGAGGTATATTGGAGCAAATTATAGCAGAGAATTTCCCTAATATGGCAAAGGGAACAAGCATCAAAATACAGGAAGCACAGAGAACCCCCCCCCAAATTCAATAAAAGTATGTCCACACCCTGTCAACTAATAGCAAAACTACAAGTCTCACTTACAGAGAGAAAATAATGAAAGCAGCTAGAGACAGGAGGTCTGTACCATACAATGGTAGAAATATTAGATTTGCAGCAGACACACCTACAAAGACCTGGGAGGCCAGAAAGACAGGCATGATATATTCAGAACACAAAATGAGAAAAATATGTAGCCAATAATACTATATCCAGCTAGGCTATCATTGAAAATAGCTTCCAGGACAAACAAAATCTAAAAGAATTTGTAAACACCAAACCAGCCCTACAGGAAATATTGAAAGGGGTCCTCTAAGGGAACCTAAAAATAAAAGACCAGAAAGGAACAGAAGCCATATGCAGTAACATACAATACAGGCAATACAATGGTACTAAATTATTATCTTTAAATAGTTACCCTGAATATAAATGGGCTAAATTCCCCAATCAAAAGACACAGGGTATCAGAATAGATTAAAAACAAAAACAAAAACAAAAACGGTGCTGGGGGACAAGATGGTGGAGAAATAGGAGAGGCTGTTTCAACTGGTTCCCTAAAATGAGCTGATTATGTACCAGAACACTCTGACCACCCATAAAATCAGCCTGAGATGTAGGATTATACACTTCTGGATCTCTGTGGGGCCAGAATTTGCCAGTGGTGAGTTAAAGCAGTAGAGCTTGAATAATCAATTGATCAACTGGACTGATATCAGAGGATAAACAGAAGGGGGAGGGAGCCACCAGAAGTGAACCATTGGGAAGTAATACTCCATGTACACAATGAGAGTGCCCTGTGACTGGGGACCAGCATTACTTGGAGTCTGGTTAAAATCACTCAAAAAGAGCAAAAGATATTAAGGGGAAACTGGTGGAATCAGGCAGTCACAGGCAACAGTTTAAGCCCATGGACCCAGGACAGCCACCGCTGGTGCTGTACCAGAAAGAGAGCAGCAAAGCATACAGGCAATGGTCCCTGAGCCTCTGGCATGTGAGAGTCTGGGTGGATGCTAGCCAGTGCTCTCTAGAACCACAGACTTCTGCACCCTGCAAGAGGCTGTGTGGCTGGGGCCAAGCTGGGCTCCACAGCTTCCCTTGAGGAGGCCCATGCAGGTGCTAGCAGTGATCTGTAGGTACAGCCGAGAGGCTGAACACTTCCAGCCCCAGCTGGCCAACAGGAAAATCTCAGTGCCCTCTCTCTGGTTCAGATCTCTCCGGTGGTCTGGACCTGCCCAGACAGCAGCCCCACAAAGGCAGCCACTGGAAGCAAGCTCCTGGACCAATATTACTCAAGATTTTGGTAGCACCAGGGTGCAAAAACAAGCAAGAGCTCCTGCAACCGCAGAGATGGTGGATAAGGATGTGCTCTGCGGGTGGGAGGAGGCAGGGAGGGAATCTATGTACTCTGGACCACCCAGAGGGGAACAAACTGAAACTTCTCTCTGAGGCAAATGTCTGGGTGCAGTGTTCTTTCTTCTAAATCTTGGAAGAACCACCAAAATTCACCAAGTGTGGTGGGGGGAAACCTCCAAAGAACAAAAACCTGAAAAACCGATGTCCTCAGAGCCCAGCCACTTGATAGGGGGCAGGAGAACTCAACTGAAGCAAGACTGCCTGAAAAACAATGTAGCATACCCCTACCCCAGAAAGCCAGGCCCAAAAACCAAACCAAACCAAAACAAAACAAAACAAAAATTAGAGTACAACTACCACAGGATCCCCATAAAACTGCAAAACCCCAATATCAGGGGAAAAGAAGATATTAAGTTCCAAATATTGACTTAAAATCTGTATACGTCAAAAATACAACTTTTATTTTTTTATTTATTTTCAGCATAACAGTATTCATTATTTTTGCACCACACCCAGTGCTCCATACAATCCATGCCCTCTATAATACCCACTACCTGGTACCCCAAACTCCCACCCCCGTCCCTTCAAAACCCTCAGATTTTTTTTCAGAGTCCATAATCTCTCATGGTTCAACTCCCCTTCCAATTTCCCCCAACTTCCTTCTCCTCTCTAACTCCCCATGTCCTCCATGCTATTTGTTATGCTCCACAAATAAGTGAAACTATATGATAATTGACTCTCTCTGCTTGACTTATTTCACTCAGCATTATCTCTTCCAGTCCCATCCATGTTGCTATAAAAGTTGGGTATTCATGCTTTCTGATGGAGGCATAATACTCCATAGTGTATATGGACCACATCTTCCTTATCCATTCGTCCATTGAAGGGTATCTTGGTTCTTTCCACAGTTTGGCGACCGTGGCCATTGCTGCTATAAACATTGGGGTACAGAGGGCCCTTCTTTTCATGACATCTGTATCTTTGGGGTAAATACCCAGGAGTGCAATTGCAGGGTCATAGGGAAGTTCTCTTTTTAATTTCTTGAGGAATCTCCACACTGTTCTCCAAAGAGGTTGCACCAACTTGCATTCCCACCAAGAGTGGAAGAGGGTTCCCCTTTCTCCACATCCTCTCCAACACATGTTTCCTGTCTTGCTAATTTTGGCCATTCTAACTGGTGTAAGGTGGTATCTCAATGTGGTTTTCATTTGAATCTCCCTGATGGCTAGTGAGGATGAACATTTTTTCATGTGTCTGATAGCCATTTGTATGTCTTCATTGGAGAAGTGTCTGTTCATATCTTCTGGCCATTTTTTGATATGATTATCTGTTTTGTGTGTGTTGAGTTTGAGATATTCTTTATAGATCATGGATATCAACCTTTTGTCTCTACTGTCATTTGCAAGTATCTTCTCCCATTCCGTTGGTTGCCTCTTTGTTTTGTTGACTGTTTCCTTTGCTGTGTAGAAGATTTTGATTTTGATGAAGTCCCAGAAGTTCATCTTCACTTTTGTTTCCTTTTTCCTTGGAGACATATCTTGAAAGAAGTTGCTGTGGCTGATATCGAAGAGATTACTGCCTATGTACTCCTCTAGAATTCTGATGGATTCCTGTCTCACGTTAAGGTCTTTTATCCATTTTGAGTTGATCTTTGGGTACAGTGTAAGAGAATGGTAGAGTTTCATTCTTCTACATATAGCTTCCCAGTTTTCCCAGCACCATTTTTGAAGAGACTGTCTTTTTTCCACTGTATATATTTTTTTCCTGTTTTGTCGAAGATTATTTGCCCATCGAGTTGAGAGTCCATATCTGGGCTCTCTACTCTGTACCGCTGGTCTATGTGTCTGTTTTTATGCCAGTACCATGCTGTTTTGGTGACCACAGCTTTGTAATAAAGCTTGAAATCAGGTAACGTGATGCCACCGTTTTATTTTTGTTTTTCAACATTTCCTTAGAGATTCGGGGTCTCTTCTGATTCCACACAAATTTTTGGATTATTTGCTCCACCTCTTTGAAGAATACTGGTGGAATTTTGATCAGAATAGCATTAAAAGTATAGATTGCTCTAGGCAGTATAGACATCAAAATCAAAAGCTTCTGCACAGCAAGGGAAACAGTCAAAAAAACAAAGAGGCAACCCACGGAATGGGAGAAGATATTTGCAAATGACAGTACAGACAAAAGGTTGATATCCAAGATCTATAATGAACTCCTCAAACTCAACACACACGAAACAGGCAAGCATATCAAAAAATGGGCAGAATATATGAACAGACACTTCTCCAATGAAGACATACAAAAGGCTATCAGACACATGAAAAAATGTTCATCATCACTAGCCATCAGGGAGATTTAAATTAAAACCATATGAGATATCACCTTACACCAGTTAGAATGGCCAGAATTAACAAAACAGGAAAAAAAATATGTGTTGAAGAGGATGTGGAGAAAGGGGAACCCTCTTCCACTCTTGGTGGGAATGCAAGTTGGTGCAACCTCTTTGGAGAACAGTGTGGAGATTCCTCACGAAATTAAAAATAGAATTTTCCTATGACCCTGCAATGGCACTCCTGGGTATTTACCCCAAAGATACAGATGTCTTGAAAAGAAGGGCCCTCTGTACCCCAATGTTTATAGCAGCAATGGCTATGGTCACCAAACTATGGAAAGAACCAAGATGCCCTTCAACAGATGAATGGATAAGGAAGATTGGTCCATATACACTATGGAGTATTATGCCTCCATCAGAAAGGACAAATACCCAACTTTTGTAGCAACATGGATGGGACTGGAAAAGATAATGCTGAGCGAAATAAATCAAGCAGAGAGAGTCAATTATCATATGGTTTCACTTACTTGTGGAGCATAACAAATATCATGGAGCACAAGGGGTGTTAGAGAGGAGAAGAGAGTTGGGATAAATTGGAAGGGGAGGAGAATTATGAGAGACTATGGACTCTGAAAAACAATCTGAGGGGTTTGATGTGGCGGGAGGGTGGGAGTTTGGGGTACCAGGTAGTGGGTATTATAGAGGGCACGGATTGCATGGAGCACTGGGTGTGATGAAAAAATAATGAATATTGTTTTTCTGAAAATAAATAAATAAATTTAATTTTAAAAAGGGGGAAGAAAAAGAAGAAGAAAAAAAAATTGCCAGATCAACTGCTACATACCTGGTACTAGGTGAAGTGTGAATTTGCTATATAAATAAAATACTCCTGGTACAGCTGCTGCAGTTAGAGTCATTCTTATGTTAATCTTGCAATAATCAATTGTCACTTATTTTCAATATATCTGTCTTCTGCCCAAGTCAAATAGAAGATTAAAATGGGGGGCTTTTAGACAATGGCCTCTAAAGTCTATTTAAGTTCTAAAGCTCTTAGACCATATCTAATTTGATGTACATCATTCACAAATACAAATCCTAGCCAAAGCTTTAGTAATATAAACAATGCTTTCAACTATCACCTATTATAGTAAGAATTATTTTATTGATGAAAATAACCATTTTTCCATAAATATAAGAATAATCACTGAGTTTTATATTCTGGAGGGACCAAATAGAAGCCCTGGAATTCTTTTCAGTGGGGTCTTTGTCTGGTTTTGGAAGCAGGGTAATGCTGGCTTCATAGAAAGAGTCTGGAAGTTTTCCTTCTTTTTCTATTTTTTGTTTGTTTGTTTCTATGTCCATGGTATTAGTCATGATCTCACTTTCTATTCATAATTTTATTAATTTGCGCCTTCTCTCTTTTCTTTTGTATTAGTATGGCCAGTGGTTTATCGATCTTATTGATTCAAAAAATCAGCTTCTATTTTTTTTTATGTATTCTATTTTATCTCTAGTTTCTATCTCATTGACCTCTGCTCTAATCTTATTTTCCTTCTTGTGTGAGGGGTTGGCTTAATTTGTTGATTTTCCAGTTCTTAAAGGTGAAAAGAGAGCTGGTGTATTCTGGATTTTTCAAATTTTTTGGAGGGAGGCTTGGATGGCTATGTATTTCCCCCTTAGGAATGCGTTTGTTGTATCCCATGGGTTTTAGACTGAAGTGTCTTCATTCTCATTGGTTTTCATGATTGTTTAAGTTCTTTGATTTCCCGGTTGATTCCAACATTCTCAAGCAGGGTGGTCTTCAGCTTCCAAGTGTTTGAGTTTCTTCCAACCTTTTTCTTGTGGTTGAGTTCCAGTTTCAAAGCATTGTGGTCTGAGAATATGCAAAAAATAATCTTAATCTTTTGGTATCAATTGAGCCCTGATTTGCGACTTAATATGTGGTCTATTGTGGAGAATTCCATGCGGACACGAGAGGAATGAATATTCTGGTTTGTTTGTTTGTTTGTTTGTTTGTTTGTTTTGGGTGGAATGTTCTGTATATATCTGTGAGGTCTATATAATGGAGGTCCAATTTGTCATTCAATTCTCTTGTTTCTTTCTTGATTTTCTGCTTGAATGATCTGTCTATTACTGAGAGTGGCATGTTAAGATACCCTACTATTAATGTGTTCACATCAATATGACTCTTTATCTTTATTAACAATTGTCTTATGTAGTTGGTTGCTCCCATATTGGGGGCATAAATATTTACAATTGTTACATCTTCATGGTGGATATACCCTTTAAGAATGATGTAGTGTCCTATATCATACTCAAAGAGTCTGTCCAACAAGAAGATTTAACAATTTTAAATATCTATGCCCGCAACGTGGGAGCAGCCAACTATATAAACCAAATAATAAGAAAATCAAAGAAACACATAAACAATAATACAATAATAGTAGGGGACTTTAACACTCCCCTCACTGAAATGGACAGATCATCCAAGCAAAAGATCAGCAAGGAAATAAAGACCTTAAACGACACACTGGACCAGATGGACATCACAGATATATTCAGAACATTTCATCCCAAAGCAACAGAATACACATTCTTCTCTAGTGCACATGGAACATTCTCCAGAATAGATCATATCCTCGGTCCTAAATCATGACTCAACCGGTATCAAAAGATGGGGATCATTCCCTGCATATTTTCAGACCACAATGCTCTAAAGCTAGAACTCAACTACAAAAGGAAGTTTGGAAAGAACCCAAATACATGGAGACTAAACAGCATCCTTCTAAAGAATGAATGGGTCAACCGGGAAATTAAAGAAGAATTGAAAAAAATCATGGAAACAAATCATAATGAAAATACAACGATTCAAAATCTGTGGGACACAACAAAGGGAGTCCTGAGAGGAAAATATATAGCGGTACAGGCCTTTCTCAAGAAACAAGAAACATCTCAGGTACACAACCTAACCCTACACCTAAAGGAGCTGGAGAAAGAACAAGAAAGAAACCCTAAGCCCAGCAGGAGAAGAGAAATCATAAAGATCAGAGCAGAAATCAATGAAATAGAAACCAAAAAAACAATAGAACAAATCAACGAAACTAGGAGCTGGTTCTTTGAAAGAATTAATAAAATTGATAAACCCCTGGCCCAACTTATCAAAAAGAAAAGAGAAAGGACCCAAATAAATAAAATCATGAATGAAAGAGGAGAGATCACAACTAACACCAAAGAAATACAAACTATTATAAGAACATACTATGAGCAACTCTACGGCAATAAATTTGACAATCTGGAAGAAATGGATGCATTCCTAGAAACATATAAACTACCACAACTGAACCAGGAAGAAATAGAAAGCCTGAACAGACCCATAACCAGTAAGGAGATTGAAACAGTCATTAAAAATCTCCAAACAAACAAAAGCCCAGGGCCAGAAGGCTTCCCGGGGGAATTCTACCAAACATTTAAAGAAGAACTAATTCCTATTCTCCTGAAATGTTCCAAAAAATAGAAATGGAAGGAAAACTACCAAACTCATTTTATGAGGCCAGCATCACCTTGATCCCAAAACCAGACAAGGATCCCACCAAAAAAGAGAGCTATAGACCAATATCCTTGATGAACACAGATGCGAAAATACTCAACAAAATACTAGCCAATAGGATTCAACAGTACATCAAAAGGATTATTCACCACGACCAAGTGGGATTTATTCCAGGGCTGCAAGGTTGGTTCAACATCCGCAAATCAGTCAATGTGATACAACACATCAATAAAAGAAAGAACAAGAACAATATGATACTCTCAATAGATGCTGAAAAAGCATTTGACAAAGTACAGCATCCCTTCCTGATCAAAACTCTTCAAAGTGTAGGGATAGAGGGCACATACCTCAATATCATCAAAGCCATCTATGAAAAACCCACTGCAAATATCATTCTCAATGGAGAAAAACTGAAAGCTTTTCCGCTAAGGTCAGGAACACGGCAGGGATGTCCATTATCACCACTGCTAGTCAACATAGTACTAGAGGTCCTAGCCTCAGCAATCAGACAACAAAAGGAAATTAAAGGCATCCAAATTGGCAAAGAAGTCAAATTATCACTCTTCGCAGATGATATGATAGTATATGTGGAAAACCCAAAAGACTCCACTCCAAAAATGCTAGAACTTATACAGGAATTAAGTAAAGTGTCAGGATATAAAATCAATGCACAGAAATCAGTTGCATTTCTCTACACCAACAGCAAGACAGAAGAAAGAGAAATTAAGGAGTCAATCCCATTTACAATTGCACCCAAAACCATAAGATACCTAGGAATAAACCTAACCAAAGAGACACAGAACCTATACTCAGAAAACTATAAAGTACTCATGAAAGAAATTGAGGAAGACACAAAGAAATGGAAAAATGTTCCAAGCTCCTGGATTAGAAGAATAAATATTGTGAAAATGTCTATGCTACCTAAAGCAATCTACACATTTAATGCAATTCCTATCAAAGTACCATCCATCTTTTTCAAAGAAATGGAACAAATAATTCTAAAATTTATATGGAACCAGAAAAGACCTCAAATAGCCAAAGGGATATTGAAAAAGAAAGCCAACGTTGGTGGCATCACAATTCCGGACTTCAAGCTCTATTACAAAGCTGTCATCATCAAGACAGCATGGTACTGGCACAAAAACAGACACATAGATCAATGGAACAGAATAGAGAGTCCAGAAATAGACCCTCAACTCTATGGTCAACTAATCTTCGACAAAGCAAGAAAGAATGTCCAATGGAAAAAAGACAGCCTCTTCAATAAATGGTGCTGGGAAAATTGGACAGCCACATGCAGAAAAATGAAACTGGACCATTTCCTTACACCACGCACAAAAATAGACTCAAAATGGATGAAGGACCTCAATGTGTGAAAGGAATCCATCAAAATCCTTGAGGAGAACACAGGCAGCAACCTCTTCGACCTCAGCTGCAGCAACATCTTCCTAGGAACATCGCCAAAGGCATGGGAAGCAAGGGCAAAAATGAACTACTGGGATTTCATCAAGATCAAAAGCTTTTGCACAGCAAAGGAAACAGTTAACAAAATCAAAAGACAACTGACAGAATGGGAGAAGATATTTGCAAACGACATATCAGATAAAGGACTAGTGTCCAGAATCTATAAAGAACTTAGCAAACTCAACAACCAAAGAACAAATAATCCAATCAAGAAATGGGCAGAGGACATGAACAGACATTTCTGCAAAGAAGACATCCAGATGGCCAACAGACACATGAAAAAGTGCTCCATATCACTCGGCATCAGGGAAATACAAATCAAAACCACAATGCGATATCACCTCACACCAGTCAGAATGGCTAAAATTAACAAGTCAGGAAATGACCGATGCTGGCGAAGATGCGGAGAAAGGAGAACCCTCCTCCACTGTCGGTAGGAAAGCAAGCTGGTGCAGCCACTCTGGAAAACAGCATGGAGGTTCCTCAAAATGTTGAAAATAGAACTGCCCTATGACCCAGCAATTGCACTATTGGGTATTTACCCTAAAGATACAAACGTAGTGATCCAAAGGGGCACGTGCACCCGAATGTTTATAGCAGCAATGTCCACAATAGCCAAACTATGGAAAGAACCTAGATGTCCATCAACAGATGAATGGGTAAAGAAGGTGTGGTATACCTTTAATTTCCTTTTGTTGTCTGATTGCTGAGGCTAGGACCTCTAGTACTATGTTGAATAGCAGTGGTGATAATGGACATCCCTGCCGTGTTCCTGACCTTAGTGGAAAGGCTTTCAGTTTTTCTCCATTGAGAATGATATTTGCAGTGGGTTTTTCATAAATGGCTTTGATGATATTGAGGTATGTGCCCTCTATCCCTACACTTTGAAGAGTTTTGATCAGGAAGGGATGCTGTACTTTGTCAAATGCTTTCTCAGCATCTATTGAAAGTATCATATGGTTCTTGTTCTTTCTTTTATTGATGTGTTGTATCACATTGACTGATTTGCGGATGTTGAACCAACCTTGCAGCCCTGGAATAAATCCCACTTGGTCGTGGTGAATAATCTTTTTAATGTACTGTTGAATCCTATTGGCTAGTATTTTGTTGAGTATTTTCGCATCTGTGTTCATCAAGGATATCGGTCTATAGCTCTCTTTTTTGGTGGGATCCTTGTCTGGTTTTGGGATCAAGGTGATGCTGGCCTCATAAAATGAGTTTGGAAGTTTTCCTTCCATTTCTATTTTTTGGAACAGTTTCAGGAGAATAGGAATTAGTTCTTCTTTAAATGTTTGGTAGAATTCCCCCGGGAAGCCATCTGGCCCTGGGCTTTTGTTTGTTTGGAGATTTTTAATGACTGTTTCAATCTCCTTACTGGTTATGGGTCTGTTCAGGCTTTCTATTTCTTCCTGGTTCAGTTGTGGTAGTTTATATGTTTCTAGGAATGCATCCATTTCTTCCAGATTGTCAAATTTATTGCCGTAGAGTTGCTCATAGTATGTTCTTATAATAGTTTGTATTTCTTTGGTGTTAGTTGTAATCTCTCCTCTTTCATTCATGATTTTATTTATTTGGGTCCTTTCTCTTTTCTTTTTGATAAGTCGGGCCAGGGGTTTATCAATTTTATTAATTCTTTCAAAGAACCAGCTCCTAGTTTCGTTGATTTGTTCTATTGTTTTTTCGGTTTCTATTTCATTGATTTCTGCTCTGATCTTTATGATTTCTCTTCTCCTGCTGGGCTTAGGGTTTCTTTCTTGTTCTTTCTCCAGCTCCTTTAGGTGTAGGGTTAGGTTGTGTACCTGAGACCTTTCTTGTTTCTTGAGAAAGGCTTGTACCGCTATATATTTTCCTCTCAGGACTGCCTTTATTGTGTCCCACAGATTTTGAACCGTTGTATTTTCATTATGATTTGTTTCCATGATTTTTTTCAATTCTTCTTTAATTTCCCGGTTGACCCATTCATTCTTTAGAAGGATACTGTTTAGTCTCCATGCATTTGGGTTCTTTCCAAACTTCCTTTTGTGGTTGAGTTCTAGCTTTAGAGCATTGTGGTCTGAAAATATGCAGGGAATGATCCCCATCTTTTGATACCGGTTGAGTCCTGATTTAGGACCGAGGATATGATCTATTCTGGAGAATGTTCCATGTGCAGTAGAGAAGAATGTGTATTCTGTTGCTTTGGGATGAATTAAAGGCATCCAAATCAGCAAAGAAGAAGTCAAATTATCACTCTTCGCAGATGATATGATACTATATGGGGAAAACCCAAAAGACTCCACTCCAAAACTGCTAGAACTTATACAGGAATTCAGTAAAGTGTCAGGATATAAAATCAATGCACAGAAATCAGTTGCATTTCTCTACACCAACAGCAAGACAGAAGAAAGAGATATTAAGGAGTCAATCCCATTTACAATTGCATCCAAAACCATAAGATACCTAGGAATAAACCTAACCAAAGAGACACAGAATCTATACTCAGAAAACTATAAAGTACTCATGAAAGAAATTGAGGAAGACACAAAGAAATGGAAAAATGTTCCATGCTCCTGGATTGGAAGAATAAATATTGTGAAAATGTCTATGCTACCTAAAGCAATCTACACATTTAATGCAATTCCTATCCAAGTACCATCCATCTTTTTCAAAGAAATGGAACAAATAATGCTAAAATTTATATGAAACCAGAAAAGACCTCAAATAGCCAAAGGGATATTGAAAAAGAAAGCCAACGTTGGTGGCATCACAATTCCGGACTTCAAGCTCTATTACAAAGCTGTCATCATCAAGACAGCATGGTACTGGCACAAAAACAGACACATAGATCAATGGAACAGAATAGAGAGCCCAGAAATAGACCCTCAAATCTATGGTCAACTCATCTTCGACAAAGCAGGAAAGAATGTCCAATGGAAAAAAGACAGCCTCTTCAATCAATGGTGCTGGGAAAATTGGACAGGCACATGCAGAAAAATGAAATTGGACCATTTCCTTACACCACACACAAAAATAGACTCAAAATGGATGAAGGACCTCAATGTGCGAAAGGAATCCATCAAAATCCTTGAGGAGAACACAGGCAGCAACCTCTTCGACCTCAGCCGCAGCAACATCTTCCTAGGAACAACGCAAAAGGCAAGGGAAGCAAGGGAAAAAATGAACTATTGGGATTTCATCAAGATCAAAAGCTTTTGCACAGCAAAGGAAACAGTTAACAAAATCAAAAGACAACTGACAGAATGGGAGAAGATATTTGCAAACGACATATCAGTTAAAGGACTAGTGTCCAGAATCTATAAAGAACTTAGCAAACTCAACAACCAAAGAACAAATAATCCAATCAAGAAATGGGCAGAGGACATGAACAGACATTTCTGCAAAGAAGACATCCAGATGGCCAACAGACACATGAAAAAGTGCTCCATATCACTCGGCATCAGGGAAATACAAATCAAAACCACAATGAGATATCACCTCACACCAGTCAGAATGGCTAAAATCAACAAGTCAGGAAATGACAGATGCTGGCGAGGATGTGGAGAAAGGGGAACCCTCCTACACTGTTGGTGGGAATGCAAGCTGGTGCAGCCACTCTGGAAAACAGCATGGAGGTTCCTCAGAATGTTGAAAATAGAACTGCCCTATGACCCAGCAATTGCACTATTGGGTATTTACCCTAAAGATACAAATGTAGTGATCCAAAGGGGCACATGCACCCGAATGTTTATAGCAGCAACGTCCACAATAGCCAAACTATGGAAAGAACCTAGATGTCCATCCACAGATGAATGGATCAAGAAGATGTGGTATATATACACAATGGAATACTATGCAGCCATCAAAAGAAATGAAATCTTGCCATTTGCGACAACATGGATGGAACTAGAGCGTATCATGCTTAGCGAAATAAGTCAAGCAGAGAAATACAACTATCATTTGATATCCCTGATATGAGGAAGTGGTGATGCAACATGGGGGCTTAAGTGGGTATGAGAAGAATAAATGAAACAAGATGGGATTGGGAGGGAAACAAACCATAAGTGACTCTTAATCTCACAAAACAAACTGAGGGTTGCTGGGGGAATGGGGTTTGGGAGAAGGGGGTGGGATTATGGACATTGGGGAGGGTATGTGCTTTGGTGAGTGCTGTGAAGTGTGTAAACATGGTGATTCACAGACCTGTACCCCTGGGGATAAAAATATATGTTTATAAAAAAAATAAAAAATTAAAAACTTAATATTAAAAAAAAAAGAATGATGTAGTGTCCTTCTTAATCTTCGACCACAGACTTTAGTTTAAAATCTAATTTATTTGATATGATAATCACTCCCCCAGCTTTCTATTGAGGTCCATTGGCATGAAAGATGATTCTCCATTCCTCCAGTTTCAGTCTGGGTATATCTTTAGGTTCAAAATGGGTCTCTTGTAGACAGCATATGGACAGGTCCTGTCATTTTATCCAATCTGCAATCCTGTGCTGTTTTATGGGGGCACTTAGACCATTCAGATTGAGATTATTCAAAGATATGTTTTTATTGACATCATGCCTCTGAAGTCCTTGTTTCTATAGATTGTATCTGTAAATTTCTGTTGTATGTCACTCTTGGATCCTACACTTCTGGATCTCCAAAGGGACAGAAGACATCAGTGGAGAGGTAAAGTGTATTGGGTATGCTTGGACTGATATTGGAGGATAAACAGAAGGGGTAGGGAGCCACCAGAAGGGACCCATTAGAAAGTAATACACCAATATGAAAGTGTCCTGTGATTGGGGAGCAGCATTAATGTAGAGTCTGGTTAAAAACACTCAAAAAGAGCAAAAGATCTTAAGGGGCAACCAGTGGAATCAGGCTGTCAAGGGTAGGGCATAAGGCCATGGACCCAGGACAGCCACCACCAGTGACCACCCATGCCAGAAAGAGTGTGGTGGATCCTCCAGTTCCTGGTCCCAGAATCCCTAGGGTTGTGTGGCTTGCACCACCGCTGGCTGGGCTCACTCCCAACCCTGCATGAGGGAGTCTGATGTGGACACCAGCCTACACTCTCTAGAGCTACAGCCTTTTGCACTCTGTGTGTAGCACATGACCTGGGTCTGACCCACTCTCCCTTGCACCCGAGAAAGCTCCATGGGGATGCTAGCTGGCAATCTCTAGGACCAGCAGAGGGTCTGAACGCTACTAGCCCAGGCCTGAAGAAACTCAGCATGATCTCTGTTTGGGACCCCTTGGTGGCAACATGCGCAACCGTGAGGTCTGGACCCCAAAAAGCAGTCCCAGCAGAGGCAACCACTGAAAGTGGGCTCCCTGGAACAATATCACTTATGGTTTTAGTGGCATAGAGTGAGACGACAAGCGGGCACTTCAGCAACCCCTGAGACAGTGGATGGGGATGTGCACTGCATGGTGCATGGAGGTTGCACGGTTTAGTAGAGTTTTGGGGGGGGGGGTCTGTGTGTTCTGGACCACCCAGAGGGGAGCAGACTGAGGCTTCTGTTTGAGGGGGAGGTCTGGGTGCAGTTGGCTTTCCATTAAACCTCCAAAAATTCCCAAAAAGCCAACACACACACACACACAAAGTCTCCAGAGAACAAAAGCCTGAAAAACAGGTTTCCACAGAACCCAGCCCCTTGATGGGTCAGGAGGACTCAACCCAAGCAAGCAAGACTGACTGAAAAATAATGCAGCTGACTACAGCCTTTAGTTTAAAATCTAATTTGTCTGATATGAGAATCGTTACCCCAGGCTTTTTTTGAGGCCCATTGGCATGAAAGATGCTTCTCCATCCCTTCACTTTCAGTCTGGGTGTATCTTTAGGTTCAAAATGGGTCTCTTGTAGACAACATATGGATGGGTCCTGTTGTTTTATCCAGTCTTAACCCTGTGCCATTTTATGGGTGCATTTAGGCCATTCACATTGAGGGTGATTATTGATAGATACATTTTTATTGACATCGTGTTACCTTTGAAGTCTTTCTTTCTGTAGATTGTCTCTATATTTCTATTCAATGCTATTCTTGGGATTTTTCCTCCTTTAAAGAAGCCCCCTTAATACTTCCTGCAGTATCAGCTTGGTGGTTGCATAGTCTCTTAAGCCTTGCAGGTCCTGGAAACTCTTTATCTCTCCATCCATTTGAATGTCAGTCTTGCTGGATAAAGTATTCTTGGCTGCAAGTTCTTCTCATTCAGTGCCCTGAATATATCTTGCCAGCCCTTTCTGGCATGCCAGGTCTCTGTGGACAAGGCTGACGTTATTCTGATGGGCTTTTCTCTGTATGTAAGGATCTTCTTTGTCATCGCTTCTTTCACGAGGTTCTGCCTACAATTATAATTCTTCATTCTTACTATTAGGTGTCTCGAGGACTTTCGAGAATCTGTAATCTTGTGGGGAAACCTTTCAGCCTCTAGTAAATGAATGCTGGTTCCATTGACGAGATTCAGAAAATTTCCATGAAGAACTTGTTCCACTATATCTTCTAGACTTCTTTCTTTCTCCTCCCCTTCAGGGATTCCAATAATTCTGACGTTGGAACGTTTCATGGCATCATTTATTTCCCTGATTCTGTTTTCAAGGAGACCCTGAATTGCTAAGGAAATGTGGAAAAACAAAAATAAAATGGGGGGGGGCATCACATTACCTGATCTCAAGCTTTACTACAAAGCTGTGAACACCAACAGAGCATGATACTGGCATAAGAACAGACACATAGACCAGTGGAACAGAGTAGAGAGCCCAGATATGGACCCGCAACTCTATGGTCAAATAATCTTTGACAAAACAGGAAAAAATATACAGTGGAAAAAAGACAGTCTCTTCAATAAATGGTGCTGGGAAAACTGGGTAGCTATAGGTAGAAGAATGAAACTCGACCACTCTCTTACACCATACACAAAGATAAACTCAAAATGGAAAAAAGACCTCAATGTGAGACAGGAAACCATCAGACTCCTAGAGGAGAACATAGGCAGTAATCTCTTCGATATTAGCCACAGCAACTTCTTTCAAGATATGTCTCAAAAGGCAAAGGAAACAAAAGTGAAGATGAACTTTTGGGACTTCATCAAAATCAAAAGCTTCTGCACAGCAAAGGAAACAACCAAGAAATCAAAGAGGCAACCCACGGAATGGGAGAAGGTATTTGCAAATGACAGTAGAGACGAAAGGTTGATCTCCGGGATCTATAATGAACTCCTCAAACTCAACACACTCAAAACAGACAATCATATCAAAAAATGGGCAGAAGATATTGACAGACACTTCTCCAATGAAGACATAGAAATGGCTATCAGACACATGAAAAAATGTTCATCATCACTAGCCATCAGGGAGATTCAAATTAAAACTACATTGAGATATCACCTTACACCAGTTAGAATGGCCAGAATTAGGAAGACAGGAAACAACATGTGTTGGAGAGGATGTGGAGAAAGGGGAACCCTCTTCCACTCTTGGTGGGAATGCAAGTTGGTGCAGCCTCTTTGGAGAACAGTGTGGAGATTCCTCAAGAAATAAAAAATAGAACTTCCGTATGACCATGCCATTGCACTCCTGGTTATTTACCCCAAAGATACAGATGTAGTGAAAAGAAGGGCCATCTGTACCCCAATGTTTATAGCAACAATGGCCATGGTCGCCAAACTACGGAAAGAACCAAGGTGCCCTCAACGGACAAATGGATAAGGAAGATGTGGTCCATATACACTATGGAGTATTATGCCTCCATCAGAAAGGAGGAATACCCAACTTTTGGAGCAACATGGACAGGACTGGAAGAGATTATGTTGGGTGAAATAAGTCAAGCAGAGAGAGAGTCAATTATCATATAGTTTCACTTATTTGTGGAGCATAACAAATAGCATGGAGGACATTGGGAGTTAGGAGAAGGGAGTTGGGGGAAATTGGAAGGGGAGGTGAACCATGAGAGACTATGGACTCTGAAAAACAATCTGAGGGGTTTGAAGGGGCGGGGGGTGGGAAGTCGGGGTACCAGGTGGGGGGTATTAGACAGGGCACGGATTGCATGGAGCACTGGGTGTGGTGTAAAATAATGAATACTGTTATGCTGAAAATAAAAAATAAATTAAAAAAAATAATGCATCTGGCCCCTCCCCCAGAAGGCAAGGCACAATTAAGGGAGGGCAACTATCACAGGGTCCCCTAAAACTGTAAAACCCCAATATCAGGGGAAAGCAATATATTAAGCTCCCTGTATTGCCCTAAAACTTGTATATTTCATAGATACAACTTTTATTTTTAGTTTGTCTCGGTATTCTTGTTCTTTTTAATGTTTTTAACCTATTTACCATTTCAACTAGAGGTTTAATGCAATATATTCCATAGTACCTTTTTAACTTGAACTTTTTCATACATATACCTGTGTTATTCTTTTTCTTTTCTATTTTTTAATATACATATACATATAAGCTTCAAGGTAATCCTCTTTCCCTAATCAACACTACCCCTATTTACAAACCACTTTTAATCTCTCTTTATCTCTGGAAGGTTGAGTCCTTTACAAAAGATATTGAGATACACCCAAAATCAAAATAACCTTCTTTCATCCCATAGTTTGGCTATTGTGGACATTGCTGCTATAAACATTCGGGTGCATGTGCCCCTTTGGATCACTACATTTGTATCTTTAGGGTAAAAAATAATGAATACTGTTATGCTGAAAATAAAAAATAAATTAAAAAAAAATAACCTTCTTTGCCCACATTGAAGATTTATAACCGTCCCTCCATCTTTTATCTTCTGTCAGTATTTCTGTGTATTTGTTTTGTTCTGGTATTATATAAATCTTATCCTTGGGATTCATTTTGGCTGGGGTCTTTTTGTTTTTTTTTTCTCTTGTCATTTACTTCTGTCGGTCTTTTTGTTTATTTTTGTTTGTACACCTTATAAATCCCACCTTTGAGGCCCATTCTGGCTGGGTATTCTCTGTCTCTTTCTTGCACACGTGCTCTCTCTTTTTCCTTTTTTCTTTGTTTTTGGTGGTGACTTCCGATTGTTCAGAAGTGTTCAAGGGTGTACCTTGCCTGGATCATGGTTGATATATTCAGCTATACATCCCCTCAAATGCCTCTCACCAAAATGACTAGAAAGACAAACACCCAACAGAGGAATAATTCAGAGACGGTACCCTCTCCATCAGAATTATTGGGTATGGACATAAACCATATGTCAGAAATGGAATTCAGTTTAACAATTATCCTGGCAATGACTAGTTGGAGAAAAACATTAGTGACAACATAGAATCTCTAAGGGCAGATGTGAAATCCACCCAAGAAGGAGTTAAAAATGCTATTAGTGAGATCCAATCCAATCTAAATACTCTAACAGCTAGTGTAACCAAGGCAGAAGATACAATTAGTGATCTAGAGTACAAACTGATAGAGGAAAAGGATCAGGAGGAAACAGCTTAGAAGCCATGAAAAGAGAATTAAGGAGTTTGGGAGAAGGGGGTGGGATTATGGACATTGAGGAGGGTATGTGCTTTGGTGAGTGCTGTGAAGTGTGTAAACCTGGTGATTCACAGACCTGTACCCCTGGGGATAAAAATATATGTTTATATAAAATAAAAAAAAGAGAATTAAGGAAATAAATGACGATAGGAAATGTTCCAGCGTCAGAAGTATTGGGATCTCTCAGGGGGTGGAGAAAGAGAAAAGACTAGGAGATATAACTGAACAAATTTGGATGAAAATTTCCCAATCTGGGAAATGGAACCAGCGTTCATGCCTAGAGGCAGAAAAAACATCCCCCAACATCAACAAACCTAGAACGACATTGAGACCCTTGATTGTGAGGCTGATCAATCATAATTTTAGACAAGAGCTCCTGAGGGACGCTAGGGGGAAGAGTTACCTTTCGGACAGAGGAATTTCCTTCAGAATAACATCAGAACCATCCACAGAAACCTAGCAAGCCAGAAATGGCTGGAAAGACAAATTCAAGGCACTAAATGAGAAGAACATGCAGCCAAGAATACTTTATCCAGCAAGTCTGACTTTCAAAATGGATGGAGAGATAAAGAGCTTCTAATACCAGCAAAGTTTAAAAGAATATATAACTATCATATGATCTCCCTGATATGAGGAAGTGGTGATGCAACATGGAGGCTTAAGTGGGTAGGAGAAGAATAAATGAAACAAGATGGGATTGGGAGGGAGACAAACCATAAGTGACTCTTAATCTCACAAAACAAACTGAGGGTTGCTGGGGGGAGGGGGCTTGGGAGAAGGGGGTGGGATTATGGACATTGGGGAGGGTATGTGCTTGGGTGAGTGCTGTGAAGTGTGTAAACCTGGTGATTCACAGACCTGTACCCCTGGGGATAAAAATATATGTTTATAAAAAATAATAAATTAAAAAAAAAAAGAATATATGAACACCAAGCTGGCTCTACAAGAAATATTAAGGGGGGGTTCTATAAAAGAATAAAGAGACCAAGTAGAAGGAAAAAGTATTTGTTTCATCTTTGTTTACAAAGGTATACTTTACCAAACCATTGTGTGTTACACATAGCTTAATTTAAGTTTTCATAGAAAGGTAACATGGGGGATAAGGGAGGGACCCTCATTTTATCGAGTCTCTGGAAATCAGTTAGTTATGAAATAATTCCAAACACATGCAAAATCAACTGGAGATCTGAGGAAAGACTTACTACAATTTTATAAATAGAAAAATCATTGGTTTTTGCAAAGTAGGAGGTGCAGAAACATAAACCCAAGGCAATATGTTGAAGATATATCACGTTGGGGAGGCAACCTCCATAAGCCAGGTACCATAAAATGTGATAAGCAGCAGGGCACAAAATTGGTACTTTAAGACGTTTGCCTGAGAGGTGCTTGGGAGGTGAAGCAGGACAGAATCCCAGGTGGGACAGGATGGTCTCGGGATCCCCGGGGACATAAAAAGAACCAGGAGATCCCGGAGAGCAGCAGAGTTCCCATGCAATGGAGCAGGGAAGCTGGTTGCAAAAAGAGACCAAGAACTGGCTTTCTTCTTGATGTTTCCAAGAAATGCTGCACAATTAGGCTACTGCTGTCTGAGTAGGGGGCCAACAGAATGCAGAACTGCAGAAAGGCTCCCTCCCTCTGCTGGCAGGAGTGGTATGGGTGTATACCCCAAGAGTCTGTACAGTTTGGGAATTAGAAATGGGATTATGTTCCTGAGATAAATATGCTCTGTCACAGGCTGGGTGAACACAGAGTCCAGACAGAAACAGGGAGACAAGAGTGAATGATTGCATTTCTGACAGGACTCACTGAAGAATGGGGGCCATGAACTTTTCATTCTAGGGCTAGGGATTGAGGCACTAGCATCTTCAACCTTCATACTGGCTTCAGAGCAGCTTACACTTAGCCTGGCACCCTAGCAAGGGGGGCTGAAATTCCACACAGGCCATGACAACTGAAAATCAACACAACAGTTCCCTCTCCCAGAAGACTAGCAGAAAGTTCTGGCTAATACTAAGGTTACTGATCATACAGAAATACAAAACTCCAGCCCATGGGGAAAGAAGTATATAATATCCTTGCCATGTTCCTGTTCTCAAAGGGAAGGCTGTCAGCTTTACCCCATTGAAGATGGTATTTGCTGTGGGATTTTCATAGATAGAACCAAGATGCCTTTCAATGCATGAATGGATAAAGAAGATATGGATACATTCCTAGAAATTTATAAACTACCAAAACTGAAACAGGAAGAAAGATAAAACCTGGACAGACCCATAACCAGCAAGGACTTTAAAGTAGTAATCAAAAATCTCCCAACAAACAAGATTCCAGGGCCAGATGGCCTCCCAGGGGAATTCTACCAAACATTTAAAGAAAAACTAATACATACTCTTGTGAAGCTGTTTCAAAAAAATAGAAACGGGATAAATACTTAAAATCACTCTATGAGGCCAACAACACCTTGATCCCAAAACCAGACAAAAACCCCATCAAAAAGAATTACAGAATACTATCCCTGAGGATCACAGATTCCAAAATTCTCACCAGGATACTAACCAACAGGATCCAGCACTACACTAAAAGGATTATTCACTATGACCAAATTGGATTTATTTCTGAGTTGCAAGGGTGATTCAACATTCATTAATCAATAAGCATGATATATTATTAAAAGAAAGAAAAAATACCATATGATCCTCTCAATTGATGCAGAAAAAAGCATTTGACAAAATACATCATTTCCTGATTAAAACTCTCTGCAGTATAAAGATAGAGGTAACAAATATCAATATCATAATAGCCATCTATGAAAACCTCACAGTGAATATCATTCTCAACAGGGAAAAACTGAAAGCTTTCCCCCTAAGGTCAGGAATTCAAAAGGAATGTACCCTCCCATCACCATTGTTCAAAATAGTACTAGAAATCCTAACCTCAGCAATAAGACAACAGAAAGAAATAAAAGACATCCAAACTGGGAAAGAAGTCAAACTCTCACTCTATACAGATGACATGATTCTCTACATGGAAAACCCAAAAGACTTACACCAAAATTTGTTGATCTCATAGAAGAATCTATCAAAGTGGCAGGATATAAAAAATGTATGCTCAGGAACCAGCTGCATTTCTATACACTAACAATGAGAGAGAAGAAAGAAATTAAGGAGTTAATCCAATTTATAGTTGCATCACATAAAGAATCAAGTCATCTAGGAAGAGAGAGGGTTTGACTTCTTCATTGCCAATTTGGATACCTTTTATTTCTCTTTCTTGTCTGATTGCTGTTGCTAGGACTTCTATGTTGAACAAGAGTGGTGAGAGTGGGCATCCTTGTCGTGTTTCTGATCTCAATGGGAAGGGTGAGCTTTTTCCCATTGAGGATGATATTTGCTGTGGGTCTTTCATAGATAGATTTGATGAAGTTCAGGAATGTTCCCTCTATCCCTATACTTTGGAGTGTTTTAATCAGGAATGGATGCTGGATTTTGTCAAATGTTTTTTCTGCATCAATTGAGAGGACCAGGTGGTTCAACTCTCTTCTCTTATTGAATTGTTCTATCACATTGATTGATTTACGAATGTTGAACCATCCTTGTAACCCAGGGATGAGTCCCACCTGGTCATGGTGGATATCTTTTTAATGTGCTGTTGGATCCTGTTTGCTAGGATCTTGTTGAGAGTCTTAGCATCCATATTCATCAGTGATATTGGTCTGAAATTCTCCTTTTTGGTGTGGTCTTTGCCTGGTTTGGGGATCAGGGTAATGCTGGCTTCATAGGAAAGAGACTGGAAGTTTTCCTTCTGCTTCAATTTTTTGAAACAGCTTCAGGAGAATAGGTGTTGTTTCTTCTTTGAAAGTTTGGTAGAATGCCCCAGGAAATCCATCAGGTCCTGGGCTCTTGTTTTGGGGGAGGATTTTGATCACTGCTTCAATCTCGTTATTAGATATTAGTCTATTCAGGTTGTCAATTTCTTTCTGGTTCAATTTTGGGAGTTTATAGTTTTCCAAGAATGCGTCCATTTCATCTAGGTTGCTTAACTTATTGGCATATAACTGTTGATAATAACTTCTGATGATTGTTTCTACTTCCTTGGTGTTGTGATCTCTCCCTTTTCATTCATAATTTTATGAATTTGGGCTTTCTCTCTTTTCTTTTGGGTTAGTGTGGCCAATGGTTTATTGCTCTTATTGATTCTTTCAAAAAACCAGCTTCTAGTTTCATTGATACGTTCTACTGTATCTCTAGTTTCTACCTCATTATATGGAAAACCCAAAGACTCCACCTCCAAACTACTAGAACTCATACAGCAATTCAGTAATGTGGCAGAATACAAAGTCAATGTATCAGTCAAAGGCAGTGCCTTTCTTATACACTAACAATGAGAATACAGAAAGGGAAATTAGAGAATCAGTTCCATTTACTATAGCACCAAGAACCATAAGATACTTGGGAATAAAGCTAACAAAAGAGGTAAAGGATCTGTACTTGAGGAACTACAGAACACCCATGAAAGAAATTGAAGAAAACACAAAAAGATGGAAGACCATTCCACGCTCATGCAACGAAACAATAAACATTGTTAAAATGTCTATACTGCCTAGAGCAATCTATACTTTTAATGCTATTCCAATCAAAATTCCACTGGTATTTTTCAAAGAGCTGGAGCAAATAATCCTAAAATTTTTATAGAATCAGAAGAGACCCCTAATTGCTAAGGAAATGTTGAGAAACAAAAATAAAACTGGTGGCATGATGTTAAATGATTTCAAGCTTTACTACAAAGCTGTGATCACCAAGACAGCATGGTACTTGCACAAAACAGACACACAGACCAGCGGAACAGAGTGGAGAGCCCAGGTATGGACTCTCAACTCTATGGTCAAATAATCTTCGACAAAGCAGGAAAAAATATACGGTGGAAAAAAAAAAACAGTCTCTTCAATAAATGGTGCTGGGAAAATTGGACAGCTATGTGTAGAAGAATGAAACTCGACCATTCTCTTACACCATACACAAAGATAAACTCAAAATGGATAAAAGACCTCAACGTGAGGCAGAAATCCGTCAGAATCCTAGAGGAGAACATAGGCAGTAACATCTTCAATATCAATCATAGCAACTTCTTTCAATATATGTCTGCAAAGACAAAGGAAACAAAAGCGAAAATGAACTTTTGGGACTTCATCAAAATCAAAAGCTTCTGCACAGCAAAATCAAAAGCTTCTTGGTGCTATAGTAAATGGAACCGATTCTCTAATTTCGCCAAACTGTGGAAAGAACCAAGATGCCCTTCAATGGACGAATGGATAAGGAAGATGTGGTCCATATACACTATGGAGTATTATGCCTCCATCAGAAAGGATGAATACCCAACATTTGTAGCAACATGGACGGGACTGGTAGAGATTATGCTGAGTGAAATCAGTGAACAAAACAAAGAGGCAACCAACGGAATGGGAGAAGATACTTGCAAATGACAGTATAGACAAAAGGTTGATATCCATGATCTATAAAGAATATCTCAAACTCAACACACACAAAACAGATAATCATATCAAAAAATGGCCAGAAGATATGAACAGACACTTCTCCAATGAAGACATACAAATGGCTATCAGACACATGAAAACATGTTCATCATCACTAGCCATCAGGGAGATTCAAATTAAAACCACATTGAGATACCACCTTACACCAGTTAGAATGGCCAAAATTAGCAAGACAGGAAACAACATGTGTTGGAGAGGATGTGGAGAAAGGGGAACCCTCTTATACTCTTGGTGGGAATGCAAGTTGGTGCAACCTCTTTGGAGAACAGTGTGGAAATTCCTCAAGAAATTAAAAAGAGAACTTCCCTATGACCCTGCAATTTCACTCCTGGGTATTTACCCCAAAGATACAGATGTCATGAAAAGAAGGGCCATCTGTACCCCAATGTTTATAGCAGCAATGGCCACGGTCGCCAAACTGTGGAAAGAACCAAGATGCCCTTCAATGGACGAATGGATAAGGAAGATGTGGTCCATATACACTATGGAGTATTATGCCTCCATCAGAAAGGATGAATACCCAACATTTGTAGCAACATGGACGGGACTGGTAGAGATTATGCTGAGTGAAATCAGTCAAGCAAAGAGAGTCAATTATCATATGGTTTCACTTATTTGTGGAGCGTAACAAATAGCATGGAGGCCAAGGGGAGATGGAGAGGAGAAGGGAGTTGAGGGAAATTAGAAGGGAAGGTGAACCAAGAGAGATTATGGACTCTGAAAAACAATCTGAGGGTTTTGAAGGGGCAGGGGGTGGGAGATTGAGGGAGCCAGGTGGTCGGTATTAGATAGGGCACGGATTGCATTGAGCACTGGGTGTGGTGAAAAAATAATGAATACTGTTTTTCTGAAAATAAATTAATTAATAAAAAATAATAATTAAAAAAGAAAATAATATATAGTAGAGCTCATTTATTTCTAACAAATTTGAATAGACTATTTTAGGAGATGTTATAAATTAACCTGGAAATACTTTCTGGAGGTAGAAAAATGCCATGTATTCATAAAATACATGAATAAATACCTAAATGTATGCAAACAGACAGATATAAAGAGAGATTTTATACACTTTTAATTTTTTAGTTAAGTTCAATTTAATTACCATATACTTTATTATTAGTTTCAGGGTTAGAACTTCCTGATTTGTCAGTTTCATACAACACCCAGTGCTCATTACTTCAAATTCCCTCCTTAATGCCCATCACCCAATTACCCCACTGACCCTCTCCCCTCCCACTCTCTCCCCTCCAGCAACCCTGTTTGTTTCCTATAGGTAAATAGTCTCTCATGGTTTGCTTCCTTCTTTGTCTTCATCTTTGTTTTTATTTTTATTATTTTTCCTTTCACTATGTTCATCTGTTTTGTTTCTTAAACTGCACAAATGAGCAAGATCATATCGTATTTGTCTTTCTCCAACTAACTTATTTTGCTTAGCATAATACCTTCTAGTTTGATCTTATTTTAAAATTTTATCCATGACTCACTACAGCATAGTAAAAATAACTTGTTGCATCTCTACTTTATATATCTATCTGAACTGCATTTCTGGCAAATGGAACAAGTAAAGATTACCTATTTGCCAATATTTCTGGAGGACACATTTAAGATTTTATTTTTTCCTGACATGTAACCTGAAGGAGGCTGTGGACCAAATTTTAAGCTAGTGATCTGGGAGACTTCTACTAGCTGTCTGGAAATCTTCAAAACCAAACTGAGTTGACAAAACATTCAGTTCTGTTCCAAATAGTTTTTGTTGTATTTTCAGCCTTACTTCATTGTTTTTGGAGGTCTTTAGTCCATTGAGAGTGCTTGAAAAAGACCAGAGAACCTAAAATTCAAGTAATCTTAGGGAAACAAGGTGGTGAAGTGTGAGAAAAAAAGTCTGGCAAGCTGAACAGAGTGATTGTAGAGGTAGGGATCTGAAGGGGGACATATCAAAGGATTTAAGGGAACTGGTAAAGTAAGACCCAAACCAGTAAAAGGAGGAAACAGGAACAGAGGTGATGGGAACAGAAAGAAGCTAGTTTGGGAAGACACTAAATTTCCCCCCAAAAGTCACTGAATTTCTGAATTGCCTTTAGTAAAACCATGCCAACCAGGAACACAACAAGGATGCCCACTCTCACCACTCTTGTTCAAAATAGTGTTAGAATTCCTAGCAACAGCAATCAGAGAACAAAGAGAAATAAAAGGTATCCAAATTGGTAATGAAGAAGTCAAACTCTCTCTCTTTGCAGATGACATGATTCTTTATATGGAAAACCAAAAGACTCCACCCCCAAACTACTAGAACTCATACAGCAATTCAGCAACTTGGCAGGATACAAAGTCAATGTACAGAAATCAGTGGGTTTCTTATACACTAATAATGAAAATACAGAAAGGGAAATTAGAGAATCGATTCCATTTACTATAGCATCAAGAACCGTAAGTTACCTGGGAATAAACCTAACCAAAGAGGTAAAGGATCTGTACTTGAGGAACTACAGAACACTCTTGAGAGAAATTGAAGAAGCCACAAAAAGATGGAAGACCATTCCATGCTCTTGGATCGGAAGAATAAACATTGTTACAATGTCTATACTGCCTAGCGCAATCTATTCCGATCAAAATTACACTGGTATTCTTCAAAGAGCTGGAGCAAATAATCCAAAAATTTATATGGAATCAGAAGAGAACCTGAATCGCTAAGGAAATGTTGAAAAACAAAAATAAAACGGGGGGCTTCACGTTACCTGATTTCAAGCATTACAACAAAGCTGCGATCACCATGACAGCATGGTACTTGCATAAAAACAGACACATAGACCAGTGGAACAGAGTAGAGAGCCCAGATATGGACCCTCAACTCTATGGTCAAATAATCTTCGACAAAACAGGAAAAAATATACAGTGGAAAAAAGACAGTCTCTTCAATAAATGGTGCTGGGAAAACTGGGCAGCTATTGGTAGAAGAATGAAACTCGACCATTCTCTTACACCATACACAAAGATAAACTCAAAATGGATAAAAGACCTCAACGTGTGACAGGAATCCATCAGAATCCTAGAGGAGAACATAGGCAATAATCTCTTCGATATCAGCCACAGCAACTTCTTTCAAGATATGTCTCCAAAGGCAAAGGAAACAAAAGCGAAATGAACTTTTGGGACTTCATCAAAATCAAAAGCTTCTGCAGAGCAAAGGAAACAGTCAAGAAAACAAAGAGGCAACCCACAGAATGAGAGAAGATACTTGCAAATGACAGTACAGACAAAAGGTTGATACCCAGGATCTATAATGAACTCCTCAAACTCAACACACTCAAAACAGACAATCACATCAAAAAATGGGCAGAAGATATGGACAGACACTTCTCCAATGAAGACATAGAAATGGCTATCAGACACATGAAAAAATGTTCATCATCACTAGCCATCAGGGAGATTCAAATTAAAACTACATTGAGATATCACCTTAGACCAGTTAGAATGGCCAAAATTAGCAAGACAGGAAACAGCATGTGTTGGAGGGGATGTGGAGAAAGGGGTACTCTCTTAGAAATGAATTAAACAACACTGGCAAAGCACTTTTTCACCAGGGGTTCAAGAATGGGTTTCAGTCTGCTGAGAAACTCCCAAGTTCTTAACTGATGGAAACTTGATACTTATGAACATAGAGTTTGGGGCTCCAATACAGCTTATGCTTCCCTATCTCCTATAAACAAAGAAACCTAACATTCTATCACAGCCTGTTACTCATTAGGATTCTAACCTACCTTCTAAAGTATACTCGATTTTTTTAATTGATTTATTTATTTTCAGAAAAACAGTATTCATTATTTTTCACCACACCCAGTGCTCCATTCAATCCGTGCCCTCTATAATACCCACCACCTGGTACCCCGACCTCCCACTCCCCGCCACTTCAGACCCCTCATATTTTTTTTCAGTCCATAGTCTCTCATGGTTCACCTCCCCTTCCAAATTACCCCAACTCCCTTCTCCTCTCTAACATCCCTTGTCCTCCATGATATTTGTTATGCTCCACAAATAAGGGAAACCATATGATAATTGACTCTCTCTTTTTGACTGATTTCACTCAGCATAACCTCTTCCAGTCCCCTCCATGTTGCTACAAAAGTTGGGTATTCATCCTTTCTGATGGAGGTATAATTCTCCATAGTGTATATGGACCACATCTTCCTTATCTATTCGTCTGTTGAAGGGCTTCTTGGTTCTTTCCACAGTTTGGCGACCGTGGCCATTGCTGCTATAAACATTGGGGTACAGAGGGCCCTTCTTTTCACGACATTTGTATCTTTGGGGTAAATACCCAGGAGTGCAATTGTAGGGTCATAGGGAAGCTCTATTTTAATTTTCTTGAGCAATCTCAAGAGAACACTGTTCTCCAAAGAGGTTGCACCAACTTGCATTCCCACCAAGAGTATAAGAGGGTTCCCCTTTCTCCACATCCTCTCCAACGCATATTGTTTCCTGTTTTGTTAATTTTGGCCATTCTAACTGGTGTAAGGTGATATCTCAATGTGGTTTTAATTTGAATATTCCTGATGGCTGGTGATGATGAACATTTTTTCATGTGTCTGATAGCCATTTGTATATCTTGATTGGAGAAGTATCTGTTCATATCTTCTGCCCATTTTTTGATATGTTTGCCTGTTTCATGTGTGTTGACTTTGAGGAGGTCATTATAGATCCTGGATATCAACCATTTGTCTGTACTGTCATTTGCAAATATCTTCTCCCATTCTGTGGGTTGCCTCTTTCCTTTGCTGTGCAGAAGCTTTTGATTTTGATGAAGTTCCAAAAGTTTATTTTCACTTGAGTTTCCTTTGCCTTTGGAGACATAACTTGAAAGGAGTTGCTGTGGCTGATATTGAAGAGATTACTGCCTATGTTCTGCTCTAGGATTCTGTTGATTTCCTTTCTCACATTGAGGTCTTTTATCCATTTTGAGTATACTCGATTCTTAAGTCAACTGTCAAAATCCCTACCTGTTAAAGGGGACATTTGTTTGAGCCAGTGGTTTAGGTGTGAAACTCACAAATGGATCCCTAATCAGTCAGTCAGGAGTGAAGACAAAGGCTTCAAAGGTGCATACTTAGGATACTGGGGGACTACTCTGGGCTCTAATGATGAAACTGATCCTATCCAAGTCACAGCATGGTAACACTCAAAGAAAAAAAAATAGATGACAACTACAGAAGGAGCAAGTAGGAATTTATAGTAAGGAACCATTTGGAAGTCAATGAATGGAGAATTCTAAGAGGAAAATTAAAGGTAAAGGAGTTTCTGACTAACTTTACCTAATGGTATTCTTGCCGAGGATAAGGCAGTCTTATTAGATATCACCTGATCGATGGTGAAAGATGAGAAACCTGATGGATACTGAGAGATCAGATATGGACAATGAAAGACCCTGTGAAACTGCTGAATTAGGGTTCTTGCTACGATTCTTATAAACAAGTATCCATATGGGCCTAGGAAAAACTTCAGGAGCCTGACTATAGTTTAACCAAGCAAATAATCTTAGTTGATATCAAAAGGGGAGTTTAACAGTTATTCCATAGTGGACATAAGTAAGAGTATATGTCTGGAATACAGAACAGATTTTTTTTTAAAGATTCTTATTTATTTATTTGACAGATAGAGATCACAAGTAGGCAGAGAGGCAGGCAGAGAGAGAGGAGGAAGCAACCTCCCTGTGAAGCAGAGAGCCTGATGTGGGGCTCAATCCCAGGACCCTGGGATCATGACCTGAGCTGAAGGCAGAGGCTTTAACCCATTGAGCCACCCAGGTTCTCCTGGAATACAGAACAGATCTTAAAGAGTTTTCATGGATACCATGCCTTGTGATTAAAGTCAATGGAAAACTACAATAACCTTATCCAAGCAACACTTGCAATGTCCCAGCTCCTTCAGGAACAAAAGATTGGTCCTCCTTACTTGTTAATGAACCAAAACTAGCTGAGGAGCTTGCTGAAGCAAAGGAAATATACAATTTTTAGGGGGAAAGGCAGTTATAAATACCAGCTTTAAGTAAATAGTTACAGAAACAAGAGCTACAACTGTCATAAGTATTTCCTCCTTATGTTTATGTGAATATTTTTGCATATATATTCATATATATATCAAGTAAATATGTTATATATAGTATCAAGTAAATATTTATATACATTTCTAAAGTAAATATCTTTGTTTTCTATGCTTTCTTATTTCCTTATCATGTAACATGAAATGCACTGAATTTATAACATAGTAAGTATTGTTAATTTTGCACCACACTACTTGTTCCATCAAAGAGTGGTCTTTACACTAGGACTTTACCTCTTCTTTTGGGGAGGAGTTAGTGTGTTTTTGTGTTTCTGTTTGTATGATGGATAGTTTTACAATGCTAGGCAGAACTATAATCTTGTTATTTCCTTTATTTGGAGATTTGCTGCTGCTATTATTATTATTATTATCATTTTGGAGATTTATTATAGTTTAAGGCAATGTTTCTAGGCATCAAGTTGGCAAGGGGAGAGCTGTGAGGATTAATGTTATGTGTCAACCTTACTGGGTTATCCAGATACCTCATACATTATTCCTCTGTGTGTCTGTGCAAGTGTTTCTTCAAGGGATTAGCATTTGAATAAGGAGCCTGAAATAGACCAAAAAGGCTGAGGAAGGGCAAATTCCCTCTTCTTGGATTGGATGTATCCCTTTCCTTGCTCCAGGACATCAGAGTACTTGGGTTTTTTTGGACACTGAGCTTTCACCAATGCCCCTTTGGTTCTCTGTTCTTTCATCTTGGAATAAATTACACTAGTTATCCTGGTTCTCCAGCTTCCTGATGGCAGATTGTGGGATGTCCTGATCTCCATAACTGCTTGGATATTTATATTTTCTCCATTTTATTTTATTTTATTTCATTTCAGTGTTCCAGCATTCATTGTTTATGCACCACACCCAGTGTTCCATGCAATACATGTCCTCCATAATAACCACAACCAGGCTCACCCAATCCCCCAACTGCCTCCCCTCCAACACCCTTTTATTTATATGTTGATATCTATATAACCTATATCTGTACCTTTTATTAGTCCTATTTCTCTGGAAAACTGAATATTATACTTCACTGTAAAATTAAATGGTATATATTTCACAAGAGTAATAATAAAATATTCCAAATGTAAATCTCAACCTGAAAAAAAAAAACCAAACTCTTCCAACAGTGAGAAGGCTTGTTTCTCTTAAGTAATCAAGGGTATGATAAAAGAAACATGCAGCCTGGGGTATTATCTTGAATAAGTCACAGACATAATCTTTGTTTTCTAAGTAGATTACTCAAAAGTAAAAAAGAAAAAAAAATCTCCTACGAAGTTCAGACGAGTAATCTCAGAAACTATCATTTTAACAGAGAGAAAATAAAACTTTCAGTTTGTATCAATACATTATTGGACTCGTTTTAAAATTGATTTTATAGAGGGGGCAGCTAAGGTGGCATTATAGTAAGAGGACCTTAGACTTGTCTCATCCCTTGAACACGCTCATGAAGTATCAAGTTATTCTGAATAGTTAAGAAATAACCTGAGGACTAATGTAACAATCTGCACAACTAGAGGGAGAGAAGAAGTCACACTGAGGAAAGTAAGAAGTTCAGAGCTGTGGATGCTGGGAGAAACATATCACAGGTGCTGCAGAGTGGAGGGATCCCTGGTCATAAAGAAAGGTGAGAGGGAGTGGGAACACACAGGGATAAGCACAAGGAGAACACTTCTCCAAGGCCATTAGTTAGAAAAATGAGAGGGGCTGATTTTTGTGATTTTTTGCAACCAGCAGGGCTCAAAGATTGACATTTTAGAGGTCAACAGGCTTGGCTGGAATAGAAAACTGAGGGCACTGCCCTACTCCTGGAGAGACGGCACACAAGCAACGCTGGGACAGAGGGCACAATTTGAGGATCACCCAAAGCATATGAAAAAGACACTGCTCTTTTTAGAGTGCATCTATGAGAAGTGGCATTACCTTTCCAGGGACAAAAGAGTAATCAGGTGGCATTTCCCTTCTGTGTCTCTCAGCATAGGCACAGATACTTAGGTCTGCAAACTCAGACACTGGCTGTTTAGTCTGCTTTGCTCCAAAACTCATACCCATGGGCAATTGTAACTGGTGTACAGAAGCTACTGGTGTAACTGCCCTTCTTGGTCAAACTTGCATCAGTTCCAACATAGTGAGACCCTCTGACAGAAGGCAGCACAGGTCCCCCTACACCAGGTCCTTAGGTTTGAAGTTTTTTTTTTTTTAATTTTATTTATTTGACAGGCAGAGATCACAAGTAAGCAGAGAGGCAGACAGAGAGAGAGAGAGGGAGGGAAGCAGGCTCCCTGCTGAGCAGAGGACCTGATGCGGGACTCAATCCCAGGACCCCGAGATCATGACCTGAGCCAAAGGCAGTGGCTCAACCCACTGAGCCACACAGGCGCCCCAGGTTTGAAGTTTTAAAAGTCAGTAGGATTATCTGTGATAGAGCCCAAAGTGAATTGCACTGCTCCAGGCAGGCAAACAACCTGGAAACAGCATGAAAATGGTGATCTGAAAAATGCCTGGGATTCATGAGAGGAAATAATTTACTCTTCTGGGAGTGTTACCCTGAGACCTGCAAGCATGGAGACCCCTCTCCATGGATAAAGAAGTGGATTGGCACCATTTCCCTCCCCTGAACCTCTGCATAAACCAACTTTAGTAAGCAGCACAGTGCCAACACTGGCTGCATAATCTGCTTACATCCAGTCCTGCCCTCTTGTGCTCTTCTGGTACTGCTTTTACTGGGCTAATGTTCATAAGGCCCAGCACATCAGGGCCCTTCTCCAGATGGCTAGCAGAAACCTCTGCATGCACCACATCTCCCAAAAATATTCTTCTGCAAAACTTCAGTTCTAATGGAAGTAGCATCAGGTCTCATTTAACAAGCAGACCAGCACATGCCTGTTTAAAACTCACCTCACTCTGCCTAAGGTCCAAACACTTCCCAGTGCAGGCAAGGACAGCATCTGCAGACAATAGACCTGAAGCATAAAGCCGCCAAAACACAGTATCAGTGTGCATGTGACACACACCAGAGACCTCTCTGAAGTGCCAGGCCCAGGACACTATATGACCTCTTCTTCATAAAACCATATGTTTAGGAACAGGAAACACAACAGGCTTTTCTAACACAGAAAGGAAGACAGATACCCACATAAAATGAAAAGGCAAAGAAATTCACCCCAAAATAAAGAACAAGAGAAGTTCACATTCAGAGATCGAGTCAAAACAGATGTAGGTAATATGTCTGATGGAGAATTTAAAGCAACAATCATAAGGATACTATTTAGGTTTAAGAGAAGCATGGAAGACATCAGTCAGACCCTTAACACAGAGGTAAAAGAGTTAAAAAGTCAGAAATGAAAAAAAAATGCAATAACTGAGATTTGAAACCATTGCATATAATGACCGCAGGGATAGAAGAAGTAGTGAAACAAATAAATGATATAGAAGATAGAATAATGGGAAAAAATCAGAAAGGGAGACAAACCATGAGATACTCTAGACTCTGGGAAATAAACTGAGGGTTATAGAAGGGAGGGGTGGAGGAATGGAGTAACCAGGTGATGGGTATTAAGGAGGTCATGTGTTGTGATGAGCACTCGATGTTATAGGCAAGTAATGAATTAAACACACACACACACACACACACACACACACACACACACACACACACAGAATAACAGAAAATAATGAAGCTTAAAAAAAGAAAGAAGGATGGATCACAAGAGTAGGCTTAGGGAACTCAGTGACTCTGTAAAGCTAACACTTGTATCAGAGAAAGGGAGAGAAGAGAGAGAGTAAGAATAGAGAGAGAAAAGAGGAAAGAAGATTTATGTGAAGAAATAATAGATGGAAACTTCCCTAATCTGGGAAAGGAAACAGAAATTAAATCCAGGAGGTACAGAGAACTCCCACCAAAATCAACAAAAGCAGATCCATACCAAGATATATTATAGTTACATTTGGAAAATATGAGATAAAGAAAAAAATCCTAAAAGCAGCAAGACAAAAAAAAAAAAAAAAATCCCTAACCTACAAGGGAAGACCCCTAGGGCTACCTATACATCTCTTCGCAGAAACAATGGCAGTCCAGAATGGAATGGCAAGACATATTTAACATGTTGAATGGAAGAATACTGAAGACAAGAATCCTTTCTCCAGCAAAACTACCATTCAGAGTAGAAGGAGAGGGGAAGAGTTTCCAGACAAACAAAACCTAAATGAGTTTGTGACCACTAAACCAGCCCTGCAATAAATATTAATGGAGACTCTCAGAGTGGAAAGGAGATACATAAAGTGACAAAGACTAGAAAAGAATACAGGGGAGGAGTCAAGATGGCGGAGAAGTAGCAGGCTGAGGCTGCTTCAGCTAGCCGGAGATCAGCTAGATAGCTTATCTAAAGATTGCAAACACCTGAAAATCCATTGGCAGATCGAAGAGAAGAAGAAAAGCAATTCTGGAAACAGAAAAACAACCACTTTCTGAAAGGTAGGACCGGCGGAGAAGTGAATCCAAAGCGAGGGGAAGCTAGACCCCGGGGGGAGGGGCCAGCTCCTGGCAAGCGGCGGAGCAACCGCGCACAAAATCAGCACTTTTAAAAGTCTGTTCCGCTGAGGGACATCGCTCCAGAGGCTAAACCGGTGCGAAGCCCACGCGGGGTCAGCGTGGCCTCAGGTCCCGCAGGGTCACAGAAGGATCGGGGGTGTCTGAGTGTTGCAGAGCTTGCGGGTATTGGAACGGGAAAGCCGGCTACAGAGACAGAGCTGACAGTAAGCTCACAGCTCGGGGTTACCTTGAACCGGTCGCAGGCTCGGTGAGCTGGGAGCGCAGCCGAAGGTCAGGCAGACGGGAGTAACTGGGCGCTGTTCTCTGAGGGTGCACTGAGGAGTGTGGCCCTGGGCTCTCGGCTCCTCCGGGCCAGAGACCAGGAGGCCGCCATTTGTATTCCCGTCCTCCAGAACTCTACGGAAAGTGCTCAGGGAACAAAAGCTCCTGAAAGCAAACCCGAGCGGATTAATCACCCCGGCCTCGGGTAAGGGCAGTGTAATTCCGCCTGGGGCAAAGACACTTGAGAATCACTACAACAGGCCCCCTCCCCCAGAAGATCAACAAGAAATCCAGCCAAGACCAAGTTCACCTACCAAGGAGTGCGGTTTCAATACAAAGGAGAGCAGCAGAATTCCAGAGGAGGAGAAAGCCAAGCATGGAACTCATGGCTTTTTCCCTGTGATTTCTTTTAGTCTTGCAGTTAATTTAATTTTTTTCTTTTTCATTTTTGTTTTTTTTTCTTGCCTTCGTGTAAAATTTTTTTTAACTGTTACCTTTTTCTTTTTTAATGATTTTTTACTAGTTTATCTAATATATATATTTTTTCTTTTTTACATTTTTCTTAGGTGTTTTCTTTTTTTTAATTCTTTTCTTTTCTTTTTTTTTTCTTTTTTTTTCTTTCTTACTTTTTGAACCTCTTTTTATCCCCTTACTCCCCCCTCACAATTTGGGATCTCTTCTAATTTGGTTAAAGCATATTTTCCTGGGGTTGTTGCCACCCTTTTAGTATTTTACTTGCCCCTTCATATACTCTTATCGGGACAAAATGACAAGACGGAAAAATTCAACACAAAAAAAAGAACAAGAGGCAGTACCGAAGGCTAGGGACCTAATCAATACAGACATTGGTAATATGTCAGATCTAGAGTTCAGAATGACAATTCTCAAGGTTCTAGCTGGGCTCGAAAAGGCAAGGAAGATATTAGAGAAACCCTCTCGGGAGATATAAAAGCCCTTTCTGAAGAAATAAAAGAACTAAAATCTAACCAAGTTGAAATCAAAAAAGCTATTAATGAGGTGCAATAAAAAATGGAGGCTCTCACTGCTAGGATAAATGAGGCAGAAGAAAGAATTAGTGATATAGAAGACAAATGACAGAGAATAAAGAAGCTGAGCAAAAGAGGGACAAACAGCTACTGGACCACGAGGGGAGAATTCGAGAGATAAGTGACACCATAAGACGAAACAACATTAGAATAATTGGGATTCCAGAAGAAGAAGAAAGAGAGAGGGGAGCAGAAGGTATACTGGAGAGAATTATTGGGGAGAATTTCCCTAATATGGCAAAGGGAATGAGCATCAAAATTCAAGAGGTTCAGAGAACGCCCCTCAAAATCAATAAGAATAGGCCCACACCCCGTCACCTAATAGTAAAATTTACAAGTCTCAGTGACAAAGAGAAAATCCTGAAAGCAGCCCGGGAAAAGAAGTCTGTAACATACAATGGTAAAAATATTAGATTGGCAGATGACTTATCCACAGAGACCTGGCAGGCCAGAAAGAGCTGGCATGATATTTTCAGAGCACTAAACGAGAAAAACATGCATCCAAGAATACTATATCCAGCTAGGCTATCATTGAAAATAGAAGGAGAGATTAAAAGCTTCCAGGACAAACGAAAACTGAAAGAATTTGCAAATACCAAACCAGCTCTACAGGAAATATTGAAAGGGGTCCTCTAAGCAAAGAGAGAGCCTACAAGTGGTAGATCAGAAAGGAACAGAGACCATATACAGTAACAGTCACCTTACAGGCAATACAATGGCACTAAATTCATATCTCTCAATAGTTACCCTGAATGTTAATGGGCTAAATGCCCCTGTCAAAAGACACAGGGTATCAGAATGGATAAAAAAACAAAACCCATCTATATGTTGCCTCCAAGAAACTCATTTTAAGCCCAAAAACACCACCAGATTTAAAGTGGGGGGGGGGAGAATTTACCATGCTAATGGACATCAGAAGAAAGCAGGAGTGGCAATCCTTATATCAGATCAATTAGATTTTAAGCCAAAGACTATAATAAGAGATGAGGAAGGACACTATATCATACTCAAAGGGTCTGTCCAACAAGAAGATTTAACAATTTTAAATATCTATGCCCCCAACGTGGGAGCAGCCAACTATATAAACCAAATAATAAGAAAATCAAAGAAACACATAAACAATAATACAATAATAGTAGGGGACTTTAACACTCCCCTCACTGAAATGGACAGATCATCCAAGCAAAAGATCAGCAAGGAAATAAAGACCTTAAAAGACACACTGGACCAGATGGACATCACAGATATGTTCAGAACATTTCATCCCAAAGCAACAGAATACACATGCTTCTCTAGTGCACATGGAACATTCTCCAGAATAGATCACATCCTCGGTCCTAAATCATGACTCAACCGGTATCAAAAGATGGGGATCATTCCCTGCATATTTTCAAACCACAATGCTCTAAAGCTAGAACTCAACTACAAAAGGAAGTTTGGAAAGAAGCCAAATACATGGAGACTAAACAGCATCCTTCTAAAGAATGAATGGGTCAACCGGGAAATTAAAGAAGAATTGAAAAAATCATGGAAACAAATCATAATGAAAATACAACGATTCAAAATCTGTGGGACACAACAAAGGGAGTCCTGAGAGGAAAATATATAGCGGTACAGGCCTTTCTCAAGTAACAAGAAACGTCTCAGGTACACAACCTAACCCTACACCTAAAGGAGCTGGAGAAAGAACAAGAAAGAAACCCTAAGCCCAGCAGGAGAAGAGAAATCATAAAGATCAGAGCAGAAATCAATGAAATAGAAACCAAAAAAACAATAGAACAAATCAACGAACCTAGGAGCTGGTTCTTTGAAAGAATTAATAAAATTGATAAACCCCTGGCCCGACTTATCAAAAAGAAAAGAGAAAGGACCCAAATAAATAAAATCATGAATGAAAGAGGAGAGATCACAACTAACACCAAAGAAATACAAACTATTATAAGAACATACTATGAGCAACTCTATGCCAATAAATTTGACAATCTGGAAGAAATGGATGCGTTCCTAGAAACATATAAACTACCACAACTGAACCAGGAAGAAATAGAAAGCCTGAACAGACCCATAACAGTAAGGAGATTGAAACAGTCATTAAAAGTCTCCAAACAAACAAAAGCCCAGGGCCAGCAGGCTTCCCAGGGGAATTCTACCAAACATTTAAAGAAGAACTAATTCCTATTCTCCTGAAATGTTCCAAAAAATAGAAATGGAAGGAAAACTTCCAAACTCATTTTATGAGGCCAGCATCACCTTGATCCCAAAACCAGACAAGGATCCCACCAAAAAAGAGAGCTATAGACCAATATCCTTGATGAACACAGATGCGAAAATACTCAACAAAATACTAGCCAATAGGATTCAACAGTACATCAAAAGGATTATTCACCACGACCAAGTGGGATTTATTCGAGGGCTGCAAGGTTGGTTCAACATCTGCAAATCAGTCAATGTGATACAACACATCAATAAAAGAAAGAACAAGAACAATATGATACTCTCAATAGATGCTGAAAAAGCATTTGACAAAGTACAGCATCCCTTCCTGATCAAAACTCTTCAAAGTGTAGGGATAGAGGGCACATACCTCAATATCATCAAAGCCATCTATGAAAAACCCACTGCAAATATCATTCTCAATGGAGAAAAACTGAAAGCTTTTCCGCTAAGGTCAGGAACACGGCAGGGATGTCCATTATCACCACTGCTAGTCAACATAGTACTAGAGGTCCTAGCCTCAGCAATCAGACAACAAAAGGAAATTAAAGGCATCCAAATTGGCAAAGAAGTCAAATTATCACTCTTCGCAGATGATATGATAGTATATGTGGAAAACCCAAAAGACTCCACTCCAAAAATGCTAGAACTTATACAGGAATTAAGTAAAGTGTCAGGATATAAAATCAATGCACAGAAATCAGTTGCATTTCTCTACACCAACAGCAAGACAGAAGAAAGAGAAATTAAGGAGTCAATCCCATTTACAATTGCACCCAAAACCATAAGATACCTAGGAATAAACCTAACCAAAGAGACACAGAACCTATACTCAGAAAACTATAAAGTACTCATGAAAGAAATTGAGGAAGACACAAAGAAATGGAAAAATGTTCCAAGCTCCTGGATTAGAAGAATAAATATTGTGAAAATGTCTATGCTACCTAAAGCAATCTACACATTTAATGCAATTCCTATCAAAGTACCATCCATCTTTTTCAAAGAAATGGAACAAATAATTCTAAAATTTATATGGAACCAGAAAAGACCTCAAATAGCCAAAGGGATATTGAAAAAGAAAGCCAACGTTGGTGGCATCACAATTCCGGACTTCAAGCTCTATTACAAAGCTGTCATCATCAAGACAGCATGGTACTGGCACAAAAACAGACACATAGATCAATGGAACAGAATAGAGAGCCCAGAAATAGACCCTCAAATCTATGGTCAACTCATCTTCGACAAAGCAGGAAAGAATGTCCAATGGAAAAAAGACAGCCTCTTCAATAAATGGTGCTGGGAAAATTGGACAGCCACATGCAGAAAAATGAAATTGGACCATTTCCTTACACCACACACAAAAATAGAGTCAAATGGATGAAGGACCTCAATGTGCGAAAGGAATCCATCAAAATCCTTGTGGAGAACACAGGCAGCAACCTCTTCGACCTCTGCCGCAGCAACATGTTCCTAGGAACAACGCAAAAGGCAAGGGAAGCAAGGGCAAAAATGAACTATTGGGATTTCATCAAGATCAAAAGCTTTTGCACAGCAAAGGAAACAGTTAACAAAATCAAAAGACAACTGACAGAATGGGAGAAGATATTTGCAAACGACATATCAGATAAAGGACTAGTGTCCAAAATCTATAAAGAACTTAGCAAACTCAACACCCAAAGAACAAATAATCCAATCAAGAAATGGGCAGAGGACATGAACAGACATTTCTGCAAAGACATCCAGATGGCCAACAGACACATGAAAAAGTGCTCCATATCACTCGGCATCAGGGAAATACAAATCAAAACCACAATGCGATATCACCTCACACCAGTCAGAATGGCTAAAATTAACAAGTGAGGAAATGACAGATGCTGGCAAGGATGCAGAGAAAGGGGAACCCTCCTCCACTGTTGGTGGGAATGCAAGCTTGTGCAGCCACTCTGGAAAACAGCATGGAGGTTCCTCAAAATGTTGAAAATAGAACTGCCCTATGACCCAGCAATTGCACTACTGGGCATTTACCCTAAAGATACAAACGTAGTGATCCATAGGGGCACGTGCACCCGAATGTTTATAGCAGCAATGTCCACAATAGCCAAACTATGGAAAGAACCTAGATGTCCATCAACAGATGAATGGATCAAGAAGATGTGGTATATATACACAATGGAATACTATGCAGCCATCAAAAGAAATGAAATCTTGCCATTTGCGACAACGTGGATGGAACTAGAGCGTATCATGCTTAGCAAAATAAGTCAAGTGGAGAAAGACAACTATCATATGATCTCCCTGATATGAGGAAGTGGTTAGCAACATGGGGGCTTAAGTGGGTACGAGAAGAATCAATGAAAGAAAATGGGATTGGGAAGGAGACAAACCATAAGTGACTCTTAATCTCACAAAACAAACTGAGGGTTGCTGGGGGGAGGGGGTTTGTGAGAAGGGGGTGGGATTATGGACATTGGGGAGGGTATGTGCTTTGGTGGGTGCTGTGAAGTGTGTAAACCTGGTAATTCACAGACCTGTACACCTGGGGATAAAAATATATGTTTATAAAAAATAAAAAATTATATAAAAAAAAAAAAGAATAGAGAGCCCAGAAATAGACCCTCAACTCTATGGCCAACTTATCTTCGACTAAGCAGGAAAGAATGTCCAATGGAAAAAAGACAGCCTCTTCAATCAATGGTGCTGGGAAAATTGGACAGCCACATGCAGAAAAATGAAACTGGACCATTTCCTTACACCACACACAAAAATAGACTCAAAATGGTTCAAGTACTTCAATGTGCGAAAGGAATCCATCAAAATCCTTGAGGAGAACACAGGCAGCAACCTCTTCGACCTCTGCCGCAGCAACATGTTCCTAGAAACAACGCAAAAGGCAAGGGAAGCAAGGGCAAAAATGAACTATTGGGATTTCATCAAGTTCAAGAGCTTTTGCACAGCAAAGGAAACAGTTAACAAAATCAAAAGACAACTGACAGAATGGGAGAAGATATTTGCAAACGGCATATCAGATAAAGGACTAGTGTCCAAAATCTATAAAGAACTTAGCAAACTCAACACCCAAAGAACAAATAATCCAATCAAGAAATGGGCAGAGGACATGAACAGACATTTCTGCAAAGAAGACATCCAGATGGCCAACAGACACATGAAAAAGTGCTCCATATCACTCGGCATCAGGGAAATACAAATCAAAACCACAATGCGATATCACCTCACACCAGTCAGAATGGCTAAAATCAACAAGTCAGGAAATGACAGATGCTGGCGAAGATGCGGAGAAAGGAGAACCCTCCTCCACTGTTGGTGGGAATGCAAGCTTGTGCAGCCACTCTGGAAAACAGCATGGAGGTTCCTCAAAATGTTGAAAATAGAACTGCCCTATGACCCAGCAATTGCACTACTGGGTATTTACCCTAAAGATACAAACGTAGTGATCCATAGGGGCACGTGCACCTGAATGTTTATAGCAGCAATGTCCACAATAGCCAAACTATGGAAAGAACCTAGATGTCCATCAACAGATGAATGGATCAAGAAGATGTGGTATATATACACAATGGAATACTATGCAGCCATCAAAAGAAATGAAATCTTGCCATTTGCGACAACGTGGATGGAACTAGAGCGTATCATGCTTAGCAAAATAAGTCAAGTGGAGAAAGACAAATATCATATGATCTCCTGATATGAGGAAGTGGTGATGCAACATGGGGGCTTAAGTGGGTACGAGAAGAATCAATGAAACAAGATGGGATTGGGAGGGAGACAAACCATAAGTGACTCTTAATCTCACAAAACAAACTGAGGGTTGCTGGGGGGAGGGGGTTTGTGAGAAGGGGGTGGGATTATGGACATTGGGGAGGGTATGTGCTTTGGTGAGTGCTGTGAAGTGTGTAAACCTGGTGATTCACAGACCTGTATCCCTGGGGATAAAAATATATGTTTATAAAAAATTAAAAATTAATAAAGACTAAAAAAATAAAAAGAAAGAAAAGAATACAGAAAATCTCCAAAAACATCAACAAAACAAAAAATAAAATTAAACAAAATACATAGATAGATATATATCTATCAATAATTACTCTTTATGTTAGTGGACTAAATACTCCAATCAAAAACATAGACCAAATAAATAAAAAATAATACCCATTTATATGTTTCCTACAAAAGTCTTGATTTAGACCTAAAGACACCTGCAGACTGAAAGTGAAAATGGAGAAATATGTATCATACAAATTGCTTTCAAAAGAAAGACAGAGTAGCTATACTTAGACAAACTGGGTGTTTTTTCCTCTTTTTTCCCCCCAGGTTTTTAATTTAAATTCAAGTTATTTAACCTATATGGCAAAATTGTTTCAGGTATAGAATTTGGTGATTTATCACTTACATATAACGTCCAGTGTTCATCACAAGTGCACTCCTTAATGGCCATCACCCATTTAGCCCATCCCCTCAACCACCAGACTCCAGAAACCCTTAGTTTGTTCTCTGTAGGTAAGAATCTCTTTTGGTTTGGCTCCTTCTCTCTTTTTTTCTTCCTTCCCATTTGCTTATCTGTTTTGTTTCTTAGATTCCATATATGAGTGAAGTCATATGGTATTTGTCTTTTTCTAACTAACTTATTCCACTTAGCGTAATACACTCTAGCTCCATCCATGCCATTTCAAATGGCAATATTTCATTCTTTTTCATAACTGAGTAATATTCCACTACCTCCCACTTCTTTATCCACTCATCAGTTGAAGAATGTTTGCATTCTTTCGATAGTTTGGCTATTTTTGATACCACTGCTATAAGCATGTGCCCTTTTGAATGTATTTTTTTTTTTTTTTATCCTTAGTAGTACAATTGCTGGGTCATAGGGTAGTTCTATTTTTAACTTTTTTTTTTAAAGATTATCTATTTCACAGAGAAAGTAGGAGAGAGAAGGAGAGAGAGAACACACACAGAGAGGAGGGGTGGAGGGAGAAAGAGTCTTAAGCAGACTCTGCACTGAACATGGAGCCAGATGCAAGTCTTGATCTCACGATCCTGAGATCACAAAATGAGCTGAAACCAAGAGTCATTTATTCAACTGACTGTGCCATCCTGAATCAGACTGTCTTAACAGATACCAGAACATTTCATCCTGAAGCACCAAAATACACATTCCTTTCAAGTTCACCTGGGACAGTCTACAGAACTGATCACATACTAGGTCACTAATATGGCCTAAACATGTAAAAAAAAGATTGTAATAAGACTATGCATATTTTCTGACCCCAATACAATGAAAAATGAAGTCAATCATGAAAAAAATTGGAAATCCCACAAATACAGGGAGGTTAAAAAACGTGTTACTAAACAATAAATGGCTCGACAGGAACTTAAAGAAGGAATTTTTTTTTTAATGGAAAAATCAAAATGAAAACACAACAGTCCAAAACATCTGGGATTTAGCACATGTATTCTTAGGAGGTAAGTATATAGAAATATAGTATACCTGAAGAATCAAGAAAAATCTGAAATGAACAACCTAATCTTATACCTAATGGAGTTAGAAGAAGAACAACAAACAAAACCTAAAGCCAGCAGAAGAAAGGTGCACCTGAGTGACTCGGTTATTAAGCATCTGACTTCGGCTCAGGTCATGGCTGCATTGGGCTCTCTGCTCAGCAGGAAGCTGGCTTCTCCCACTCCCACTCCCCCTGTTTGTGTTCCCTCTCTCACTGTGTCTCTCTATGTCAAATAATACATAAGATCTTAATAAAAGAAGAAGTAAATAATAAAGATCAAAGCTAAAATAAAATATAAAGTAACTAAGAAAACAGTGAAACAGATCAATGAAACCAGGAACCGGTTTGTTGAAAAAATTAATAAAATTGATAACCCCCTAGCAAGACATAAAAGAGAAAAGAAAATGGACCCAAATAAATAAAATCACAAGCGATAGAGGAGAAATAATAACCAACGGCACAGAAAACAAACAAACAAAAATTATCCATTTGTCTGTTGAAGGGCATATTGGCTCTTTCCACAATTTGGCAACCATGGCCATTTCTGCTATGAACATTGGGGTACATACAGCCCTTCTTTTCATGACATCTGTAAATCTGGGGTAAATACAAATGGCTGGGAGACACATGAAAAAATGTTCAACATCATTAGCCATCAGGGAAATTCAAATCAAAACCACATTGAGATACCACCTTACACCACTTGGAATGGCAAAAATTACAAAGGAAAGAAACATCAAATGTTGGATAGGCTGTGAAGAAAGGAGAACCCTCTTACACTGTTGGTGGAAATGCAAGTTGGTGCCGTCACTTTGGAAAACAGTGTGGAGGTTCCTTAAGAAATTAAAAATAAAGCTATCTTATGACCCAGCAATTGCACTACTGGATATTTACCCCAAAGATACAGATGTAGTGAAAAGAACTGCCACATGCACCTCAAAGTTCATAGCAGCAATGTCCACAGTAGCTAAACTGGAAAGAGCCACAATGCCCTTCAACAGATGAATGGATACAGAAGATGTGGTCCATATGTAAAATGTAATATTAGTCAGCCATCAGAAAGGATGAATATCCAACTTTTGCATCGACATGGATGGGACTGGAGATTACGCTGAGTGAAATAAGTCAAGAAGAGAAAGTCAATTATTTGGTTTCATTTACCGTGGAACATAAGGAATAACGTGGAGGGCATTAGGAGAAGAAATGGAAAAGTGAATTGGGGTAAATCTGAGGGGGAGATGAACCATGAGAGATTGTGGACTCCAAGAAACAAACAGGGTTTTAGAGGGTGGGGGGCCTGGTGGTGTGCATTAAAGAGGGCATGTATTGCATGGAACACTGGATGTTATACATAAACAATAAATCTTGGAACACTACAACAAGACCTAATGTTGTGTTATATGGTGCCTAATATAACACAATAAAAAATAATAAAAAAATAGCAAATGGAATCCAACATAATAAAATAACATTAAAAGAATCATTCTCCACAGCCATGTGGAATATATTCCTGGACTGCAAAGGTTGCCAACATTTGTAAATTAAACAACATTATCTGCCACATTAATAAAAGAAAGGATAACATATATGTGATTCTCTCAATAGATGCAGGAAAAACAAAATGAAACAAAACATTTGACAAGGTACAACATCTATTCTTATAAAAACCCTCCACAAAGTAAGTTTACAGGAAGCATACCTGAACATCATGAAGGCCATATACAAAAGACCCACAGCTTACATCATTCTCATTGGGGGAAAACTGAGAACTTCTCCCCAATGTGCAGGAACAAGAAAAGGATGTTCACGCTCATCATTGTTATTTAACTAGTAGTGGAAGTCTTAACCTCAGCAATCAGGCAACAGGAAGAGATAAAATGTAGCCAAATAAGCAAGGAAGAAGCAAACTCCTTATTTGCAGATGACATGATACTGTATATACAAAACCAGAAAGACTCCATTAAGGAATTGCTATAAGTGATATACAAACTCAGTAAAGCCACATGATACAAAATCAATGGACATAATCTGTACACCAATAACAAAAAAGTGTAACAAGAAATCAAGGAATCAGTCCATTTGCCATTGCACAAGAACCATAAGATACCTAGGAATAAGCCTAATCTAAGAGGTAAAATATCTGTATGCTGCAAATTATAGAGCATATATTAAAAAATTGAAGATGACACCAAAATATGGAAAAAACACAACTTTTCATGCCTATGGATTAGAAGAACAAATATAGCTAAAATGTCTATACTACCCAAAGCAATCTACACATTTACTTTAATTCCTGTCAAAATACCAATGACGTTTTCCACAGAGCTAATACAAACAATACTAAAATTTGTATGGGACCACAAAGGAATCCAAATACCCAAAGCAACCTTAAAAAATAAAAATAAAGCTGGAGGAACCACAGTCCTGGGCTTCAAGTTATATTCCAAATCTTCAGTGATGAAGACAGCATGGTACTGGCATAAAAACAAAGACATAGACCAGGGGAGACAAGATGGCGGGGAAGTAGGAGGAGGCGCCCTTTCAACCTGTACCCTAAGTGAGCTGATTACCTTCCAAAGAACTCCGATCACCCACAAAATCAGCCTGAGATCAGAATTATACACATCTGGATCTCTACCAGAGCAGTAGATGCCAGTGGGCAGGTAAAGCAGAGTGGGAAAGTCGGACTGATATTGGAAGATAAACAAAAGGGGGAGGGAGCCACCAGAGGTGACCCATTGGAAAGTAATATCCCGATTCAATAGTGCCCTGCGCCTGGGGACCAGCATTAACTCGAGAGTCTGGTAGAAAGCATTCAAAAAGAGCAAAGGATCACGGGGGGGGGGCGGGAATTGAGAGAATGGGATGTTAGAGTCAGGGGATTAAGTCCCCAGACCCAGGACAGCCACCCCTGGGGCAGAGCCAGAGAGAGTGAGGCAGAGAAACCAGGTCTCAGTCCCTGAACCACCAGCGCGCCTGAGAGTGCGTGGCACCCAGCTCCCGTGAGGGGCTGGGAGCCCCACCAACCAACAGAAGCACAGCCTTTTTGCAGTCCCCATGCAAGTGCCCTGCCGTGCCATCAGAGTCCAAGTCATGCCCCGTGCCCTCCCCTGAGAGAGGTGCACACAGGCACCAGCCAGGTGCTCTCAGACCGGAAAGACCAGGCACTCCCAGCCTGGGCCAATGGGAAATCTCGGTGTGCAATCACTGCTTGGAACTTCTCTGGCAGTCTGGAGTTGCCCAGACAGCCGCCACTGCCCTGGTTTTGGGTACAAGCAAAAAATCCTGAGTCCCCAGGGACCACGACTAGGAACCTGATCTGCCAGCGGCCAAGGGGGCATTTATTTGGGCTCTGCAGCCAGACTGAGGCCAGGGTGCAGTTGGATTTCCTCTAAACCTACAAAAACCATCAAAAGCAATCAAGGCGAGAGGGAAAAACAAAAGTGAACAAATATAAAAACCTCCAGAGAACAAAAGCCTGAAAAAAAGTTTCCTCAGAGCCCACCCCCCTGAGTGGGACAGGAGGACTTAACTCAGAGAACATCATTGACTGAAAATCCACGTGGCAGGCCCCTCCCCTAGAAAACCAACCAGGAAAGGGGGAAAAAAAAAGACAAGCGAACAACCACCACTATTTCATAGGACAATTTTTATTATTAATTCAATCCCACTATTCTGGCTCATATTTTTATATAGATAATTTTTTATTATTATATAGATAAATTTTTAACCTATTTACCATCACAGTGAGATGTCCAGTATATCAAATTCCATAATAACCTTCTAACCTAAACTTTTTGATATATACACCTGTGTTTTCCTTTTGCATTTCTATTTTATAAATTTCTTTTTTTAGTTTTAGTTTAGTTTAGTCTAGTTTATTCCTTTTTTAAATTTTTATTTTCTAATATTCATATAGAGTTAAACTTCAAGATAATCCCCCTCCCCAATCAATGCCATCCCTATAGGTAAACCAATTCCTAATCCCCCTTTATCTTAGGAAAGTTGAGTCCTTTAACAAAGATATCAAGATACATCCAGGAAGAATCAAAACAAACTTTCTCACCCACACTGAGAATTTACAACAACTCTCCCATCTTTTTCTTCCACCAGTATTTCTGTGTTTTTGTGTTTGTCCTAATAGTATATAAATCTTAACTCGGGGTTCTTTTTGACAAGGTTCTTCCTTTTTTGCATATATATATATATACATATATATATATGTATATATATATATATATAATTTTTTTTCTCTTGTCATATATTTTATCAGTCTTTTGGTTTGTCTGTGTTTGTTTGTATACTTCATAAATCTTACCTTGGGGCCCATTTGGGCTGAACCTTCTCTTTTATCTCACCTTTAATTCCTGTCTCTCTCCTTCTCTCTTTTTTTCTTTTCCTTTACTTTTTTCTCTCAGTTGGGTGGGGAACCCTAATTGGTCAGAAGCGCTCCAGGGTGCAACTTGACTGAAACACAGTCCATACATCCAGCTACACCCGTTCGGCCATCTCTCACCAAAATGACTAGGAGGAGGAATGCACAGAAGAAAAATACAGAGGATGGACCTTCTGCAACAGAGCTAATGGCTATCAACATAGACAATATGTCAGAAAGAGAATTCAGGCTAACAATTATCCAAGCAATAGCTAGGTTGGAGAAAGCCATGGGTGACCAAACAGAATTGATTAGGGTCGAACTGAAAACGACCAGAGATCATGTTTTCAATATTAGGGAAGAGCTGAAAGCTATCAGGTATGAGCTTCACAATGCTCTCAATGAGTTCCAATCTAATCTAAATTCTCTCAACGCTAGAGTAACTGAGACAGAAGATAGAATTAGTGATCTGGAAGACAGATGGAAAGGATCAGGAGGAAGCCTGTAACAAACTGCTTAGAAGCCATGAAAACAGAATCAGGGAAATAAATGATGCCATGAAACATTCCAACGTCAGAATTATTGGAATACCTGAAGGGGAGGAGAAAGAAAGAAGTCTAGAAGATACAGTGGAACAGGTTCTTCATGAAAATTTTCTGAATCTCGTGAATGGAACCAGCGTTCATGTACTAGAGGCCGAAAGGTTTTCCCCCAAGATTACAGATTCTCGAAAGTCCTCGAGACACCTAATAGTAAGAATGAAGAATTATAATTGTAGGCAGAACCTCTTGAAAGCAGCTATGACAAAGAAGATCCTTATGTACAGAGGAAAGCCCATAAGAATAACGTCAGACTTGTCCACAGAGACCTGGCATGCCAGAAAGGGCTGGCAAGATATATTCAGGGCACTGAAAGAGAAGAACATGCAGCCAAGAATACTTTTTTTAAAAAATTTATATTTTATTTTCAGCATAACAGTATTCATTATTTTTGCACCACACCCAGTGCTCCATGCAAGCCATGCCCTCTATAATACCCACCACCTGGTACCCCGACCTCCCACCCCCTGCCCCTTCAAACCCCGAGATTGTTTTTCAGAGTCCATAGTCTCTCATGGTTCACCTCCCCTTCCAATTTCCCCCAACTCCCTTCTGCTCTCTTACTTACCCCATGTCCTCCATGCTATTTGTTATGCTCCACAAATAAGTGAAACCATATGATAATTGACTCTTTCTGCTTGACTTATTTCACTCAGTATAATCTCTTCCAGTCCCATCCACGTTGCTACAAAAGTTAGGTATACTTTATCCAGCAAGACTGACATTCAAAATGGGTGGAGAGATAAAGAGTTTCCAAGACCTGCAAGGCTGTAAAGACTATGCAAGCACCAAGCCAACACTGCATGAAATATTAAGGGGGCTTCTAAAGAAGAAGGAAAAGCCCAAGAATAGCATTGAACAGAAATATAGAGACAATCTACAGAAAAAAAAGACTTCAAAGGTAACATGATGTCAATAAAAACATATCTATCAATAATCACCCTCAATGTGAATGGCCTAAATGCGCCCATAAAATGGCACAGGGTTGCAGACTGGATAAAATGACAGGACCCATCCATATGTTGTCTACAAGAGCCCATTTTGAAATTAAAGATACACTCAGACTGAAAGTGAATGGATGGAGAAGCATCTTTCATGCCAATGGGCCTCAAAAGAAGACTGGGGTAGTGATTCTCATATCAGACAAATTACATTTTAAACTAAAGACTGTAGTCAGAGATACAGAAGGACACTACATCATTCTTAAAGGGACTGTCCACCAAGATGATCTAACAATTGTAAATATCTATGCCCCCAATATGGGAGCAGCCAATTACATAAGAAAACTGTTAATCAAGATAAAGAGTCATATTGATATGAATACACTAATCGTTGGAGATCTTAACATGCCTCTCTCCAAAACAGATCATTGAAGCAGAAAATCAATAAAGAAACAAAAGCATTGAATGACACACTGGACCAGGTGGGCCTCATAGATATATGCAGAACATTCCACCCTAAAACAACAGAATACTCATTCTTCTCCAGAGCACATGGAACTTTCTCCAGAATAGACCACATACTGGGTCACAAATCAGGACTCAACAGATACGAAAAGAGTGAGATTATTCTCTGCACATTCTCAGATCACAATGCTTTGAAACTGGAGCTCAATCACAAGAAAAAGTTCAGAAGGAGCTCAAACACCTGGAATCTAAAGACCACATTGCTTAAGAATGCTTGGATTAACCAAGAGATCAAAGAAGAACTAAAACAATTCATGGAAACGAATGAGAATGAAGACATTTTGGTCCAAAACCTATGGGATACAGCAAAGGCGGTCCTAAAGGGGAAATACATAGCCATCCAAGCCTCCCTCAAAAAAATTGAAAAATCAAGAACACAGCAGCTGTCTCTACACCTTAAAGAACTGGAGAACCTACAACAACCAAACCCAACTCCACAAATAAGAAGGGAAATCATCAAGATTAGAGCTGAGATCGATGAGGTAGAAACCAGAGATACGGTAGAACGTATCAATGAAACTAGAAGCTGGTTTTCTGAAAGAATCAATAAGATCGATAGACCATTTATGACACTAATCCAAAAAAAAAAAAGAGAGAGAGAAAGCTCAAATACATAAAATTATGAATGAAAAGGAAGAGATCACAATGAACACCGAGGAAGTAAAAACAATCATCAGATGTTATTATCAACAGTTATATGCCAATAACCTAAGCATCCTAGATAAAATGGATGCATTCCTGGAAAACTATAAACTCCCAAAATTGAACCAGGAAGAAACTGACAACCTGAATAGACCAATATCTAGTAATGATATTGAAGTGGTGATCAAAAACCTCCCAAAAAACAAGAGCCCAGGACCTGATGGATTTCCTGGGGCATTCTACCAAACTTTCAAAGAAGAAACACCTATTCTCCTGAAGCTGTTTCAAAAAATTGAAGCAGAAGGAAATCTTCCAGACTCTTTCTATGAAGCCAGCATCACCCTGATCCCCAAACCAGGCAAAGACCACACCAAAAAGGAGAATTTCAGACCAATATCACTGATGAATATGGATGCTAAGATTCTCAACAAGATGCTAGCAAAAAGGATCCAACAGCACATTAAAAAGATTATCCACCATGACCAGGTGGGATTCATCCCTGGGCTACAAGGATGGTTCAACATTCGCAAATCAATCAATGTGCTAGAACAAATTAATATGAGGAGAGAGAAGAACCACATAGTCCTCTCAATTGATGCAGAAAAAGCATTTGACAAAATCCAGCATCCGTTCCTGATTAAAACGCTCCAAAGTACAGGGATGAGGGAACATTCCTGAACTTCATCAAATCTATCTATGAAAGACCCACAGCAAATATCATCCTCATGGGAAAAAGCTTGCATCCTTCCTGTTGAGATCAGGAACACGACAAGGATGTGCACTCTCACCATTCTTGTTCAACATAGTATTAGAAGTCCTAGCAACAGCAATCAGACAACAAAGAGAAATAAAAGGTATCCAAATTGGTAATGAAGAAGTTAAACTCTCTCTCTTTGCAGATGACATGATTCTTTATATGGAAAACCCAAAGGACTCCACCCCCAAACTACTAGAACTCATACAGCAATTCAGCAATGTGGAAGGATACAAAGTCAATATACAGAATCAGTGGGTTTCTTATACACTAATAATGAAAATACAGAAAGGGAAATTAGAGAATCGATTCCATTTACTATAGCATCAAGAACTGTAAGTTACCTGGGAATAAACCTAACCAAAGAGGTAAAGGATCTGTACTTGAAGAACTACAGAACACTCTTGGAAGAAATTGAAGAAGCCACAAAAAGATGGAAGACCATTCCATGCTCTTGGATCGGAAGAATAAACATTGTTACAATGTCTATACTGCCTAGAGCAATCTATACTTTTAATGCCATTCCAATCAAAATTCCACCGGTATTCTTCAAAGAGCTGGAGCAAATCCAAAAATTTGTATGGAATCAGAAGAGACCCCGAATCACTAAGGAAATGTTGAAAAACAAAAATAAAATGGGGGGCATCACATTACCTGATTTCAAGCTTTACTACAAAGCTGTGATCACCAAGACAGCATGGTACTTGCATAAAAACAGACACATAAACCAGTGGAACAGAGTAGAGAGCCCAGATATGGACCCTCAACTCTATGGTCAAATAATCTTCGACAAAACAGGAAAAAATATACAGTGGAAAAAAGACAGTCTCTTCAATAAATGGTGCTGGGAAAACTGGGCAGCTATAGGTAGAAGAATGAAACTCAACCATTCTCTTACACCGTACACAAAGATAAACTCAAAATGGATAAAAGACCTCAACGTATGACAGGAATCCATCAGAATCCTAGAGGAGAACATAGTAATCTCTTCGATATCAGCCACAGCAACTTCTTTCAAGATATGTCTCCAAAGGAAACAAAAGTGAAGATGAACTTTGGGACTTCATCAAAATCAAAAGCTTCTGCAGAGAAAAGGAAACAGTTAACAAAACAAAGAGGCAATCCACGGAATGGGAGAAGATATTTGCGAATGACAGTACAGACAAAAGGTTGATCTCCAGGATCTATAATGAACTCCTCAAACTCAACACACTCAAAACAGACAATCACATCAAAAAATGGGCAGAAGATATGGACAGACACTTCTCAAATGAAGATATACAAATGGCTATCAGACACATGAAAAAATGTTCATCATCACTAGCCCTCAGGGAGATTCAAATTAAAACCACATTGAGATACCACCTTAAACCAGTTAGAAAGGCCAAAATTAGCAAGACAGGAAACAACATGTGTTGGAGGGGATGTGGAGAAAGGGGAAACCTCTTCCACTGTTTGTGGGAATGCAAGTCGGTGCAGCCTCTTTGGAGAACAGTGTGGAGATTCCTCAAGAAATTAAAAAGAGAACTTCCCTATGACCCTGCCATTGCACTCCTGGTTATTTACCCCAAAGATACAGGTGTCATGAAAAGAAGGGCCATCTGTACCCCAATGTTTATAGCAGCAATGGCCACGGTCGCCAAACTGTGGAAAGAACCAAGATGCCCTTCAATGGACGAATGGATAAGGAAGATGTGGTCCATATACACTATCGAGTATTCTGCCTTCATCAGAAAGGACGAATACCCAACTTTTGTAGTAACATGGACAGGACTGGAAGAGATTATGCTGAGTGAAATAAGTCAAGCAGAGAGAGTCAATTATCAAATGGTTTCACATATTTGTGGAGCATAACAAATAGCATGGAGGACATGGGAAGAAATAGAGGAGAAGGGAGTTGGGGGAAATTGGAAGGGGAGGTGAACCATGAGAGACTAAGACTATGGACTCTGAAAAACAATCTGAGGGGTTTGAAGTGGTGGGGGTGGGAGGTCAGGGTACCAGTTGCTGGGTATTATAGAGGGCACAGATTACATGGAGCACTGGGTGTGGTGCAAAAATAATGAATACTCTTATGCTGAAAATAAAAATTAAATTTAAAAAAGAAGGACATAGGTCAATGGAACAGAATAAAAATTCCCAGAAATACACTAAATATATATGGTCAATTAATCTTCAACAAAGCAGGAAAGAATAATGGAAAAAAAGTTAGTATCTTTAAGAAATGTTGGGAAAATGGGTGAGTCACATGTAGAACACTGACATTGGAACTCTTCATTACACCCTACACAAAAATAAATTCAAAATGTATGAAAGACCTAAATATGAGATAGTACATCATCAAAATCCTAGAGGCAAACACAGGAAGTAATCTCTTTGATGTTGGCTGTAGCAAATACTTATTAGCCATGTCCACTAGAAGCAAGAGAAATAAAAGCATAAATGAACCATTAGGCCTTCATCAAGTTCAAAACCTTCTGCATGGTGAAGGAAACAATCAACAAAACTAAAATTCACCCTAAGGAATGAGAGAAGATATTTGTAAATGATATATCTAATAAATGGTTTAGTACCAAAAATCTATAAAGAACTTATCAACTCAAACCACCCAAAAACACAAGTGATCTAGTTAAGAAATGGGCAGAAGACATGAATAGATACTTTGCCAAAGAGGACATACAGATGGCTAACAGACATGAAAAGATGCTCACAATTACTCATCATCAGGGAAAAAGAAATCTACCATGAGATACCAAGATACACCAGTGAGAATGACTAAAATTAGCAACACAGGATATAACAGATGTTGGCAAAGATGCAGAGAGAGAATGCTCTTACACTGTTGGTGGGAATAAAACTTGGTGCAGCCACTCTGGAAGACAGTATTGAGGTTCCTCAAAATGTAAAAATGGAACTACCCTACTATTCAGCAATTGCACTATTAGGTATTTATATAAATATACAAAAATTGTGATTTGAAGTGTTACATGCACCCTGATATTTATTGCAGCATTATCAACAATAGTCAAAAAATAATGGAAAGAGCTCAAATATCCATGCCAGGATGAATGGATAAAGAAGTGGTACATATTTACAAGGGAATATTGCTCAGACAGGAAAAAGAAAGGAATCTTGTCATTTTAAGCATTGTGAATGGAAAGTATTATGCTAAGAAAAATAAGAAAAATGAGTCAGTCAAGAACATCAAATACTATATAATTTCATTCATTTGTGGAATTTAAGAAACAAAACAGATGAGCACAGGGAAAAAATAAAAGGTGATGCAAACAGGAAATAGACTCTTGACTATACAGAATGAACAGTTACTGGAGGGGTGGGAATAGGTTAGGTTGCTAACAGGTATTAAGGAGGGCACTTGTTATGAGCCCTGTGTGTTATATGTATGTAATGAATCACTATATTCTACACCTGAAACTAATAATTATGCTGTATGTTAAGCAACCAGAGTTTAAATAAAAACTGGAAAAAAAATAAATAATTAGGAAGAATTTATAAATGTATCCCTTTAATGTTAGCCAGATTTAACCTCACAGAACAAACTTCTTTTCCCATAAACCTGCAACCTTCTATATCCATTCATGTTTTATACTATTCTTTTGTTTCTCTTTTCTCATTAAAAAATTTATTTATTTATTTGAGAGAGAGCAGGTGAGCACTAATCAGGGGACAGAGCAGAGGGAGAAGCAGACTCCTTTTGACTAGGGAGCTCTACGCAGGGCTCAATCCCGGGACACTGGGATTATGGCCTGAGCCAAAGAGAGATGCTTAACCAACTGTACCACCCAGGCACTTCTCTTTTCTCATTTTCCTTAAGGACAAAATTACTCCTATTTTTTTTTTCCTAAAAAACAAACAAAAACCAGATATCTCACATTCCTTTGATTCTTTTCATATTAAACACATTAAAGTTGGTTCTCATACTCTGTATAACAGTTTTTCCTTCACTCCACTTCTAATAGTTATGTTTTAATATATTGATTATAGTTGTTAACCAATATAATATTTTTGGGTACAGAGAAACCTAGGAGGTAAACCTAGGTTTATTGTAATATAAACTGTCATATTACAATCAATGTAAATTGATACATTACAATCAATGTAAATTGTCATATTCAGAATCTGCAGTACTTTACCAAATTTTGTGAATGTACCATCTCATAATCTCTAGAGCTATCATAAAATTCTCCATGTTTATTAACAAAAACTAATATATTTAACCTCTTTGTACCATATAATAACAGGAAGCTAAAAGTATGTAAACCTAAACTTATGCTTAATAATAAATGTTTCATGACTTTAGTTTATCTAAGAATTATTTAGCTATTCAATGGGTATCTATTACTTATTTTGCAGAACTTTAAAGTTGTAAGTTACAAAAATATTTTGGAAAATATTTTTAAGCAGACATATTACAAAACACAATTATTGTTAAAATGAAGTTTGTCAGAATGACTCAATTTTATTAAAATTAGTCTTATCATCTGTATGATATTAAACATCTAGTATTTATAATATTAGTTTATTTGATTAGTAAATGGAAGTAGAATAGAAATGTATGCTTGCATTATATTAATGTTCTCTGAGGATATATCTCTATTATTAAATCAACAATATAAAAGTAGTCTTATTTATGTATAGAAACTAGTATGACACTGTATGTCAACTAACTGGAATTAAAATAAAAACTTGAAAGAAAAAAGTAGTCTTCAGCTCAGACCACAGGGGGAGGGAGGGAAAAACAACCAGGAAGAAATCAAGAGGGAGACAAAGCATGAGAGATTCTGGATTCCAGGAAACAAACTTAAACTTATAGAAAGGTGGTAGGACGGAGGATGGGGTAACTGGGTGATGGGCATTTTGGAAGGCATGTATTGTGGTGAACACTGGGTGTTACATGCAACTCATGACCTGTTGAACACTATATCAACAACTAATGATGTATTAAATGCTGGCTAACTGAACATAATAAAAAAAAGTAGTCCTAGTTACCAAAGATTTACATAAACCATGTAAATTTTAAAACATTTGAGTTGAAGGATGCCTGCATGGCTCAGTCAGTTAAGTGTCTGGCTCTTGATTTTGGCTCAGGTCATATCTCAGGGTTGTGAGATCAAACCCTGTGTTGTGTTCCACACTCAGCACAGAGTCTGCTCAAGATTCTCTCCCTCTCTCTGTCCTTCCCTGTGCTCATGCTCTCTTTCAATAAATAAACAAATAAATAAATAAATAAAATCTTTAAAAAGTAAAATATTTTCAGTTTGTTCCTATATTTTGGGATAGAGAAATATTTAGTTTATATATGTGTCTATCTCTCTGAGCCAATTATGATAGAACTCCCTTAAGGAATGTTATATATAAATTAGATAGTATCATCAGAAGATCAAAAATTACACACACACACACACACACACACACTCACAAATGCAAGGATAGGTTTTATGGTTTTCAGTTTTAAAATCTTAGCCATGAGTCAGGTATAAACATAATACATAACTCACTAGCTATTATAAGAGTTGGTTCTCTCTTTTTTTGGTACCATTTTATAGTTTTATTGTGAATATATTTATGCCAAATGGGGAATGTTAAAGGCTGTCTGTTCAATGTGAGGTTAAAGGGTTTTTTTTTAATTATTTTATTTATTTATGCTCCAAGATTCATTGTTTATGCACCACACCCAGTGTCCCATGCAATATGTGCCCTCATTAATACCCATCACCAGGTTAAAGCTTTTTATCAATAATTATGGAGAAGACTTTTAAAAGATTTCCCTTGCTCTGACAGGTAATCTTAAAGGGCTGTGGAATACGTCTTAGGAGAGAGTTTGAGGTGACACAGAACAACTCTCTGGCCATCTCTAAAGCCTCTCTAACTGGATAAAATATCCATTCTGTTTCCAATTAGTTTTTTATTTTTATTTATTTATTTTTTCAACCTCAGGTAGTTGCTTTTTGGAGTCTGAGTTTTTGAGAGCCTCTGATAGGGCCAAGGGTCTAAAATTTCGGTGACTATAGGGACTTGAGGAGCTGAAGTCAGAGAAAAATTTCTGGCAAGAATGAAGAAAAGGTTGTAGAAAGCAAGGCTTGAAGGAAGACACATGAAAGGATGCAAAGAATCTGAAAAAAAAAATGAGCAAAGGTGGTAAAAGGAGGAGTTGAGGTCCTGGAAAGAGAGAGTCCTTAGAGGAGCCAGTGTGGGAGATCTTTAATTTCCCAAAGAAGCCCTCAAAGTTCCAAGTTATTTTTAGTCAGTTAATGGTATCAAAAAGAAGAGGTAGAGAGAGTTAGTGATGTAGTAGTATATTGTCACTTGGAGTTTAAGACAGGGGTGGGAATGCAAGCTGGAACAGCCCCTCTGGAAAACAGGATGGAAGCATGAAAAACTGTAGACTCTGAAAAATAAACTGAGGGTTTTGGAGGGGAGGGGGTTGAGGGGATAGGTGAGCCTGGTAGTAGATATTAAGGAGGGCACATATTGCATAGAACACTGGGTGTGGTGCGTAAACAATGAATCTTGCAACACTGGAAAAATAAAATAAAATAAAAACCTTAAAAGGTTTACTGTTCACTTTTAGCCCTGTATCCCAAAAAGCAAGCTACTGCAGTGAATCATAAAAATGCTTCTTAAAAAATAAATAAAACAGAGTCTTTATTGTGAGAAGGAAAGAAAATAAAGAAAACAGAATGAAGTTTCCTCAAGAAGACAAAGATAAAGCTATTCTACAACCCAGCACTACTGGGTATTTACCCCAAAGATACAGATGTAGTGAAAAGAAGGGGCACATGCACCCCAATGTTATTAGCATCATTGTCCACAATAGCTAGATTGTGGAAGGAGCCAAGATGCCCTTCAAGAGAGAAATGGATAAAGAATACATGGTTCATATATATATATACAATGGACTATTAGTCAACCATCAGAAAGGATTAATATCCACAGTGTGCACTGACATGGATAGAACTGGAGAGGATTATGCTAAGTGAAGTAAGTCAAGCAGAGAAAGACAATTATCCTATGGTTTCACTCACATGTGGAATAAAAGAAGTAGTATAGAGGATCATAGAAGAAGGAAGGGAAATCCAAAGGCAGGGGGCAATTCAGAGAGGGAGATGAATCATGAAAGACTATGGACCCTGAGAAACAATCTGGGGGTTTCAGAGGGGAGGAAAGTGGGTAAGAGGAGTAACACAGTAATTGGGTCTTAAAAAGGGTGGCTGTGGTGATGGGCACAGGGTATTTTACACAACTAATGAATCATTGAACACTACATCAAAAACTAATGTTGTACTATATGTTGGCTAATTGAACATAAAAAAAGAAAAAAAGACAGTGGGGAGGTGTTCCACCAATTGAGAAGTTTCCATTGGAGAAGCAGGATTAAGTTTAGAGAACAAAGAGACCTCAAAGAGAACCACCATTAAATAGCAAATGACAATTATCAAAACAACAATAACTAACCAGTATTGCCATGGAAGTGGAAGAGAAGAAACCCATGTGCACCCATTGGTGGAAATGTAATTTGGTGCAACCACGATGGGAAACAGTATAGAAGTCTGTCAAAAAACTAAAAATAGATAAAGGACTAGTGTCCAAAATCTATAAAGAACTTAGCAAACTCAATACCCAAAGAACAAATAATCCAACCAAGAAATGGGCAGAGGACATGAACAGACATTTCTGCAAAGAAGACATCCAGATGGCCAAAAGACATATGAAAAAGTGCTCCATATCACTCGGCATCAGGGAAATACAAATCAAAACCACAGTGAGATATCACCTCACACCAGTCAGAATGGCTAAATCAACAAGTCAGGAAATGACAGATGCTGGCGAAGATGCGGAGAAAGGGAACCCTCCTACACTGTTGGTGGGAATGCAAGCTGGTGCAGCCACTCTGGAAAACAGCATGGAGGTTCCTCAAAATGTTGAAGATAGAACTTCCCTATGACCCAGCAATTGCACTACTGGGTATTTACCCTAAAGATACAAACGTAGTGATCCAAAGGGGCACGTGCACCCGAATGTTTATAGCAGCAATGTCCACCATAGCCAAACTATAGAAAGAACCTAGATGTCCATCAGCAGATGAATGGATGAAGAAGATGTGGTATATATACACAATGGAATACTATGCAGCCATCAAAAGAAATGAAGTCTTGCCATTTGCGACAACGTGGATGGAACTAGAGCGTATCATGCTTAGCGAAATAAGTCAAGCAGAGAAAGACAACTATCATATGATCTCCCTGATATGAGGAAGTGGTGATGCAACATGGGGGCTTAAGTGGGTAGGAGAAGAATCAATGAAACAAGATGGGATTGGGAGGGAGACAAACCATAAGTGACTCTTAATCTCACAAAACTGAAGGTTGCTGGGGGGAGGGGGGTTGGGGGAAGGGGGTGGGGTTATGGACATTGGAGAGGGTATGTGCTTTGGTGAGTGCTGTGAAGTGTGTAAACCTGGCGATTCACAGACCTGTACCCCTGGGCATAAAAATATATGTTTATAAAAAATAAAAAATTAAAAAAAAACAAAAACTAAAAATAGAAGTGCCATAGAATCCAGCATTTCTCTCCTGGGTATTTACATGAGGAAAATGCAATCACTATCCTGAAAATATATTTGTAGACTCATATTTACTGCATGAATATGAGTATTCCTCCTATACTGCAGGAATATGCACGATAGCCAAGACATGCAAATCATCCATCTGTCCAATGACATAAACATAGACACACACACAGTCAAGCACAAAATGAAATAGTATTTACACTATTACACTTGCTATTTGTGTTAACATGGATGGGGATTGAGGGCCGTATGTCAAGTGAAAAAAGTCAAACAGAGAAAGAAAAATACTTTATGATCTCATTTATACGTGAAATCTTAAATGAACAAACGAACAAATAAACTCATAGATATAATAAATTGGTTGCCAGAAGTGGGGTGTTGGGAAAAGTGAAATGTCTGAAACTAATCAAAAGGAAGAAACTTTCATTTATAAGATAGATAAATCATGAGGGCATAATATACCTCATGGTGACTACAGTTGACAATCTTGTATTGTATATCTGAAAGTTATTAAAGTGCTTAATCTTAAAAGTTCTATCACATATAATGCACTAACAAAAGAAAGAACAAGAACCATATGATACTCTCAATAGATGCTGAAAAAACATTTGACAAGGAACAGCATCGCTTCCTCATCAAAACTCTTCAAAGTGTAGGGATAGAGGGCACATACCTCAATATTATCAAAGCTACCTATTAAAACCCCGCTGCAAATATCATTATCATTCTCAATGGAGAAATATTGAGAGCTTTTCTTCTAAGGTCAGGAGCACGACAAGGATGTCCATTATCACCACTGCTATTCAACATAGTACTAGAAGTACTAGCCTCAGCAGTCAGACAACAAAAAGAAATTAAAGGCATCCAAATCGGCAAAGAATTCAAACTATCACTCTTTGCAGATGATATGATACTATCCGTGGAAAACCCAAAAGACTCCACTCCAAATCTGCTAGAACTTGTACAGGAATTCAGTAAAGTGTCAGGATATAAAATCAATGCACAGAAATCGGTAGTGTACACCAACAACAAGACAGTAGGCAGAGAAATTAAGGAGTCAATCCCATTTACAATTGCACCCAAACCCATATGATACCTAGGAATAAACCTAACCAAAGATGCACAGAATCTATACTCAGAAAACTATAAAGTACTCATGAAAGAAATTGAGGAGGACACAAAGAAATGGAAAAATATTCCATGTTCATGGATTGGAAGAAAGATATTGTAAAAATGTCTATGCTACCTAAAGCAATCTACACATTTTATGCAATCCCTATCAAAATCCCATCCATTTTTTTTTTCAAAGAAATGGAACAAATAATCCTAAAATTTATATGGAACCAGAAAAGTTCTTAAATACCCAAAGGAATATTGAAAAAGAAAGCCAAAGTTGGTGGCATCACAATTCCAGACTTCAAGCTCTATTACAAAGCTGTCATCATCAAGACAGCATGGTACTGGCACAAAAACAGACACACAGATCAATGGAGCAGAATACAGAGCCCAGAAATAGACTCAACTCTATGGTCAACTAATCTTCAAAAAAGCAGGAAAGAATGTCCAATGGAAAAAAGACAGTCTCTTCAACAAATGGTGTTGGGAAAATCGGACAGCCATATGCAGAAAAATGAAATTAGACCATTTCTTACATCACACATGAAAATAGACTCAAAATGGATGAAGGATTTCAATGTGAGAAAGGAATCCATCAAAAGCCTTGAGTAGAACACAGGCAGCAAACTCTTTGACCTCAGCCACAGCAACATCTTCCTAGGAACATTGCCAAAGGAGGGAAGCAAGGGAAAAAATGAACTATTGGGACTTCATCATGATCAAAAGCTTTTGCAAAGCAAAGGAATCAGTTAACACAACCAAAAGACAACTGACAGAATGGGAGAAGATATTTGTAAATGACATATCAGATAAAGGGCTAGTATCCAAAATCTATAAATAGCTTAGCAAACTCAATACCCAAAGAACCAATAATCCAATCAAGAAATGGGCAGAGTATTATGCCTCCATCAGAAAGGATGAATACCCAACTTTTGTAGCAACATGGATGGGACTGGAAGAGATTATGCTGAGTGGAATAAGTCAAGCAGAGAGAGTCAATTATCATATGGTTTCACTTATTTGTGGAACATAACAAATATCATGGAGGACAAGGGGTGTTAGAGAGGAGAAGGGAGTTGGGGGAAATTGGAAGGGGAGGTGAATCACGAGAGATTATGGACTCTGAAAAAACAATTTGAGGGGTTTGAAGTGGCAGGGGGTGGGAGGTTGGGGTACAAGGTGGTGGGTATTATAGGGGGCACAGATTGCATGGAGCACTGGGTGTGCTGAAAAAATAATGAATACTGTTTTTCTGAAAATAAATAAATTGAAAAAATTAAAAAAAAAAAAGAAATGGGCAGAGGACACAAGCAGACATTTCTGCAAAGAAGACATCCAGATGGCCAACAGAGACATGAAGAAGTGCTCCACATAACTCAGCATCAGGGAAATACAAACCAAAATCACAATGAGATACCACCTCACATCAGTCAGAATGGTTAAAATTAACAAGTCAAGAAGTGACAGATGCTGGCGAGAATGTGGAGAAAGGGGAACCCTCCTACACTGCTGGTGGGAATGCAAGCTGGTGCAACCACTCTGGAAAACAGCATGGAGGTTCCTCAAAAAGTTGAAAATAGAGCTACCTTATGACCAGCAATTGCACTATTGGGTATTTATCTTAAAGACACACATGTATCTTTTACACATTTAGTGATCCAAAGGGGCACATGCACCTGAATGTTTATAGCTAAATATAGCTAAATAGCAGCAATGTCCACTACAGCCAAACTATGGATAGAACCTAGATGTCCACCAACAGATGAATTGATAAAGAAAAGGTGGTATATATATACAATGGAATTCTATGCAGCCATCAAAAGAAATGAAATCTCGTCATTTGCAATGACCTGGATGGAACTAGAGGGTATTATGCTTAGCAAAATAAGTCAATCAGAAAAAGACAACTATCATATGATCTCCCTGATATGAGGAAGTGGAGATGCAATGTGTGAGGTCTGAGGGGTAGGAAAAAAATAAATGAAACAAGATGGGATCAGGAGGGATACAAACCATAAGAGATTCTTAATGTCACAAAACAAACTGAGGGGGCTGGGGGTAGGGGGGTAGGGAGAAGGTGGTGGGGTTATGGACATTGGGGAGTGTTATGTGCTATGGTGAGTGCTGTGAGGTCTGTAAACCTGGTGATTCACAGACTGTATCCCTGGGGCTAATAATACATTATATTTTTATAAAAAATAAAAAATAAGTATATGTTTATATATATATATATATATATATATATATACACATAAAATATGTTTATAAAAAAATTAAAAAAGTTCCTATCACAAGAAAATCCTTTGTAAGATGGATGTTAAGTAAATGTATTACAGTAATTGTTTCATTATATATAAATACATATATATACACATAGCCATATATATACATATGTGTATATGTGTATATGTATATATATACACATATATATGTGTACATATCTTTACATATAGATAGATCTATATCTATACCTATATCATCTATATTATATCTATATACCTATATAAAATCATTCTGTTATACACCTAAAACTAATATAATGTTATATATCAATTAAAAACAACAACAAAAATACCAGGATGACAAATTTTATTCTAGCTCAGAATTCAGGGTAGGAGCCCCACTCAAAACAAGGAGGACAGCAAGGACTTCCATCCTAGCAGATACCTTTCATTAGAAGTCTGGGAATCTAGCATAAATAGTCTAGCAAGAAACTCCATTTCTGAAATGGAAAAGTTGAAAATAAAAGTACCCTATGACCCAGCAATTCACTTCTGGGTATTTACCCCAAAGATACAAATGTAGTGATCTGAAGGGGCACCTGCCCCCCAGTGTTATAATAGCAATGTCCACAATAGCAAACTATGGAAAGAGCCCAGATGTCCATTGAAAGATAAATGGATAAAGAAGATGTAATAAACACACACACACACACACACACACACACACACACACACGATGGAATGTTATGTAGCCAACAAAAAATGAAATCTTGCTATTTGCATGATGTGGATAGAATTAGAGGGTATTATGCTAAGTGAAATAAGTCAATTAGAGAAAGACAATTATCATATGATCTCACTGAGATGTGGAATTTGAGAAGGCAGAGGCTCATAGGGGAAGAGGGAAAAAAGGAAACAAGATGAAACCAGAGAGGGAGACAAACCATAAGAGACTCTCAATCCCAGGAAACAAACTGAAGGTTGCTGGAGGAAAGGGGTTGGGAGGGATGGGGTAACTGGATGATGGACATTGAGGTGGGTGTTACTGTGAGCACTATGTAAGACTGATGAAACACAAACCTGTATCTCTGAAACAAATAGTCCATTATATGTTAATAATAAAATGGAAGTCTGGGAGTCACTTAGTTTCACTATGTACTCAAAATTGTAAGAAACAAAATGTGTCCTCATCATGCTTCAACAGACATTTGTCCAGAGCATTAGATCAGGACTTGAACTCACCACCATAACAGCAAGAAGTTTGAAAATGATACAGATGTGTCTATGCAGCTGAGAAGTCCGGTTGTGATGTCTGAGGAGTGTCCAATGGTGCTTCCAATACAGATCCAAGCTGTGGAGCACATAACTATCAAAGGTAACAGAGCCACACACTAGTTAAAGTATAAGGACATACTTTAATCACAAATATATGATTTGAACTCAAATTCTATTTGCTCAGAGGTGAATGGTCCTTTTTAAAGGAAAATGAAGGAGTATGGAGGGGGTGAGGGGGACCTCAGCAGAGTCAGGGAAGTGAAAAATTACAAGAAGTAGAATCCAGTTAGGTTTGTTATCTATACTTATCAAAGTTAGGCTCCTACCTTCTGACAGAGACTGAGGAACTGGCACACTTATCAGGAGTTGGCTGCCACAAACAGCAAATTCTTTTGCTTGAATTTTCTCAGTCATGCACTTTAATCCCCGGGTGAGGGTGGGATGAGGTGTGGGGAAGGAGTGGGGTTTCTAGGGTCATCCTAAGGATGCAGCTTGAGCTTTTAGAACCTTAGGGAAGGTTTTGTTCAAGTCTCTAGGCCAAGCTTGTTATGTTCAGGTAGGTACTAATTATCCTCGATATATACAGTATTGCTGATAGACCTATATTAGGTTTGGCTAACTACTGCTACTTCATCTCCACAAGCAGCTGATGGAGACAATGCAGCAGGAAAGCTCTCTGCTGTGAGATAATGGAGAAAATCAGGAGGTTTGTGTCCAGAAATCAAAGAGCCTTTAAGAAGGAGACAGAGGCAAAGCAGGACAGACACTCCAGGGAGAAAAGGCTTCTAAAAGGAGCGTCCACAGTGGACCGCGGCACCTAGGCGCCCCCTACCTGCGTCAACTGTGTGCTCCAGTGGGGTCTCTGGCTCCGTGACCCCTAAGTCTTTTACATAGCTTTGTTCCGAAGTTGGCTCTTAGCCTCCCATCTACGGACGTTAGAGGGCGCTGTGAGCTAGCTCCTCTGAATGTTCCTATAGACGTATCCATCCAAAGCACATGAGCAAAACAACTAGGAGAACCAAGCCTGCACTCAGAGGGAGGTCTGTGAAGCAAGGAGAAAAGGAAGCACACAGAAGCATTCAGGATCCCTGCCAGTCCACTAGCCTGGAAACCCTCTCTACCGCCTCCATCCTGGCTCCTCAAAAGCACTCCTGATAATGTCCAGGCACCCGTCCAGTGGACAGGAACCATCCTCACTTGTTTTGATTGTCTTCCTGACAGGCCGACCTCATGGGCAGGAAATTACATTTCAAGGAACAAGATACAGACGTTGGAAATTCTCCAACACCACATGCATTCCTTTGTGAGCTGCTCCCTGCATTACATCTGATTTTCCTCTCTCACCTCTCTACTCTCATCATGCTCTGCCCTCCAGGCTCCTAATATCCTCACAAACTACTGTTCCTAAAGGTCCTTTGAACCCACTGACTTCTTCATATGCCCTTGCCTGTGGTGAGGGAGGATACACTTCTCCTCTCTGTCCTCCCCATTTTTTTTTTTAAGATTTTATTTATTTATTTGACAGAGAGAGATTACAAGTAGGCAGAGAGGCAGGCAGAGATAGAGAGGAGGAAGCAGGCTCCCTGCTGAGCAGAGAGCCCGATGCGGGACTCGATCCCAGGACCCCGAGATCATGACCTGAGCCGAAGGCAGCGGCTTAACCCACTGAGCCACCCAGGCGCCCCATGTCCTCCCCATTTTGCATCATTCATTGTGCCTTATACTTTCTCATACTTCAGCACTTCTTTCAAGAAGTCTTCTTCTTTGTGCATCCCATTGCAAGTCTGATTCCTTCTTCTGAGTTTCTAAGTACAGCTCTCCACCTACAGTTTAGTTTCTTGTTAAATTTTGAGAATTCCCATCTGGACTACAGTCTCAGATAATATGGAAACTTCATTTATGTTAATCCCCCATAAGACCCCTGATACGTATTGGATTGGATACAGAGTGACAAAGAAAATTTTCCTCTTATTGAAGTTTAAAATCAAATGTGGCTATTTCAGTCTCTCACATGACAAACCTCTAGTGTTTCTGGACTATAGGATTTTTTCAACTATAAACAGGGTTGGAATCTGAAGACACTCCCATCAGGTAGCACCACACGATAAAATCTTGCCTTTCGGCTGAGACTGCTTCTTCACAACCCATCACTGCATTAATAAATCACCACAATATGAATTCTTCTTCTCACATCATTAGTACCCATTCTTTCTGAGTAAGGAATCTCACCTTGCTGAATCTAACTATTCATTCACCAAGAATCAGCTCAGCAATTAGAACTCCTTTTATACATCACTTCAAACATAAATTTTCTGTTTCATCAATTTTAACACACACATATTCTCACATTTTCCATCCTAGAGAGAGAGAGAGATAAGGGGGAGAGAACATTTCTTATAGTTAACAATATCTCAGAAAGCACAGTGTCATTGCATGTACACACATAAATTTGGTCTGAAAATCCTTATGTTGGTATTTTCTAGTTAGATCACTAACATAAAATTCTGTAGAATGGAAGCCAGTGTCTTGGAGGAAAGTCTCAGGGACAAAGAAGGAGTGTTTTCTATTAAGAAATGCTACATCACAATCTCTATTAACAACATCAGGAGATATTACATTACACATTAAGAGCATCAGTGACTCTGAGTCTAAACTTGAGCCTGAAGAATTGGATTCAGACTGTGCAGATACTTTTGAGAACCTAGTTAATTAGTATATATATATATATATATATATATATATATATATACTATATAGTTAATTAACTAATATATATATATACACATATAGTGAAGGGCTTTTTAAAATAAGTACAAACTAAGGATTATGACCATTATGATAACTTTCTTTCATTAAGGTACATCTTAAATTGATCATTCTTTGATCTGATGTTGTATGGTAAGTCCCACCCATTTGCAATCAAAATGAAACTATGCAATATCGAACACATTCCTATTTGTATTACAACTGCTAGGTTTTTCATCTGTCTTCTTTTGTGGATTTTATTTGAATTATTCCTTCACTTAAACATTATTAATAAAAGCCCAAAACCTGGTGTAGATAAATCTTTCATCTAAGTTTGCAAAGCAAAGAACCAAAAAATTGTTGGGAAATAAATTTTTAAAGATGAAAAATTCTAAGGGAGTTTTCACTTGAAATTTTGGAATCTATTAGTATGGTTTGGGCAACTGTCCTCCTGAGTACTCAAACCAATGGAAAAGAACATAACATGGCCACTGAAGTACTTTAGGAAGTAAAAGAACAGATGCAAAGGGTAACAGTTACTAAAAATTTTAAGTACTGAAAATATTAAATTGAATTACCAGGGAAAATTGTTTAACATGTAAATAGCCTTTTGACTAGATCAAGTAAAGTGGGAACACATTATCATTCCTAGTGATGATAATGCTACTTTCCATAATACATAAATAAATTATGTAAATATAGGAAAATAATTCTAATCCTGTAATTGTTCTTTTAGGTTTTTATGAAGAAGCAAAATAGATAATTATTCTAGTAATGATTCAAATATCAATAGTCTGTGCATTGCAAATGTGATGATAATGATGATCATAAAGCTTGAATCAGCAGATTATTGAGTTTGAGCAAGCACATTCTGTTCACATTTTTTAACAAAATTTTGTTCCAAAAGCTAATCATTTTATTTATATCTATGCACACACATATATAATATATATATTTTTATTTTTTTATAATATATTTGTTCCCAGAAGTGTTCCAGACTCCACTGTAGGAGTGGTGATAAAGCATTGATCAAAAAGAATTACCAGTGGGGTGCCTGGGTGGCTCAGTGGGTTAAAGCCTCTGCCTTAGGCTCAGGTCACAATCCCAGGGTCTTGGGATAAAGCCCCATGTCAGTCTCTCTGCTCAGCAGGGAGCCTGCTTCCCTTCCTCTCTCTGGCTGCCTCTCTGCCTACCTGTGATCTCTGTCTGTCAAATAAATAAATAAAATCTTAAAAAAAAAGAATTACTAGTACTGCACTCTATTCTAATACATGTTCAGCTTCTACTGGTTTTCCAGTTACTTGTGTATAGTTGTGGAAATCCTCCTTGCTTGGTTTCTTATGGTTCCACAGTAAAAATATTTATTCAGAGGTAAGTCAGACAGAGAGTGGCAAATACTACATGATATCTCTTGTATATGGAAACTTTAAAAAAATGCATAGAAACAGTGAGTAGAATGGTGATAAGCAGAGGCTAGAGGTTGGGAGGAAAGGGATACTGGACAAAGGGTACAAACTTGCTTTAAGAAGACGAGTAAAAAGGAAAACTTCCAAACTCATTTTATGAGGCCAGCATCACCTTGATTCCAAAACCAGACAAGGATCCCATCAAAAAAGAGAGCTATAGACCAATATCCTTGATGAACACAGATGCGAAAATACTCAACAAAATACTAGCCAATAGGATTCAACAGTACATTAAAAGGATCCCAAGTGGGATTTATTCCAGGGCTGCAAGGTTGGTTCAACATCCACAAATCAGTCAATGTGATACAACACATCAATAAAAGAAAGAACAAGAACCATATGATACTCTCAATAGATGCTGAAAAAGCATTTGACAAAGTACAGCATCCCTTCCTGATCAAAACTCTTCAAAGTGTAGGGATAGAGGGCACATACCTCAATATCATCAAAGCCATCTATGAAAAACCCACCGCAAATATCATTCTCAATGGAGAAAAACTGAAAGCTTTTCCGCTAAGGTCAGGAACACGGCAGGGATGTCCATTATCACTACTGCTAGTCAACATAGTACTAGAGGTCCTAGCCTCAGCAATCAGACAACAAAAGGAAATTAAAGGCATTCAAATCGGCAAAGAAGAAGTCAAATTATCACTCTTCGCAGATGATATGATACTATATGTGGAAAACCCAAAAGACTCCACTCCAAAACTGCTAGAACTTGTACAGGAATTCAGTAAAGTGTCAGGATATAAAATCAATGCACAGAAATCAGTTGCATTTCTCTACACCAACAGCAAGACAGAAGAAAGAGAAATTAAGGAGTCAATCCCATTTACAATTGCACCCAAAACCATAAGATACCTAGGAATAAACCTAACCAAAGAGACACAGAATCTATACTCAGAAAACTATAAAGTACTCATGAAAGAAATTGAGGAAGACACAAAGAAATGGAAAAATGTTCCATGCTCCTGGATTAGAAGAATAAATATTGTGAAAATGTCTATGCTACCTAAAGCAATCTACACATTTAATGCAATTCCTATCAAAGTACCATCCATCTTTTTCAAAGAAATGGAACAAATAATTCTAAAATTTATATGGAACCAGAAAAGACCTCGAATAGCCAAAGGGATATTGAAAAAGAAGGCCAAAGTTGGTGGCATCACAATTCCGGACTTCAAGCTCTATTACAAAGCTGTCATCATCAAGACAGCATGGTACTGGCACAAAAACAGACACATAGATCAATGGAACAGAATAGAGAGCCCAGAAATAGACCTTCAACTCTATGGTCAACTAATCTTCGACAAAGCAGGAAAGAATGTCCAATGGAAAAAAGACAGCCTCTTCAATAAATGGTGCTGCTAAAATTTGACAACCACATGCAGAAAAATGAAATTGCACTACTGGATATTTACCCTAAAGATACAAATGTAGTGATCCAAAGGGGCACGTGCACCCGAATGTTTATAGCAGCAATGTCCACAATAGCCAAACTATGGAAAGAACCTAGATGTCCATCAACAGATGAATGGATCAAGAAGATGTGGTATATATACACAATGGAATACTATGCAGCCATCAAAAGAAATGAAATCTTGCCATTTGCGACAACATGGATGGAACTAGAGCGTATCATGCTTAGCGAAATAAGTCAAGCAGAGAAAGACAACTATCATATGATCTCCCTGATATGAGGAAGTGGTGATGCAACATGGGGGCTTAAGTGGGTAGAAGAAGAATCAATGAAACAAGATGGAATTGGGAGGGAGACAAACCATAAGTGACTCTTAATCTCACAAAACAAACTGAGGGTTGCTGGGGGGAGGGGTTTGGGAGAAGAGGGTGGGATTATGGACATTGGGGAGGGTATGTGCTTTGGTGAGTGCTGTGAAGTGTGTAAACCTGGTGATTCACAGACCTGTACCCCTGGGGATAAAAATACATGTTTATAAAAAATTAAAAATTAAAAAAAAAAGAAGACCAGTAAGTTCTGAGGATACAATATACAGCAGAGTAATTACAGCTAACAATACTGTATTATACATTTAGAAGTTGCTAAGAAACTAGATCTTAAATGTTCTCATTCCAGAAAATGAGTGATAATTACGTGAAGTGAAGTGAAGTGGTAGAAATGTTGAATGATGTTATTTATTGTAATAATAGTATTGCAATAATTGTATCAAATCAGCATATACAATATAATATCACAAAAATTAAGTTCCATTTCGAACTACCTTATAAAGCCTCTTTGAAGGTAAGCTTGCAAGAGTGCCCTTTCGCCTCTTTAGCACTACAGTGGGATCAGGCACCAAGCTGTAGTTACATCCTTCATGGTTCCTGGCACCAAACAGGATGCTAAGCTGACATACTGGAATTTTCATAATTCATCGTGTTAATCCTCTTTCAGTTTACATAAGGATAAACTAAGAGTTCTGTTGTCTATTTCATTTACCTAGCACATTCCTTCTTCCAGTGGAATGGATGGATGTTTAATAGGCATAGATATTTTCTATTCAAGGTCATGGGTGGCAACGCTGTTTCAGATACCAATATGTTGAATCTTCCTCCTTGAAAAGCCCAGATACTATATTTTTTAGAAGACTCTGGCCTCCACTGGGAGGCCATTACCATATAGGACTTTCTCCTCTATTTTAGAGTCTACCAAAGGACATTTTTGCCTTCATTTAATGCTAGCCCAGACATGATCTGTTATAATATGAGAACTGAAACTCAGGGCCAGAGTCAAAGTTAGAGTCAACATAGGACCTCAGTTGTGCCCATGTAATGCATTGTTGTAGGATGGGAAGAACATACAGGGAATAAAGGAAAAGACAAGAAAGAGAAAGAACTTTTAAAGAGTCAGTAACCATGTCAAGTGGTTTGTGATGACAATGATACTTAATGTTTAAAAATTAATTTAAGTGCGTGTGGTGGCTCAGTGGGTTAAGCATCTGCCTTCAGGACAAGTTGTGATCCCAGAGTCCTGGGATCCAGTTACACATCAGGCTCTCTGCTCAGTGGGAAGCCTGCTTCTCTGCCCTTCTCCTGGCTTGTTATCTCTCTCACTTTCTCTTGCTCTCAAATAAAATCTTTAAAAATTAAAAAAAATAAATTTAATATTTTTATTGTGTCATTTATATGCCATTTCATCTATTTAGGATATGATTCCAAGTAAGAGATGTGGATTGATTGATTGGCTTATATTTTATTTATTTATTTGAAAGAGACAGACAGAGAGAGCAAAAGCAAAGCAGGAGGAGAGGCAGAGGGAGAAGGAGAAGCAGACTCCCTGTCAAGCTGGGAGCCCGACAGGGGCTCAATCCCAGGACTTGGAGATCATGACTTGAGGTGAAGGCAGATGCTTAACCATTTAAGTCACTGAGGTTCCACAAGATGTGGCTCTATTTAGTCTCAGTTTGTTCTTCTCTAACATATGGAAAATAAACGTATCATTGAGACTGTTTGAGGATGCAAACAATCAATACATGTGAGAAATAACTAAAATCATTGATATTTATGAATTCATTACAGGCATTCAGCCCTGCTCAAAGCTGTTTTCATAAACTGTGTCACAGCACAAGTAAAGTGTTCCATGTTTTTGACTAAACATCAGCCATGTCTCTCCTGAAGAAATCCTCAACAGAAGCCACAAAGAAAGTAGTGCAGGGATAATTCTTACCTGGATAAGTGTCCCCTATGATTGCCACCTGTTTGAACATTTGAGCAGAATCCTTATGTCCTTCCTGAAAGTATACTGGAGGACTAGAGAAAGAGGCTGGCTTTGCTTGACCTAGGATTTTGCCATGCACATAAAAAATAAAATCATTACTTCTGTATGTAACTGTTACAATGCAGTGTTTTATACCTTGGTACTTAAAACATGGCTTTGTAACACCTGGGCGATATTCTAAAAATGACTATTTATGAGAAGCAATATCAGAGCCCCCTACTTTTTAAAGATTTTATTTATTTATTTGAGAGAGAGAGGGAGAGCAGGAGAAGAGGGAGAGGTCAGAGGGAGAAGCAGACTCCCTGCTGAGCATATGCAGGACTCAATGCTGGGACTTCAGGATCAGGACCAGTGCCAAAGGTAGTTGCTTAACCAAATGAGCCACCCAGGTGCCCAATATGAGTCCTTTCCCAAAACTGTCTTTTCTTCTCAGCCTCTGTTCCTTTGTTCTATCCTCTGGTTACTTGACCTCTTGTGGGTTAGGTGGGAGATAATTTCTCAGGTAGGATAGGTTTAGTTAGGTAAGAAAAATAGAGAGTAATGAAATGGTCAAAATGGGTTAGTTTATTTCAAATGGTTAAGTTATTAAAAAGTTATAAAAGGGGTGATATTTTATAAATATCAAAATGTTTCTGAGTCCATATATGAAAATGAGTAAAAATCATGCCATGAAAAATTTTACTTTATTTTTTATAAAATTTCATCTGCTTATTCATGAGAGACACATGGAGAAAGGCAGAGACAGAGGGAGAAGCAGACTCCCCACAGAGCAGGGAGCCCGACATGGGACTAAATCCCAGGACTCTGGGATCATGACCTGAGCCAAAGGCAGATGCTTAACCATCTGAGCCACCCAGACACGCTTTATTTTATTTTCTAAAAGATTTATTTATTTTAGATTGAGAGAGGGCACAGTGCAGAAGGCTAAGGGAGAAAGAGAGAGAGTCTGAAGAAGACTCCATGCTGAGTTTGCAACCTGACATGGAACTCAGTCTCACAACCCTGAGATCACAACCGCTAGATGCTCAATTGACTGTACCACCCAGGTGCCCTGACATATGAAGATTTTAAAAGCAATTTGGCAATATCTACCAATATTTTAAAGGATTACTTTCTGGCTCTAAGAATCTTTGCTACAAAAATATACATTTTAGTATACATGTTAACTTTTATGTTTAAGGATGTTTGTTTCAACATTGTTTCTCGTATCAAACAACAATAGCAACATAAAACTCTGCCAAATATTGAAGTATCAAGGAAAATTGGTGAACTGGAAATCATTGTGGCCCATCAATACGATGAAATACTATGAAAACTTTTATTACAATTTTAATTTATTTTAAATTTTTTATTTATATAATATTATTTATTTTATTACAATTTTATAGTGTGTATATGTCAATGTATGAATGTATAAAGAAGACATGGCATACACCTGTACAATAGAATATCATTCAGCCACAAGAAGAAGGAAATTCTGCTATTTGCAACAACTTGTATAAAACTTGAGGGCACTATGCTCAGTGAAATCAGACAGCGAAAGACAAATACTGTAGGATATCCCTTTATATGTATTTTAAAAAGCTGAATTAATAGAAACAGAGAGGAGAGTGGCTCTTAAAAGGGGTTACAGCTTGGGAAAATTGGGTGCTGTTGGTCAAAATATAAAATGTCTAGTTATACAATGAATATGTTCTGGGAAACTAATGTACAACATTGAAATAAAGCTAATAAGCTGTATTATATAGTTGTAAGTTGCTAAGTGAGTAAATCTTTTGTTCTCACCACAAAAAATGATATTACTGAGGTATTAGCTAATGTTTTGATAATAATCATTTTGAGATATGTAAATGTATGAAATCAGCACATTGTATCCCTTAAACTTACATAATGTTATATGCCAATTATTTATCAATAAAACTGGAAAAATTTAAATTATTAAAAATACATGTTTGCTAAAATATTACAAGTAGACAAACATACAAACATTAGGTGATAATTTATCTCCCTTTTACTCAAATTCAGTGTAATACATTTACCTTCCAAATAATATTTAGTTAGTGTGCTTGGCTGGCTCAGTCTGTAGAGCATGCAACACTTGGTCTTGGGACCTTGAGTTCAAACACCACCCTGGGTACAGAGCTTACTTTAAAAAGTAATATTTAGTTAAAATCTCAATTTAGTGTGGCTGAAAAATTCTTTTGTGGCAAAAGCAAAAGTAGGAAAGGTGTTCTGGAAAATAACAAACTTTTGTATTTAGCATTTTGTCATTCATTACACAAAAATTCAAATTCAATTACCAGGACCCCAACAACTGGAGAGAAAATATATGAAAAATACAGAGAGGCAGCTAGAATATTAATTCATATATACATATATATAGACCCCATATCTAAGCCCTGATCTCTATATCACACTTAGTAATTATATATACTAAGTAACTTAGTAACAAACATGTATATATAGTTATAAACCATATATTGCTACACAGATGTTTATATATATTACATATCTATCTACTGATATATATGCATATATATATATATAATCTGATTATATATAATTTGATCAGATTTACATACTCTACTCTACTTCTGGACCATTCCATGAGGAAGAGAGAGTGAGAGGAAAGACAGCTTTGTGAACTCTAACAAATGCTCACAATAAACTCATCATACTAACGAGTCTGAAAAAACTGAAAAGATATGAAAAGTTTATCCTTCAGGATATTTTACATTTAAAAAGATGGGTTTTTAACTGTATACTTAATGTCTTTACCTGTTTAATGGTTAAAACAATGTCCATTATGAAATTGTGTGCGTACGTGATCAAAGAAAAGCCCTAAATGTAGAGTTCTGACACATACTATACCATCAGAGTTTTATCTATAATCATTGTTCCTACCATTATGATGATCATAGGTGCATTCACATAAATGAAAACACACATGTAAATGCACACCCATAAATCCACCTTCAAAGAATCCACATGAGTATAAGTAGAGTATATCTTTTGGAAATAAATACACCAAGATTTTGATAGTGTTCACCACTGAAAGGTGAGATCAGACAAGATCTAGGATATATGCAGATTTCCAATGTTTGCACCTGAGACTTCTACACTTATAAAATAAAATAAAAATCAATGAGGCAAAAGATATATATATATATATATATATGGTTTATAACTATATATACATGTTATATAACTATATATACATATACCATATATATATATGGTTTATAACTATATATACATGTTTGTTACTAAGTTACTTAGTATATATAATTACTAAGTGTGATATAGAGATCAGGGCTTAGATATGGGGTCTATATATATGTATATATGAATTAATATTCTAGCTGCCTCTCTGTATTTTTCATATATTTTCTCTCCAGTTGTTGGGGTCCTGCATAAGTATAAAACTCATGCATTAAATATATACATATATATTTAATGTAATACTTACAATTTCTAATTGTAATTGAAAATTACAAAACAAAATCTAATTGTAATACAATTTCTTACAATTTCTAATTTCTATTTCTATAATTAGAATAGAAATAGAAATTAGAAATATAATTTCTAAAATATATATACATACATATATACATAAATATATACATATATATTTAATGCATGAGTTTTTATAACTGTAAGTATTAGAAAAGTAAAGTAGAAAAGATGTCTAAATATGATTACTATTATTCTACATTTTTCTGATTATATTCTGCTTGTTCCTTTTATTTTCTATATACTTTCTACAACTTTGCAGAACTTCAAGGAATGACAACTAACTTTCAAAAATGAAAGAAAGCATATGTAATTCTGTAAGTTTTAGAGAACTGATTAAAAATAAGAAAAATTAAGTGTTTGAAGACAATATAGTAACATAATCACAATAATAGCCAAATTTACAAGGCATCAATGAAGAGGCTTTAGGAATACCTTTGGGAGGAGACTATTAGTCTTAAAGTGTGGAGAGCCTGGAGTAGGGACCAGTCTAAGGGCACATGGAAGACTAGAACACATAGTTGTTACTGTCAATTTGTGAGGAAAGAGGAGGAATAAAGAACAAGGAGTATATATAAAAGGATATAATGAGTAGATGTTTGACAATTAACTGAATAGTGCAGACATAGCATATTCTGCACAAATATATGTTCAGGAAGTCCAGAATTTTGCTCATTCACTCATTCATTCATTCATTTATGCAAACTATATCCCCAATGTGGGGCTTGAACTCACCACCCTAAGATCAAGAGTCACATGTTCTAATGACAGAGCCAGCCAGGTGTCCCAAGTTCTGAATTTTAAAGTTAGCTCCATGAAAGCTGACTTTAAAGTGCAAAGGTTCCAGGGCATCTTGGTGGCTCAGTTGTTTAACTGTCTGCCTTCAGTTCAGGTCATGATTTCTAGGTCCTGGGATTGAGCCCTGCATCAAGCTTCCTGCTTAGCAGTGACTCTGCTCCTTTCTCTATGCTCATTCTCTCTCTCAAATAAATAAAATCTTTTAAAAAAGTGCTTAAGTGTCCATTTTCTAGCTGACAAAAAAATATCCATTACATTTTTCTCAAAGTTTTTGTAGATCAAACAACACATTTTAAAATTAGAATAAATAATATTGTGTCATGTAAAATTCATCTAAATTTAAAATATAACATAAGACTCAGAGCAAAGTTTCCTGCCCATTTTTGGTACCCACTAGGTGTATTACTTTGGAAAATTTTAGAAATATTAACTAACATAGACAACATTTTTTTAAAAATCTGCATTTCATATTAAAAGTGGCATTCTCAGTGCAGCTGTGAGGCACAGTTGGCAGAGTGTCAGACTCGGTTTTGGCTCATGTCAGGTTCTCAGGGTTGTGAGACTGAGTTCTACCTTGGGCTCTATGAACACAGAGTTTGCTTTAGATTCTCTCTCCCTCTGCCCCTAAACTACAGAACGTGCTCTCTCTAAAATAAATAAATAAATCTTTAAAAAGAAACCTTCATATTTAAAAAATAAAAATATAAAAGTGACGTTCTTTTTTAAAAAAGATTTTATTTATTTATTTGATAGAGAGATCACAAGTAGGCAGAGAGGCAGGCAGGGGGGTGGGGAGGAAGCAGGCTCCCCACTGAGCAGAGAGCCTGATGCAGGGCTGGATCCCAGGACACTGAGATCAGGACCTGAAATCAGGACCTGAGCCAAAGTCAGAGGCTTAATCCACTGAGCCACCCAGGCACTCCATAAAAGTGACATTCTTATTCCTATAACAAATAAGTTATACTTGATATCATTATAGTAGACAAATATTTGAAATTTTAATAAGAATTCAAATATATTAAAACATAATTGAAATACATAGAAACTAGAATGAAGATCTTGGGTTTCACTATGAGTATAAATATCAATCTTTGAACATAAATAATTTTTTTTGGCCAAAATTAAAATGGTGGCAAATACTGCTTTCAAGGTTGTTTTTCCAGGTAAGTTGAGGTAAGCACACTCCACCCTGTTTCTTCCCCTGAATGTAACTATGAACGTTGAATAAAATGTATGGAACAGCTATTTAAAGACTGAAAATAAACAGTGATGCGTAATCAATGAAGAGCAATGGATTGTGAAGTACTATTGATTTGGTGGTGTGTTTTCTTTCTTCTCTCTTTTTTTTTCTCTCCCTCCCTCTTTCTTTTCTTTTCTTTCTTTCTTCCTTTCTGTCTTTCTTTCTCTCTCTCCCTTCCTTTCTTTCTCTCCCTTCCTTTCCTTCTCTCCCTTTCTTTCCCTTCCTTCTTTCCTACCTCCCTCCCTCCCTTCTTTCTTTTCTTTTCTTTCTTTTTTCCCTTATCATGTAACTCCTGGCCTGAGATATGCATGTATCTCCTAGTCTGTACCTAACACATCTAGAATTCTGCAAGTGAACAGTGCAGTGCAGATAGAATGATGAAGGGGAAGCCCTTATCTAACACTAATTTGAGAAAAGTAAAGGGAACTCCTAATGCTCAGAAAGTGCAGAATTTGCCTTCCCTCCCCCTCCTTTTTTCCAATCTCCCCCAAGCCCTGAGGCCACTCTGTTGTCATGGTAACAGTGGCAGCTAAGGGAGCTCACCAGAACAAAAGTAAGAGTTAAGGAAACTTTGCTCTCTCTTTAGAGAAGTTGCAGTCTGAGGCAGTAGGGCCAACACATATTATTTGTATGTTTTCTTTCTCTGTGTTCTGACCATTTCAGCCTGGAACATGGTCTAAATCACGACTTAAGGACTGGAAAGGGGGAAACAAAGTACTGGGAGGTTCCAGAGAGAGAGAGAGAGAGAGAGAAAAGAGCTTGAGAAAGGGATTCCTTGAAGTAGTACAAGAGTTCACAGGCTCACCGCCCCCTCTAACTCTCTTAGTGTCGATTTCATTCCAATTAACATACCAAAGACTGAAACTGCCCAGGCTCTAAACTGAACTCTGGGTGGTGTAAAGACTAGATAGTAAACATTTTTGGCTTTATGAACCATATTGTTTCTTTCAAAACTACTGAAATTTCTGATTGCAGCATGAAAGCAGCTACAGACAAATAAATGGGCATGCTCGTTACATTAAAATTTTATGTATAAATACAGAATTTGCATCTTATACTATAAGTCAACAGAAATATGTAACACTGTTCATTGCAGCACAAGGGTGAATAATATGGTCTCATCAGACAAAATGATACTTTTGTACTCTCACTCCAAAAATAATTGCTGTTTTAAAATTGTGAATGTTTTTTACCTTTGTTTTCTCATAGTATAGTGCCTAAATCCATGTACCTTTTCTTAACTTTAATTTCAAAAAAATGGCAAAAAAAGCCTTTGAATAAATACATGTTTGAATTAATATTATCCTTAAATGTTGTGTACAATATATTAAACACATGTAAAGAAACAAATTTTGTGAAATACAGAAATGTATTTTATGTATCTTATAAATATAACTTCAAAAAGGACACACCAAAGTTTTGAAAAAAATACTAATGGTGGTATTAACTGTAGTAATGCACTGCAGTGATTAATTTCTGGAATCAGGGGTACAGGTATAAAGTTCTTAACTGTAAAAAATTACAGTTATTTTTCCATTTTGTTTCTTTTCTGTTGCTGACAAGGATTCTTTGCTTCACCAAACTTTACTCAGGCTCCTGAAATTTCTCCTGGTCCCATGTGTCCACTTCCTTGTTAAATCTACTTTTAGCAAGAATTCTACAAGGTCACATTAACCAGGAACTCCTAACATAAATATTTGAACATCCTTGAACATTCTTAATTAGCTTCCTTATCTTCTACCATCCCCCAGCTTGTGTCCTTTGAGCTTGGCCTTTTTTCAAAAAGAATCCTGTTAGGTTGATTCAGTGAGAACCCTGAAATTTCACTGATCCCCCCACCCTAGTTTTTGGCTATAAATCCCAATACTATATCCAAGAGCTGAGCTTAACTTATTTCTTCTACTGTAAAATCCAATCACAGTTGTACTTATACCTATTGCAATGATCCTGAATAAAGTCTAACTTCCCGTTTTTAACAAGGGTCATTGAATATTTTTCTTTAGCATTACAACTGGCATGTGTTCCCTTTTCAAAAAAACAGAATAGTCAACATAGCAAAATAAGTATACAAGATTATAGAATAATAGAGTCAACTAATAAATTATAGCAGATCATAGTGCCTTAATGTTAGGATTCCCTCCCTTCCCCTTAACCTTCTCTAATATTGCTTAAATATTTCATTATAAAGAAAAAATGGCGATAAAATAAAAATAAGTTACAACAAAAATAAAAATTGACTTTTGGGATTGTATAAACTACAATGATGTTTACCATGAGCAAGATGATGATTAAGCTGTAAAATCAGAAGCCACCTGTATTACAGAGTTTGGGGAATATTTTCTATGAAGAAGGAAGGAAGGAAGGAAAGAGGGAAGAAAAGAAGGATGGGTGGGAGGGAGGAAGAAGGGTGAGTCAGAAGTGGAAGGATAGCATAGGTGAAGGAGAGGCAGTAGCAGTGACAGTTTTGGGATTGAATGATCAGTTGTAAGATGACAGCTGGGGTAATGGAGTAAGTTAAATCAGAATACATAGAAAACCAAGGTTCAATAGATGTTTTATGTTTTTAAAATATATTTATTTATTTGACAGAGAGAGATCACAAGTAGGCAGAGAGGCAGGCAGAGAGAGGGGGGGACCTGATCCCCACCAAGCAGAGAGCCGGATGTGGGGGGCTGGATCCCAGGACCCTGGGATCATGACCCAAGGGGAAGGCAGAGGCTTTAACCCACTGAGCCACCCAGGCGCCCATCGATATATGTTTTAAAAGCCGGGAAACTTTTTCCCAACTTTGCACAAAAATTAAAAAAAAAAATAAAACTTAAAAAGAATTTTATAAGGTGCGTATTGAGATTTTAGGACAGTTTAACTTTGAAACCGCTAAAGTCTTCTTATTTTAAAGGTATTTTACTGAAATAGTAAGAAAAAAAAATAAAGGATCAATGAAGAATCTTAAGGAAAATACATAAATGATTAAAATAACATACTATTGAAAAATCCTACAGATCAGTAGTATTGAAAAATATTTAAACTTTGTAGAGGGACGCAATAAAGGAAGTGTAAAGAAAGTATAAAATTATGGTTTTGGTAATGCTTATATGATTATAGAAGAAGAGGAAGAACGGGATGTGGAAACATCAGAGTATGTAGTTTCCATGGGGGGAAGGACAGAAAACCCGAGACTAATACAGAGCCAAAGAGAAGAACCCAAACCAAGATAAGAGTCTGGGAGACTTCTTTATTTATTTAATTTTTTAAAAATAGGACGATAATTAATACTCTGATAAAGTCTTTGAGGTGAAGACGACAGATAGGAAATTCACGAAACTCCTTAAAAAGGTACCGACACTACGAAGAGCACGGAAACGGAAGCCAGGACGGACGGGAAGGAGCGCTGCACCTGACAGTGCGCGGCCCAGTCGCCACAGAGCTTGCAAGGTCGGCTTTTGGAGCCGCCGGAAAACCACGTGACCTCCCACTGAGCACTGCGAGCAAACCCGCCGCACCGTGCAATGGCGCATTTCCTGCCAGCGGTGGCGCCGCCGGGACTCTTTTGATGTCCCTCTGGGCGCTAGGAGACCGCAGCACGGGGTGACAGACTGCGTGGCTCTGTTGGGGAGCCTCGAACAAACACAGCAGACCTATCAGAGTGGAAGTGTTTTAAAATATAATAACGTATCAAGGCTTTAGCCTATGAAATTACACTCCTTAACTATGGTGTGACTAAAGAGGACAATAATGTTTGTAAACACACATACACATTTCCAAGGATGAATATCACGTAGTGTGAAGTCAACCGACCTAGTTTTATATCAAATATGCTATACATACATAATACACATATATACATACATACATACATAAACACATACATGCATACATATATGTATTTTTCCCCATGATAATCCTAGATGAAATCAATTTGACAGAATTCACATATCAATCCTTAACCTTTTTGTTACTTGTAGAAAAATGTAAAGTGGATATGGACCTGGCTTCCCTGTATCTTTATCCGGAATAATCATGAATAACATTTTTCCCCACAGCAATTATTTATTATGCTTCACTTTTTAAAAAATGCTGCTCAATTGAACACAGGGACTTCTGGTTCCTGGATCCCAATCTTCACTCCCCCTCCCCTTAACTTTTTATTTAGTTTGCTGCTGGCTTCCCATTTCTGTTGATGCTAGATGGCGCTCTGAGCCCAGGGGTCTCTGATTCCAAAAAAGAGTGTACCACATACTTCTGAAATATGAGAAGGTGAGTTTAAGGCTTGAAAGTAACCTGTGTTTGGAGCTGAATTGCCTCTTACAGGAAGGGAGTTCGTGGTCTGACTTGGCACCTTTCACATGGAAGTCTAACTCCATCAAGAGAAGGCTGTACCCTGTAAACACTAAGGGGTTTTTTTGGGGTCTGTTTTTCCTGGAATTTAGGCTTTTTTTTTTTTTTTTTTTTTTTAATGTCAACTTTTCCTTTGCCTAGTCTTTCTCTAAACTCCATAAATTTTGTTATTCAAATTTGCAAGTCTCCCAAATTCTCATTTTATAGTTACACTGTTCCTAGTAAGGATCCCAGAGTAGCCCCATGAAATGTGAAAAACTATAAAATCCAAAGTAACAGAATAAAATACGCCCCCCAAAACTAGCCCAGGCATGTATTTGCAGTTTTCTTCAAGTGTACTGAAATTGCTACATTCCATCATTTGTCTTTTATACATACCCTGGTCCCTACCTGAATACAGTTTCTTTTGTGGCTTCCCTAGCTCTCACTTCAATGCTTTTTTCTGCTTTTATTGTTTAGTCAATCATAGAATGTTTCTTCAGCAAATCTTCAGTGACTACTTAAATTAGGGTTGTATGATAGTACATCTTGTGTGTTGCAACAGATTAATGCACAGTCCCTACTACAGCATATGTAATCTTATTTCCATTCTTTATATCAATCTCCACTTGCCTGATGTCTCAAGTAAAAAGAGAAAATTTATATTGGTTCTTCATTTGTCCATTCTTAAGATGTAGCAAAATACATGCACATGTTTATCACTCAATTTCCTTACTTTTCAAAACTGACTGGGTCAAAATCAATTGCCTTCTTATATTCCAACAATAAATAAATGAATATTGAGGTTAAAATTAAAATTTTACAATAACATCATTATGACAGGGATAAATCTGACAAAATGCACAATTTGTACTCTGAATATTACATAATACTGATAAGATTAATACAAAATATTTAAGCAAATGTAGAAATAGTCCAATCTCATGGATTGGAAGGGTGAATACTTTTAAGATGTCAATTATTGTATATTTATCTAAGTCTTTTTTACACAATCTCCAATCCATATCTCATTATTTTTTGTAGAAATTGACAAGTGGATTCTAAAATTAATGTAGGATAGTAAAGGACTTAGAAAGCCAAATTAACTCAGAAAATAAGGAGCAATGTTAGAGGACTCATACGATTTATTTCAAGACTTAATATAAAGAAAAGTTGATATAAAGATACTTAAATAAATGGAACATCAATGCATCCAGAAGTAAACCTATAGGTATCTGGTCAATAGGTTTTTGATAAATGTGCTAAGTGAAGTTAATGGAGAAAGGACAGTATTTGCAATAAAGGGTGCCAAAACATTGGAGCATCCATATGCCAACAACAACAATAAAATGGAGCCATCAAATTGTATTCTGGGCACTCAAAATTTATCATAGCTATAAATATAAAACCTTAAGATATAAGATACCTAAAAGAAAACATAGCAGGTAACTGTGATCTTGGGATAAAGAAAATACTCATGGGCAGGAAATAAATGTTAAAAACCACAAAAACGGATAAATTATATTTAATCAATAATAAAAATAGTTCTATTTTTTGAAAGACTGTTAATAAAATGACGAGAGGTACAAAAAACTTAAAATATTTTCAAAACATAACTGATATGAATCTTTTATCAAGAATGTGTATGTAGGGGGGTGCCTGGGTAGCTCAGTGGGTTAAGCCTCTACCTTCAGCTCAGGTCACGATCCCAGGGTCCTGGGATCAAGCCCCCCACCCGGCTCTCTGCTCAGCAGGGAGCCTGCCTCCCCCTCTCTTTCTGCCTGCCTCTCTGCCTATTTGTGATTTCTCTACTAAATAAACAAATAAAAACAAAAAAAGAATATGTGTGTCTATATACATATGTATGTTTTAATAACAATAATAGTATGTACTATGAGTTTTAGTAACAATAAAACAAGAAGCACAATTTTTTAAAGCAGGAATATTGATACTAAAGAAGAGCTGGCAAACAAGCCCATGAAAATATGTTCCACATTGATGAAGGAGCAGGAGGCTGGCTGAGGACAAAGCAAGAGCTGGCGCCTTGCACCCCCCCCTTCATCCGCTCCCCTCCATAGGTGTAGCATTCCTCAGGCACCCCTGACTGCCATAAAATGATAAATAGTTAACTTGCTGAGATCGCAATCCTGCAAAACAGGAGTCTCCCTTGGTTTTCAAATTTCCTTGAGATTACAACAAAGAAGTTACCTTATCAATAGCCCAATTTCCAAAGACACAGAACTTAGTTCCTCAAGCCCTAATGTCACCCTCCCCTCCATGAAAAACGGAAGGAGGCGGAGGTAGAAGGAAAAGTAAATAAAGTTAAATTTCTTCTAAACCTAAATCTCATTAACAAGGATGCTTGATAGCAGGAATGTAACATTCCACCAGACTTCCAATTGTCTTTACTTGATAGCAACTAAGCCTTCAATATCCTGATAGTATTCTTTGCCCCAACAGCCCTTCTGAACACCCCTTTGTCCTCACCTACCCAACTCCTGTGTATATAACCAACCACTCCTAACAACCCGGGGCAGCAGCTCTTCCTGCCCACCGGTCCTGTCCCCGTGCTTTAATAAACCACCATTTTGCACCAAAGATGTCTTAAGAATTCTTTTAGTCATCAGCTCCGAACCTCACCCCACCGAACCTGACTTAGGTTCTGGGACTTCATCAACATCACTGTCATCAGACAGATGTGAATTAAAACCACGATGAGATACCACTATCCATCTACTAGAATAATTTTTAGAGTTAAAATCATTATGTCAATATCAAATGCTAGGAAAGATGGCCTTTAAACAGGTGATTAAAGGACTGGTGTCCTTTTAAGAAGAAGATAAAAAAAGGGACAGGCAAAGAAATATCAGGGATGCTGACACAGAGAGACCACATGAGGATACATTAAGAAGGCAGTCATCTGCAGGCCAAAAGAAAGTCCTTAGAAGAAACCAACATTTCAATACCTTGATATTGGACTTCTATTCTCCACAACAGTGAGGAAATAAATTTCTTTGCTTTAAGCCATCCAGTCTGGCATTTGTTGTGGAAGATCTAGCAAATTAATGCATTGTTCTAATAACTAACTCAGTCATTATCTTACTTTAGAAACTGACTCCTTGACCAGCTGATTTTGAAAATTTAGTTATTAAGGATGAATATTTCTGTCTGAGCTATAAACTCCAGTCTTCATACACGAATCAATGTATTTCATCCATGTATTAATTCAACATCTAAGAGTTTTCACCAGGGAGGTCAGAGGAAATACCTTGGGGGTTATATAGGTGAAAGGTCAAATAGAATCCTCTGATGTCAAAGGGCTTACATTCTAGTTCTCGTGTTCCAGGTGCTAAATATAAAAGTCATAAATTCGATGGTCTCATCTACTATTAACAGTATAAATGGAAATAAGCTTTCAAGAAGCATCCCTGTGACTTCCTAACATCATAGAGGAGTCAATAACGAGGTACCACCCCCATTATACATGCTTTCGTTTTCATTATCTTTTGAGTTTATCCTGTTATTCATCTATAAGAATCCCCAGGTTCTGTTGTTGCTTTTGTTTTTATGTAACTGCTAACTTGCTTCGCCAAATTGAACCACTGAACCACTGAACCACTGAACCTAAGCTCTTCATAGCTGATATCAATAGGTGACAATATTATTTAAAGAAAATAAAATGTAAGGGGCTCCTGGGTGGTTCAGTGGGCTAAAGCCTCTGCCTTCCTCTCAGGTCATGATCCCAGGGTCCTGGGATTGAGCCCTGCATCCGGCTCTCTGCTTGTCAGGGAGCCTACTTCCTCTCCTCTCTCTGCCTGCCTCTCTGCCTATTTGTGATCTATGTCTGCCAAATAAATAAATAAAAAATCTTTAAAAATAATCAAATGTAAAAGTATGTAATTGTGGTATAATACACACAATATAATCTTTACCATATTACTGGTCAGTGTACAGCTCAGTACAATTAAGTACGTTCACACTGATGATCTCTAAAACTCCTTTTATCTTGTGAAAATGAAACTCTATGCCCATTAAACAACAACCCCCAATTATCCCTCCCCCCATCTACTAGAAACTACCATCCTACCTTCTTTATAAATCTATGAATTTTACTACTCTAGGTACCTTTAGTAAGTAGATTCTTTCCACATTTATCTTTTTGTGATGAGGTTATTTCACTTAGCCTAATGTCCTCAAGGCTCATTCGTTTTGCAGCACATTTCAGAATTTCCTTCTTTTGAAGGCTGACTAATATCCCATTGTATGTATATATTACATTTGTTTATCTATTTATCTGTTGATTGACAGTTTTGTTGCTCCCATTGGTTGCTGTGAGTAATGCCACAATGAACATTAGTGTATAAAAATTTCTTCAAGATTCTGTTTTCAATATTTTTAAGGTACATACCCAAAAATGGAACTGTGGGATAATATGATAATTCTATTTTGAATTTTTTGAGGACTCACCATACTCTTTTCCATAGCAGTTGTACCATTTTTACATTTCCATACATAGTGAATAAGGATTCTAATTTTTCCATATCCTCATGAACACTTGATATTTTCTGTTTTGATTTTATTTTTAGAAGCCATCCTAGTAGGTGTAAGGTGGTATTTCATCAGGGTTTTGATTGGCATTTCCCTGATGATTACTGATGTTGAGTACTTTTCCATGTACTTGCTGGCCATTTTTGGAGAACTATCTCTTGCAAATATTTGCTCCTATTCCATAGGTTGCCTTGTCAGTCTATTGATTGTGTCTTTGGATGCACTGGAATTGTTAATATTTATATACTCCAATTTGTCTGTATTTATTTTGTTACTTGTCTTTTTAGTTCATATCCAAGAAATCACTGCCAAATCCAGTATTTAAGCTGTCCCAATATGTTTTCTTCAAAGACTTCTATAGTTTCCAGATCTTACTTTTAGGTCTTTGATTCATTTTGAGTTGTTTTTGTATATGGTATAAAGCCAAGTTCCCACTTTTTATTTTGCATGTGGACATCCCATTTTTCTAACGCCATTTGCTGAAGATCGTCCTTCCCCCATTAAATGATCTTGGAACTTTTGTCAAAATAATTTGACCATACATAAATGGTTTAAATCTGAGTTCTCTCTTTTGTTCCATTGTTCTACATGACTGTCTGTATGCTAGAACCACACTGTTTAAATTATTGCACTTTTTAATAAGTTTTGAAATCAGAAACTATGAGACCTTCAACTTTGTCCTTTTTCAGGATTTTTTTGCACTATTTAGAATCTATTGAGACTCCATATGAAATTTGGGATGCAATGTTGTTTTTGATACTTATAAAATTATCTTCTTGACTAAACTCTAGTTATCTCTAAGCCTTCTCAAATGGGCCTAAACCTTGGCCAAAAAAACTGTAGACTCTCAGTATAAATGATTTTGTCCATCCCCTTACACGTACATTAAAAAAAACATTAAATACTATCAGAGTTTCTAACAGCTCACTCCATAGGGTGATTTAAAGTTGCCAAAATAATTTACTGTTTGCTCTAACCAACACTTGATGATAGGTCCCTGATCCTTTTATTAAACATTTACTAAAAATACTTACAATTGTGAGTTCTCTCTGTGTCCCTATGAGATACATACATGTGTCTCTTTCAATTCAGAGGCATCTTTCTCAAGAACATAAACCTACTACTTTGAAATGAAATTAGGAAAGATAGCACCTCTTGCAGTCCCTGTGGGGGGATAGAATCTTAACTTTAATAGTTGTCAGCTAACAGACACAGCTGGCATAATCACATTTACACTTACTAACCCTTTGTCATTTTTCACTTCCTTGACTCCACTAAACCACCACTCACCTCCATTCCTTTTCCCTCATTATCTCTTTAAAATGCTTACTATTTTCTGTACAAATAAATGTTGGACCATCTTTCCTATTGCAATAGTATATCATTGATTAAAATCTGTCCTTACTACTTTATGTAGTGTCCAGTTTTGTTTATATATATTCAACAATAGCACTATATTGCATCTTTTAGAGGGAGCAGAACACTCGGATCTCATATTTCACTTAAAAATCTTAGTATTTCAGTAAACACCACATGATAGTTTATTTACTATTATAGCCTATAACTTGAGGCCCTTCCCCATATAGGGGTTATTCTGAGAGTAGTTGTGTCATCAACCCAAAGAGGAGATACCAAGGCCACTTTTCAACACGGTGTTCAAAGAAAGGGCTAATTGAAGATAAGAGAATGAAATTAATAGCCTTGGAGTAATAGCCTCAGAGGAAGGCAAACAAAACATTTAAAATTCCAGATTTTTTGCTACTTACATGCTGTTGGAAGTGGGTTTTCATATTGAGGAGTAGTATTTGTCAAATCTGGTTCCCTGTGCTGAATTCCCAATTCTGCCATTTTCTGCATGGTTTTGGTTCAGTTTCTTAGCCTGTATATTCCTCTGATTTCTGATCTGTAAAATAGCAATAAGAGTTCTGATAAGATATTTTAAAACTTAGAGGTGATAATATATTTGGATATTAAAACTATGATTAATATATACTGGTATCTGTATTGTCAAACATGATTTTAGAAACTCTTTATCAATGTTCCCACTGCTGGACAGCTAGATATGAATACTGGGTATTAAAGTAGCTTCTGTCTCCTGAAAGTAAATGCAAACCACACTTTGGCAGTCAGTTTTATAAGCGGGAATCACAAATCAAATTCCCTGTGTCTGCATTCCCTTCTGACTGTACATCTAGAATCAAGCAGTAAGTTCTAGCCACTTTGAAGGTTGGTAAAGAACACACATCCTTTGTTCTGTATGGCTTTTTCTTTCTGCACAGCTCCTCACCAATTTAATAAACATCTCTTCTCAAAAAATAATAATAACAAGTATTTTTGAGAATAATTATATATTAGTTACTGTTATTAACATATTCAATTCACACATATCTCTACGATGTGATCATTGCTGTTATTACCATGGAACATATAACAAAATTAGGTATTTAATAACTTGCCGGCAGTCTTTGATCTAATAAGTGATAAAAACAGGAATGCCTCAGTCAATTCCCCAGATTTGTTAGCAGTTTTTTACAACCAGGCACATCTTAGGACAATACAAAACTGAAAATAGTATATCATCTGGGATACTACATTCTGCCTTCAGTGGTCTAAAACACTCCTCAGATGCGGAAGAGGAAAGTAGGACAGTCACTGCATATTGGTTCACTCAAGATCTAGCTCACTACATGTTATCAAACCATCCTTCAAGTCTAGTGATAAGAAAAGATGACACCATGACAGTTACTATGCAGATAGTGTTGCTATGTGCATCATTACTCCACTGAGATATGGGTCACAAAACTATGGGAACTATGATAAAAAAAGGCAAAGACACAAGGAAAAAGTCATGTAAACTTGGCCCTCCATGCTTTAATCCTCCTGACTGCAAAAAGATAAAGGTCTTTACATGTCATAGCTAATTTGTGACAAGCCTGAGGATGAAGAGTTTTACATTAGAGAAAAAGGAAATGATGTGTATAAGTAGGCTGAACTACCATTATGACCCTAATCTGCCTTTCCTAGGATTTCTTGTTATGTGTAGCCATCAAACTTACAATAATTATTATGAAATAATTCCAGTAAAGTTTTCTTTTTACAAGGTCAAAACAAAATTATCATCAAAATACAGAGTAACCAGTAAGGTTTATTACGTCTATTTATTTCTCCCCAAATCCTCCAGTTTCCCTTAAATTTGGGAACCATCCCTGCCTTTTGCTACATAAACACCACATTCTATGTAGTTTGCGTGAAACAGTGGATTGTTCTCCACATGCAGGAAAAATTAAGTTTAATGGAGTGAAGATGAGACACAATTTTTGGACTGAGATAAGGCTTTTAAATTCTCTGTATAGAGTACTGATGTCTAGTATTGGCATCTTGGTTGCAGATATACATTTTGGAGCAAAATATCTGTAAGATATCATGATTTTGCCCTACTTTTTTATCACATCTCATAAATCTAGAACAAATGTCCCCCTCTCCACTGCCAAGAATAGTTCTAGACATTTAAATCAATAATTTTATTACTTGCATAGCAGACATATTGAGTCTCAGAGATGTACCCTGTGAGGAGGCTTCCTTCATAAGAGAATGTGTTCCTTTCAACATCTGTGCTTTCCACATTTCAGGCATTAAATAAATCTTAGCCTCCTTGTTGGACCCCTGTATTGTTTCTACCCTCTTATTGCTTTTGTATCTCTTAGTGGTTTGGGGTGAGGAATTCCCTATTCAACCCAGGTCAAGGAATCCCATCTGCACTCTCCAGGACACTCATCAGCCTATTCACAAATAATGTCACAGATGTGTCAAAGACTTCAGCTTGAAACAATGAACACTAATGGATCAGCTAAATAATAGAAAGGTGGATAAATAATTGATAAAGTCAACAAAATGATAATTTTACATAATCACAAACATGAATATTTTAATATGTTAATTGATAAAATATTACAACCCCATCCATAAAAGATCATATTGCAAAAGTATGTGCTTCCTGGAACAGATGTACCTACACACATTTTGAGCAGCATTTTTTATTTCATTGAAAACAATTTTACTATCCTCTCATCAAAGAGTAAGAAAAGAATACATATCTATATTATGGACCAGGAATATAAATAAACATCATACAGACATTTAAAAAAGATGATGTGTAAGTAATCACAGGCTCCAACTAAGGTCTACAGCTTTTGGATAAGGAGGAAAAAAACCAATATTACAAAATTCATACTTGCCCAATAAAGAAGTGTCTTGTTTCTGCATTCAGAGTTGGAATCTTAGTATTCTGTGTACACAAATAAATGCCTTTGTGAATCTTTCACAATTAGAACAAATTAAGCCATATGATAAAATATTCACAGCATTTTTTTACAGCATGAGACTCATAGAATTTTGACAAACGCTCATATAGTGAAAATATCACATCTGTTTTTCCATAAAAAAATCAATTCAGTAAAGAGTAATGCTTGAAAATAGTAACATAATTGAAAAAATGATTTCAAAATTATTGAAAAATGATTATGGTTGCATTTTAAAAACAAGAATGAAAATTATACATAATACAAAAGTATGAAACTGTTGTATATGATGTTTATGTGATTTTTATGAGAATTTACACGTCTTAAGAATATTTACATGACAAAATGCAAGAACAAATATCACAAAACAAGGCCTAAAGCAACAACGCACAGCAAGCAGTATGATTTCTGAACAAATTCAGAGGGAGAACAAGGAACAGCTAGCCTCGCCTGCACAGTAGACCCTGCAGAGAAGTCTTCAGATCAGCGTCGCCTGTTGGGGCCCAGCCCTTGCTGGGCGAGGTAAGGAGATGGACTGCTTCTACTCTGTCACCTGCGCTTGCGCAGGAGCTCTCGGGGACGGTACTCCTGGGGCTCCTGCCACCGCTGGCTGTTGCTGGGGCGTAGAGTGGAAAGTCCTGTAGGCTGAAAAAAAGCAAAAGCAGGGCGGGGCGGAGAAGAGGCGTGCCACTGAACAAATTCAGAGGTTGTACTAAAACATGAAAGCGGGAATGGTGCTGGGGAGACTTCCTAGGATTTGCAAGGAATTTAGAGACACTATAATCAAGAGCAATACATAATCTACTATCACATCCTGCCTGGGGGGGGAAAAAATCTGTAAGTGTTTTGGGGAACAGTTGGAGAAATTTTCATATGGAACAGAATCATGACCTAAGGAACTATCCCCTTAATTTTTGATGGGACGACTTAGGTATTGTGGTTATAGAAGAATTTATTTTGTAAAAATGCAGGCAGAAATTTCATGGTGCTTTATAGTCTTTAAAATTGTCTGCTTCACACTTAGGTATGTGATACATTTACTATAGAAATATGCTACTAATTTTGGATCGAGGTGGTTGAATCTAGGTGTTAATTTTGCTATTCCTTTTATTTTTTCTAAAAAAATCAAATTTCATTATACATTTAAACTTTCTAAATTCAAGAAAGAAGTTATGTGCCAAATCATATACTAAAATGATAGATACTAGAATTAAAATGATAAAGGTATCAGAGCACCATGTATTGAATACCAATTTAATTCTCTTAAATATGTACCAACTTTCTAGAAAATAATTTTGAAACAGATCCCTTCTCTGCACAGTCGCAAACTAGGTTTATCCTCACCAGTCTGAGACTGCTCTTGGCTCCAGAGTGTGGACACCAGATGGCGTAGTGAGATGCCAGATCAGAACGTTTTTTAAATCAATGCATCCCATATACACAGTTAAAGGGAGTGAGGGGAAAGAGCCTGCACTCAGGTATGGTGTGGAATAGAAACAGAAAGGTGAACAGGAGCACTCAGGGTCCTTGCCATTAGGGAAGCATGTAAGATCTCTCTTCTGCCTGCACCCTTGCTCCTTCCTAAGACTAGATCCCCACTTGGCAATTTCCAGGGACATGTTCAGTGGACAGGAACCATCCTCACTTGTTCTTTCTGACAGGAAAACCTATGGGCTGCAGGTAACACTTCAAGGAACAAGATTTGTACATTGAAAATTCCTCAACACAGCATGCATTCCTCTGTAGGCTGCCCAGCATCACTTCTTGTTTTTCCTCTCTCACTTGCCTAGTCCTACCATCCTCTGTTCTTCATGTTCCTGACATCCTTACAGATTATGGTTCTCAGAGGCCCTTTAAATCCATTGGTCTCTTCCCATTCCCTTGCTTATGGTGAGGACACGCTGGTACAAAAAAATAGAGGTAAGAATTTCTCCTTTTTCTTTTTGTAAACAATACAAAAAAGATGAGAGTGCAATGATGTTGTTAAATACTAAAAAGGAAAAATGTCAATCTTCTATTCAGTATAAAGCAAATTTTTTCAAAAACAAAGGAAAATAAAAAATTTTTCATGTATGTTTAAGCTGAAATAATTCATCACTAATAGACCCTCATTACAGGAATAGTTAAATTTCCAGCAGAAGGAACAAAATAGATGGTGGGAATGTATATCTACACCAAGGAATGAAGAGCATAGGAAATTATAAGCACATGAGTAAACATATAATATATATTTTCTTATTTAAATATAAGTATATAATTTACAGTTTAGACAAAATAATCATAACATAATGTGGGGTTATTTGTGCAAAAGTAAAATGTGTTACAATAAGTTCCTACATCTTGGAAATTGAGAAATGGAATTATAGTATTTTAAGGTTTTTATACATTATGTGAAGTGGTATAACATCATTGGAAGATAAACTTTGAAGTTAAATGTGTTTACCATACTAAATCAACCACAATAATGATTTTAAAAGTTACAGATGAATAGTCAATAAAGAAGACAAAGTGGAATCCTTAGATATATAATATTATTGCAAACAAGGCAGATAAGAACAAGTGATCAAAGAATACATATGGCAAATAGGAAAAAATGATCCATTTTAACTTAAATATATTAATAATAATTTCAAATATAAAGGTTGTAAATCCATAAACTCCAAGACACATTGTGAGATTTGACATAAGCACAAGAGCCAGCAATAAGATGCCTGAAGAAATGTATTTCAAATATAAAAGTATAAGTAGGGAAAAAGTAAAAGTACAGACAAATATACACTATTCTAACAGAAATCAAAAGATATTTTTAATGGCAAAAAAATATCAGGAAGAATATAGAATATTCTTAAAAAGATTTTATTTACTCATTTTACAGAGAGATGGTACATAAGCAGGGGGAGTAACAGGCAGAGAGAGACAGAGAAGCAGGCTGCCTGCTGAGCAGGATGCCTGGGACCCTGTGATCATGACCTGAGCCCAAAGCGGAAGCTTAAACAACTGAGCCACCCAGGTGCCCTGAATATTTGAACAATACTATCAATTAAATTAATCATTTATAGATTTATTTGCTTTACTCAATAATAACATAGTACATATTCCTCTCAAGTAGAGTTTGTATGCCTTGATGCTTTTAAATTTATTTATTTATTTAGTTAGTTAGTTATCTATTTTTGGTCCCAGAATATGACCTATTGTGGTAAGTGTTCCATGTTCACTTGAGAGGAACTTACCACGATAGGTCATATTCTGGGACAAAAACAAAAGCAAAAACAAAACAAAAACTAAATAAATTTAAAAGAATCAAATCATACAAACTCTAACACTCATTCTTGATCAAATATATCATAAAAGTAGAGCTCAAACTACAAAGATAGTAATTTTCTCAATCTGATAAAAAACATTTACAAAACCTATGGCTGATATCAAATATAATGGTAAAAGACTGAAATGAGCCAAAGATGTCCCACTCTCAGCCTCTTTTAGAAAACTACTAGATGTTTTAGCTTTGGAAATCAAGCAAAAAGTAACAAAATGAAAGTCATGGTGGTAGAAAAAAGGAAGTAAATTATTTTGTAGATAATATGTAGGCAATCTCAAAGAATCTACCAAGGAATTCCTAGAGTTTAGAAGTGAATTTAGAGAGTTATCCTGTATAATATTAACACAGTGAATAGATCATTGGAAATTCAAATAGAAAACTCAATACCATAAACAATAATCAGATATTAGAAAAAAACCTTGGATATAAGTTTAAACATATGTGGGATCTTTAGTTGAAAATTACAGAACACTAATAAAAAAATCAAACAAGACCAAAATAAGTGAAAAGGTATACCTTATTCATATAATGAAAGATTCAACACAGAAAAGATGCCAATACTTCCAAGTTGGTATATAGATGTAAAAAAAAATCCCTATGCATGTCCCAGCAAGCTTTTTGGGTAATCATTAGCAAGCATAATTTAATTGTTATTGAAAAGGCAAAGTAAGTAAAATAGTTAAAATAGTTTTGAAAAAGAACAATAAAATTGGAGGAATCACAAAATTAAATTACAATTAGTTAACATACAGTGTAATATTAGGTTCAGGTGTATAATATTGTGATCAACAATTCTTTATAATACCTGGTGCTCATCACAGTAAGTTCACTCCTTATTCCCTATTACCCATTTATCCCATCTCCTCCACAGACCTCCCTCAGGCACCTAAGAATCTGTTTGTCCACTAAGAATCTGTTTCTTGTTTTGCCTCTCTTTCTAGCTCCATCCATTTCATTGTAAATGACAAGATTTTAATCATTTAATGGCTAAGGAATATCCCATTGTATATATACACAGTACTTCTTAATCCATTCCTCCGTCGACAGACACTTAGGTTGTTTCTATAATTTGGCTATTGTAAACAATACTGCTATAAACATTGGGGTGAATATATCACTTTGAACTAGTACTTTTGTATTCTTTGTGCAAATACCTACTAATGCTATTCCTGGATCATAGGGTAGTTTATTTTTAACTTTTTTGGAAAATTCCATACTGTTTTCCAGAGTGGCTGCACCAGTTTTCATATACACCAAGAGTGCATCCTCACCAACACATGTAGTTTCCTGTATTGTTGATTTCAGCCATTCTGACAGCCATTCTGGTATGACTTGATATTTAATAAGTAGTTTTGATTTGTATTTTCCCAATGATAAGTCATGTTGACCATTTGACCATCTTTTAATGAATCTGTTGGCCATATGTATGGCTTCTTTGGAAAAGTGTCTATTTATGGCATCTGCCTATTTCTTAATTGTATTATTCATTTTTAGGGTGTTGAATTTTGTGAGTTCATTATGTATTTTGGATACTAACCCTTTATTGGTAGGTCATTTGCAAATATCTTCTCACATTCCACAGGTTGCCTTTCAGTTTTGTTGACTGTCTAGTTAGCTGGACAGAAGCTTTTTATTTTTATGGAGTCCCAATAGTTTTTTTTTCTTTTGTTTCCCTTGCATAAAGAGACATATCTAGAAAAACGTTGCTATGACCAATTTTCAAAGAGGTTACTTCCTGTGTTTTCCTCTAGGATTTTAATGGTTTCATGTCTGTATATTTAGGTCTGTAATCCATTTTGAGTTTATTTTTCACAGAACCTCATTTTAGGACTTAATTTAGAGCTACAGTAATCAAGAACACTGTGATATTGGTGAAAGAATAGAAATATATATCAGTGGAACTGAATTAAGTTAATAAATGCAATAATAACCAAAATATTTTTAAGCAAAACATTTTTGACAAAGTTTATAAAGGAATACAGTGGAGATCTAATTTTTAAAGCAGATGGTTTTCTATATCCAGCACGCACACACACACACAAACACACACAGGCACAGTGTTACTCAATTCATACCGTGCATTATGCAAAATGAATCTCAAATGGACTGTTTTTCTAAATTTAAAATGTAAAAGTATAAAACTTTCCAAAGAGGAGAATGTTTGTGGACCTTTGTTTAGAAGAAGAGAAATTTGATGTGGCACCAAAAGCACAGTCTATAAAAGAAAAAAAATGGGGATGGCTGGGTGACTCAGTCAGCTAAGCCTTCAACTCAGGTCATGATCTCAGGGGCCTGGGATCAAGCCCTACATCAGGCTCCCTATTCAGCGTGGAGTCTGTTTCTCCCTCTCCCCTCCACTCTTGTTCTCCCTCTCTCAAGTAAAATAAATTATTTTTTAGTTTAACTTTTTTTGTTCAGTGTTCCAAGATTCATTGTTTATGCACCACACCCAGTGCTCCATGCAATACGTGCCCTCCATAATACCCACCACCAGACTCAGCCATCCCATCACCCCTCTCCCTTCCAAAAACCTCAGTTTGTTACTCAAAGTCAGTCTTTTATGGTTCATCTTCCCCTCTGATTTCCCCGGTCCTTTTTAAATTCACTTTTCCTTTCCTTCTCCTGTCTTCCATATTATTCTTTATTTCTCACAAGTAACTGAAACCATATGATAATTGGCTTTCTCTTCTTGACTTACTTCACTCAGCCTAATCTCTGATTCCTCAAAAAATTAGAAATAGAGCTACCCTATGATCCTGCAATTGCACTACTGGGTATTTGTCCCAAGGATACAGATGTAGTGAAAAGAGGGGACATGTGTATCCCAATGTTCATATCAGCAATGCCCATAATCACCAAACTATGGAAAGAGCCAAGATGCCTTTCAACAGACAAATAGATAAAGAAGATATGGTCCATACATACAATGGGATATTATTCATCCATCAGAAAGGATGAATACCCAACTTTTATATAAACATGGACAGGACTGGAGGAGATTATGCTGAGTGAAATAAAATCTTTTAAAATAGGAAAAAAATGACATATTGGACTTCTTCAGAATAAATAATTTTTGCTCTGTGAAAGACACTGTTATGAGATTGAAAAATCAAGGTACAGAATGGGTGAAAATATTCACAAAGGTATGTGTGATAAAAGATAGGAAGGAAAAAAAGAACTCTCTAAATCAAATAGTAAGAAAAAACTTTAAAAAATCTAATTAAATAATGGGAAAGTCAGTGTACACCAGACAGTATACCAAAGAGAAGAGAAGTTAAGTACATGAAAGATATTCAACATCCTTAGCTATTAGGGACAATTTGAATTAAAGTCACCATGGGATACTACTATACATACTAAAATTCCTAAAATATATATATTTTTAAAAATGACAGTAACAACACCATACACAAAAATAAAATCAAAATAGATTAAACACCTCAGTGTGGGACCTGAAACCATAAACATCCTAGAGGAAAATACAGGCCATAATTTGTTTTACATCAGCTGTAGCAATATTTTTTAAATAATATCTCTTCTCAGGCAAGACAAAGAAAAGGAAAAATAAATTATTGGGACTACATCAAAAATAATTAAAAAAAAACACTTTTGTGTAGCAAAGGAAACCATCAAAGTAAAGTAAAAGGGAAACTATTGAATGGTAGGATATATTTGCAAATGATATATCTGATAAGATATTAATCTCCAAAATTATATAAAAACTTAACACTAAAATAAAACAATCTGATTGATTAAAAAATAGGCAGAGTATGCTGAGTGAAATAAGTCAAGCAGAGAGAGTCAGTTATCGTATGGTTTAATAACATGGAGGACATGGGTAGATGGAGAAGAGAAGGGAGTTGGGGGAAATTGGGAGGGGAAGATGAATGATGAGAGGCTGTGGAATCTGGAAAACAATCTGAGGGCTTTGGAGGGGCGGAGGGTGGAAGGTTGGGTGAGCCTGGTGGTGGGTATTATGGAGGGCATGTATTGCATGGAGCATCGGGTGTGATACATAAACAATGAATTCTGGAACACTGAAAAGAAATTTAAAAAATGTATTTTTTTAAATGGGCAGAGTAATATAGAATTGTTCAATCATGGTATTACACACCTGAAATTAATTTAAGACTTATTGTTGATTACACTTAAACAAAAATATATGGACAAAGGTTCTGAGTAGATGTTCTCCCAGAGATAACATACATTTGGCCAACAGACACATCAACATAAAATGCCCAACATCACTAATCATCAGGGAAATGCAAATCAAAATCACAATGAGATATTATCTTACACCTGTCAGAATGGCAGAATCAAAAATAAAAGGCACAACAAGTTTTGGCACAGATGAGGAAAAGGAATACTTGTGCATTGTTGGTGGTAATACAAACTGGAGCAGCCACTGTGGAAAATACTTTCAAGTTTCCTCAAAAAATTAAAAATAGAAATATCATATGAGGTATTAATTCTACTACCAGGGATTTACTCAACCTCAAAAAAACTAAAGAAAAAAAAGATGTATGTACCTCTATTATTGCAGCACAATTTACAATAGCCAAGGTATGGAAACAACCTAAGTATCCATCAATAAATAAATGGATAAATATAAATATTATATATATGAATATAATGGAATTTATTTTATATACTTAGACATAAAAAGAATGAGATCTTGCCATTGTGACCTCAAGGATGGACCTAAAGGGTATTTTACTAAGTGAAATAAGTCAGACAAAGACAAATACCATATGACTTCACTCATGTAGAATCTACAAAACAAAACAAAGACAAAACAAAAAGCAGAACCTGATGTATAAATACAAAAAATACACTGATGTTTGCCAGATGGAAGTGGGTGGAGGGATGGACAAAGTGAGTGAGGTGGAGTGGGAGACAGAGGCTTCAAGTTATGGAATCAATAAGTCATGAGAATAAAAGATACAGCATAGGGAATATAGTCAGTAATACTGTAATGGCATTGTGTGGTGACAGATGATAGCTACAATTTTGGTGAGCATAAAATATAGAGAAGTTGAATTACTATGTTGTACACCTGAACTAATTAACATTGTGTGTCAACTATGCTCAAATAAAAAAGAAATAACAAATGAGACAGTACCGAGTGGTATTAGGAATACAGCTACTACAGTAAACAGTTCTGCAGTTTCTAATAAGGTTAAAAATGTACTTATTATATGCTTCAGCAATGTCAGTAATGGAAATATACCCTGGAGAAATGAAAACTAATGTTCACACAAAAACATGTACATGATTGTTCATAGCAGCTTCTTCATAATTTCTAAAAACAGGAAATAATCCAAATATTTTTCCATGGGTGAAGGGATAATCCAACAAGAGCACACCCATACAATGGAATACTATTCATCAATATAAATGAATATCCTGTTGATATGTGCATAGCTTGGATGGATTTCAAAGCATTAGTCTGAGTGAAAACATGCCAATCTCAAAAGACTACTTTCTGTAGTATTTAAATTTATATATTATTGAAATTATAAAATTGTAGGTATGGAAAAGATATCAGGGGAGGAGAGGGATTAAGGATGGGAGAGGGTCCTACAATCACCAAAAATTATGCAAAAGTAATTTGGAGGGTGATGGAAAAGTTATGTATTCTGAATGTGATGGCTGTTACACAAATATATCTGTATGATAAAATTCCAACAGACGTATATACAAAAAAAGAGTACATATAAAAATGGGTGAAATCTAGGGTGCCTGGCTGACTCAGAACAGCATGTGACTCTTGATCTCAAGATTGGCAAGTTTGAGCCTCATGTTGGGTGTGGAGATTACTCAAAAATAAGGTCTTCTAGATTATGCTGAGTGAAATAAGTCAAGCAGAGGAAGTCAATTATCATATGGTTTCACTTATTTGTGGAGCATAACAAATAGCATGGTGGACATGGGGAGTTAGGAGAAGGGAGTTGGAGGAAATTGGAAAGGGAGGTGAACCATGAGAGACTATGGACTCTGAAAAACAATCCGAGGGTTTTTGAGTGGTGGGGGCTGGGAGTTTGAGGGAACCAGGTGGTGGGTATTAGAGAGGGCATGGATTGCATGGAGCACTGGGTGTGGTACAAAAACAAAGAATACTGTTATGCTGAAAATAAATAAAAAATAAATTTAAAAAATGAGTAAAATCCAAAAAAATTAAAATTTAATTAAAAAATGCTGAAACCCAAAAAAGCTGTGTAGTTTAGATAATACCAAGGTCAATTTTTGGTTTTGATAACCGTATTATAACTTTACAATGTTTTCATTGGTGGACCTGAAAAAGATACATGAGAACCCTGTGTTTATGATCTATCATGTGTATCATGCTTAAATGTATCTTACATTTCTGTTTTGCTTACCAGGTTCCCAGCAAGAGCCAACATGTTTTGCATGCTTTTTAATTCTTTAATACACTGGGTGTTACACACAACTAATGAATCATTGAACACCACATCAAAAACTAATGGTGTACTGTATGGTGGCTAACTTAACATAATAAAAAATAAAAGTAAATTTAAAAGAGAAAAAAAAAACTTTAGTACTTTTCCTTAAGTGAACTGAACTTATACTTTGAGCAGGATAAATCTTTTTAAAAATTTTTATTTATTTATTTGAGAGAGAGAAAGAGCCAAAGAGAGAACACAAGTGGAGGGGAGGGACAGATGCAGAAGTAGACTGCCCACGAGCAGGGAGCCCAATGTGGGACTTGATTCCGGGACTCTGGGATGGTGACCTGAGCCAAAGGCAAGAGGCTTAACTGACTGAGCTTCCCAGGTGCCCCAGGATAAAGCTTTTGACTGTGAGATACCAATTAGCAACATAGCCTTTGATACCAAAGTTTGCATTTTTAAAGTTTTTTTTTTTTTAAGATTTTATTTATTTGTCAGAGAGAGAGCGCGAGCAAAAGTGAGCACAGGCAGACAGAGTGGAAGGCAGAGTCAGAGGGAGAAGCAGGCTCCCTGTGGAGCAAGGAGCCCGATGTGGGACTCGATCCCAGGACGCTGGGATCATGACCTGAGCCGAAGGCAGCTGCTTAACCAACTGAGCCACCCAGGCGTCCCCCAAAGTTTGCATTTTTAGTCTGGCAAAACTGAAGCTTATATTACTCTTGGGAATTTTGCTCATCCCAGTGAGTCATTGGGACTCGTTTTGTAGGCTGCCACTTATGAATACGTTTAAGCATTTTTTTTTTTTTCATACAGTAACTACTGAGATGTGTCTGTTCAACCATGGCCAGGGCCAAGTTAGAGATAAAGCAATACTTCTGTATAGTATCCCCAAAATGGAATGTTACAGGAAGGAAAACGATGCAATAAGAAATAGAGAGTAACAAGGCACACTAAGAATTTATATAAAATTTGTCAGGATGTCACTGTTGAATATTTAAATTGAGTTTGGTTTTATTTATTGTTTGGGCCAATATCATAGTTCCTCTGCAAAAAGCATGATCTTAAGTAAAATGCTTTCAGTCTTAGTATTTCTTCTCTAAGTTGATTTTTTTGAATGCTTACATATTTCTTGTTTTTATCTTTAAGATATGAGGTTTAAGTGCATGTAACTATTAAGACAGTGGCTAAATAATTGTTAAATTAAGTCTGTATTTACAAAGTGGTCCAAATCAGTTTTCATGAAATATGTCATGCAACATGTAATTGTCAAAGCTCTTATTCGACATAGATTCATTCCATGAGAAAACTCTAAGCCCTTGTGCTAAACCCACAACTCAAAGAGCAGGTATGTAAGTGGAACAAGTGTCTTTCACACTGGACAAGTGATCCATATACAGGCTATCTGAGGAGGTGCAACAGTTATGCCTACTGATTTTCTTATCTCTTTTTTCATAATTGGAGTCATATGAAGGCCTTGATATCGAAGATGGTGGAAAAGAAAACTAGAAGGAGGCCAAGGCTGTCAGGGCATTCCCGAGCTTCTATAATATTCCTTGTTTGCTTACAGTGACTTGACTTTTTGATGCAATAAAAAAAGTCCTCATTGCATATAGAAGAAACTAGAGTTTTTCTTTAATACTATAGTTGTTTTCTTCTCTACCCTTTATTTTTTTTATTATGTTATGTTAGTCATCATACAATATGTCGTTAGTTTTTGATGTAGTGTTTCAAGATTCATTGTTTACATATAACACTCAGTGCTCCATGCAGTAAGACCTCAATATGAGACAAGAATGCATCAAAATCCTAGAGAACATAGGCAATAACCTCTTCAACATCAGCCACAACAACTTCTTTCAAGACATGTCTCCAAAGACAAAGGGAATGATACTAGAATTCTTAAAATATGATGAGTTAATTTGCATATCTGGGCAGTACTTACACCAAACTCCTACACAAAGGCCTTCAGAGTATCTTGCCCAGTGGTTGTCATAGCACCTTTGTACTTTGCTTTCTCTCTGCTCTCTTTTATGGTTTATTGTCCCTTTTTGTTTGGTTCACAAATCATGTCATTCCAAAAAACTTCACCGAAGCAATGGGAAATGTTTAAAGGCAGCAGATAGTATTGAAACAACTTCTAAAGCAAAATATAAAATTATGTACTCTAATTTGTAAATGAGATACAAAGTATTTCTCATATCATGTATATTGGAACTCTACAGGAATATGTATATTATAGTAGAAAATAATACAATTTGGATAATGGCTTGTTATGGTGTAGTAAGATTCCAGAGATGCACACAATTTGACTTGGAACTTAAAGCTCTACAAATATATCCAAAATATATAATGGGCCTATAGTGTACATAAATGTATAGGTTATATGTATTCCAGTGCTGTATCTTTTGGCAAACAAACAAAATCCAAAACACTTCCTTCCCCCAATGGAAACAAACTAAATACTGTATATACCTAAAAAATAGTAATGGATGAATTGGTCAACAAATTATGGTGAATTTTTACAACAAAATCAATACAAACGTTTAAGATAAATAACTAATTACTGATTATTTAACACTTTCACGGTATGGGATGTTAGGGCAAGATGTTTATGCCTACACAGTGGTGAGGAGGATGGTGGTGTAGATAGAACAAGGGTGATGACATTCCAATTACATTACTTAATACCTATGTAATCTATCACCAGTTACACTACCTACCTCATCCTTAGGGTCCTGTATTATGAAATAGCATAATGATAATACATGACATGTACTTTGTACTAATGTACTTGTACTAATGATAATACATGCCATGCACTAATAAGCATAGATCCGGAAAAAGAGACATCAAAGTATGGATATTGGCAGTTACAAATTGCAGAGGAGTCAGAAAGTAGATGATAGTCATTAATTATATAACATATTTAGGTATAATTTAAATTTCGAACAATAAAATTCCTTTCTTCAAAAATTAGAAAGTTAATACAGCAAAGAATATATTCACATAGTTCTAAATATTCTATAAAAGAAAATTATAAGGCTATAAAAATAAGAGCTGAAAGTAAATACTGACTACCGTATCAGGAATTTCATGTGACAGGATCTTCCCCTGATTCTGTTTCTCACTTGTCTTTGTTAATGGTCTTCCGTAATAATTTTTGGAATACAGAAGACCAAACAGGTAAATTCAAAATAACTTATAATACATAGGAAAGAAAACAGACCTAGACTCGTTTTGTGTGAGGTGCTAGTGAAGGTTTCCACAATAGATAAAGAAGCCTGAGCTAGGATATAGCACTGGAAGAACCATGTATGGTAAACCTGAAACAAAATCTGAACTCCAGTATTTCAAGATGAAATTAAGGGATATTGGTTAAGAGGAGGAGAGCTCTGTATTAAGGTAGGCTTAAAAGTACAAAGCTACTTTAAAATTAATTAATCGGACATTTTAAAGTTGTTTTAAATAAAAATAAAATTGAACTTAAAAGACTAAAAGTTTTCAACTGGAAGCAAAATTTTATATTGGCAATAATCAGAAGATTTGGGGGATACTGCGTTAAATTCTGAAATTAACTTTGTTCCTGGAACCATGTGGGTGGATCAATAGGCGCGCAAAAACACTAATCAGTACCCAAGTCTCAAGGATCTTAAGTAATGTTGGTTTCCCATTAAACAAAACGAGACAAAACAAAAACCCACCGCCAATAAATCTAAACTAAAACATTTGGAAAAAAAAAAAAAAAAGGCCAACTGAATTAAGGTAAGGAAAAACGGAAAGCTCTATTAAAAGGAACACCATAACCTTTACGTACTTTCATATTAATATAAAACATCGGACATTAAAAACACACTTTAACATTTTTTAGGAAAAGCCAATTCCCGCACAGGCTGAAAATCAAACAAAATCTGGGGGAACCGAACAGCTTAGAAGGAATCAGCCACAGAATACCCAGCGCTTTAAAGCGTCCGTGTCTCCCCGCCTCGCACGACCAATGGGAAGTCCCTGGGATAGAGCCTCGAACCTGAACGGACCGGAAGAGGCCCGGGAGACGGAAGCCCAAAGGGACAGAAACACTGCACCTAGTCCCATCCACCCATAACGCGCAGACGCTCCTGAGTTTGGCCTTTTCGGACCTCCGTCTTCTTCGCGAGTCACGTGACGTTCCCACAGTGCTCAACCAGTCAGGTAGCAAGGCGGACCAAGACGTTTTTTCTTGTGGCGGTTTTTTTTGTAGCGCGCGTTGATTGTCCTGGTCCTGGTACTAACGGAGTCGTTCTCCGGAGACGAGAGGCTCACGTAGGGTTCACTCCAGGCTGTTCACAAGTCAGAAAATACGAGCAAAACCAAAAACATTTACGAGGACGCTCTGTTCCCCCACAATTGATTTCCACGTCCTTGCTGTTTTTCAGCACCGAATATAAACGTAAAAGCGTAAACTTCCCCCACCCCCTTCTTTTAACCGTTGTTTGGAGGACAAAACATTTGAGGTCGCTTTGTCAAAAAAATAAATGGTTTAGAGATTCTGTAGCTATATTCTTACAGGTCAATTCTGAAATTCTGAATTTGAAACGTTACAAAGTAGCCCGTGCCCTAAGATAAGTGTTGAGGCAAATTTACCGGAATCAACCAAAGCATACAAGAAGCAAATGCTCCAAAATGGTAAAAATAGCACGGTCTCACATCTTCCAGGGGACTCGTATACCTGTCTTTTACTGAATATATTTTCTTTTAAATACTTGACTTAATTAAGATGAATTTTTAATTAAAATTCACAATGTAGAAGATGAAAAATTCAAACTTTTTGACATTATCGGCCATTCGTTCATAAAATAACCTTAGATTTTCAATTTTTTTGCTATAAATATTCGTAAGTCCCAGATAAAATGAAGTTTTAAATGAAAAATAAAATATTTTCCTAATACAAATTCTTAAATCTAGAAATGATAAATATTTACAATTTTTTTCTTTTTCTGTTGATATCATGTTTGGGTATAATAGGGTGAGTAGGATTTCAAATAAATAATCAAACATTTGGAAAATATTTGCTATACCCATAGTGTAGCATTCAGTGTAAACTCAGAACACAAACTGACTAAAATTAAAAAGGAAAGCAAAAACAAGCATATTTTAAACATATATTAAGTCATAAGTACAGTTTTGTTTTGTTTTGTTTTTTCCTCCACCCAAAAATCTTAAATAGGCTAATAAGAGAAGCCATGTTAGCTTGATTAGGGAACAAATGAATTGCTAATAATCAGGTTTGAGAACTGCGTATTTGATACTTATATATTTTATTTTATTTTATTTTATTTTTTAAAGATACTTATATATTTTAAAGCTGCAGTTTTTTTTGACCCATCCATTCTGTTTTTACTAAGTATGACATTTATGATGATGTTCTCCACAGCATTTTTCCAAAAATATTGAAAAGTAGAAAAAACATATTTATCAATGTAGCATAGACAAATTAATGGATATACATAATTTGTAATACAACATGCTAACAAAAATAATGTAGCTAGTTATCTAGTGATATAAAAAAGAATACAGCATACTAAAAAAGTTCTTTTTGGATAACAAAATGTGAATATCACATACATATATAATTATATTAAATATATATATATATTTGCACATACTAAATATATAGAAATATGTATACTAAGTAGATTTATAGATAAATATTTAATTGATATATTTGCAAATGTTATAAAATCTGATATCTATAGTTATATCTATATATCCAACTCTGTATAAGTAGTTATATATATTGTGTCTAATATAGTTTTAAACATCCTAAAATATATGGATGCATAAGCAAGTTTAAAAAGCAGTATGGAATGAAGTAGGGAAAACAAAGGAATACTTTGTATAAATTCTGAAATTTTTAACTTGTCAGCTTCTGTAATTTTTAAGTATTTGCAGTAATCTATTGATTTTGTAATTTAAAAGTATTCTAGTCCTCTCTCTGTTGAAGTCCATCATCAGTGCTTCCTTACAGTTTTCTCTTTTTAGGACTCTAATGTCTCTCCTCACTCTAATTACCAAAATACTCAGTACCAGCCTGGGTTCTCAGCAATTTGGTTTTTTCCTGCTCCGTACTTTCATTTCTGGATGACAGATGGCGCTCTAACATGGGTCTTTGATAGCTACACACAGTTCTAACCTTGACACTTTACATATGAATAAAGTGAATTTTAATTAGGAAAATAAGGTTGTTCTCAGGGCTTACATGTTTCTTTTGAGTACAGTATATTGATGTAAAACTTTAAAAGCAGATTTTAAAGACTAACAACAGGGGAGAATAAGACATTCTACATGTGCTGAGAAAGGGTTGCAAAATAAACTCTTCCTGTAACTACTCACTGGAAGGGTTGGAGAGTGCTTTCACTTATAATCCAGCATTGTTTTCTGGGCTCAAGACCTCTCCCAAAGTTTGAAGCCCCATAAACATTAATAAACAGTGAGTCTGGGAAGAAAAACATTTTTTGTGACACATCATGGTTGGAATAGGCAAAAAGGGCCAAAGCAGTGGATTAGGTATTAGAAAATTGTGAGAAATCATAGAAAACAAAAAACAAAACAAATACATTTAAAATGAAATACTTGAAATGAGAAGGCCAATTACCAATGGCGGGGGGGAAATGTTTGAACTCCAAATTTCCTAAGCCAACAATTTTAAAACTGTGAACAAAATCTTTTAAGTCATTTCATGTTAGTACATTTCCAAGAGTTTATGGGCTTATAGAAGCCTCTGCCTTATGATATTACAAATGAATTTTTAACTCTTTGGTACTTCACAAGTGCTGGTGAAGAAAGGATAATAGAAAAATATAACATTGAATACAAAACAAGTATGTATGAAAAAGTCATATTTTATAAATAGGATATTTGAAATAAGAAAAGCAAACACTAAAGAGTAATTTTTTTTTACAAAAAATAATGTTGGAGTAAGGAAATGCTTGAAAATACATGGAAACATGCCAAAGGGTATGGAAGCCAGCCTGAAGGAAGCAGATTTGGGAAAATAAATGCATCAAAATAAATAAGAGTTGTATCAAATCCCAAAACAACATAAACATCCATGAATCCTTACTTAGACTCATTTACGTCAATATCCTGCCCTCAAAAGCAATGTGTGAGTCCTGAGACAACTCCAATTTTTTAGTTAAAATTCACCTAATAAGTCTGCACTTATATTAATAATTTGATAAATAAACATACAGGGAAATAAGACAAATATGAAGAAGAGTCCTGAATGACTTATGTAGATACTCCCCTCTCAAGCTAGTAGAGCAGTAACTCAAAACTCTTTAAGTGCTGGCTGTTCATACTGGCTTGCTAAAAGGAAAAAAAAAAAAAAAAGGAGCAACCTTTGAGAAACAGGACAAATACTACCTCAGCTAGATATTGATATTCAAGGTCAATATTTACAGTGCTGTTATTTTGATAGTATGTACCATTGATATGATGTGATTAAAATGGTATTTTTCCACTGTTATCCTCCTCCCCAAAATGCGTAGACTCAGTTTAATTATTAGAAAAGCATCAAATAAATCCCATTGGAGGGACATTCTACAAAATACTTGCCCAGTGGATCTCAAAAGTGTCAAAGTCATTAATAACCAATAAATTCTGAGAACATTTCACAGCTAAGGAGACATGACAAGAAATGTACTGTAGTATCCTGGCTGGAATCCAGGAACAGATAAATCAGATTAGGTGAACACTAAGGAAAGTATGACTTTCCTTTGAGTAAAGTATGACTTTTAGTTAACAAGAATGTATTCATATTGGTTCATTAATTATAAGAAACAAAGCATACTTATGTAAAATGTTAACAATAAAGGGGGGCCTGGGTGCCTCTGTCAATTAAGCATCTCTTGATTTCAACTCAGATATGATCTCAGGGATGTGAGTTTGAGTCTCACATTGGGCTTCATGCCAAGTGCAGAGTCTGCTCATCCTTCTTCCTCACCATCCTCTCAAATAAATAAATAAATAAATAAATAAATAAATAAATAAAAAGTCTTTAGGAATGGCCGGGTCACTCAATCAGTTAAGCGTCTGCCTTTGACTCAGGTCATGGTCCCAGGGTCCTGGAATCAAGTCCTGTATTGGCTTCCTTGCTTAGTGGGGAGCCTGCTTCTTCTTCTGCCTGCTACTGCCCCTGCTTGTGTGGCCTCTCTCCCTGACAAATAAATAAACACAAAAAGAAAAAACTTCAAAAAATAAAGTTTTTAAAATTTATTTAAAAATGTTAATAATAAGGAAACTGTATGTGAGACTACAATAGAAACTTTGAATAAGAATACAGGAACTCTCTGTACTATCTCTTACATACTTTTTCTGTAAATCTGAAGCAATTAAAAAAATAAAGATAGGAATGGATTTGAACCCAATGAGTAAAATGAGAGTCATTAGTTCAAACAGATATAATGAATGAATGAATGAATGAATGAATGAGGAGGGGAAATTCTTTCTGACATTAAGGATACTGGGTAACAACTAAATAAGGAATGATAAAGTAGGAATGCAGAGTCATCAAAGTAAGCATCATCAATATCAGTACAAATCAACATTATATGTTTCCTGAAATGATGCTTTGGGAAAGACTCAATATCATTTCAATAACATTCTTGTTAAAAATGTATAACATAAATCTAACCATGGGGCAACATCAGAAAAACACAAACTAAGAGAAGTATTTTACAAAATAACTGACTTGGATGCTTCAAAAACATAAAAGTCATGAAACACAAAGAAATACTGAAGAATTACTCTAGACAGAAAGAAACTAAAAATACATGCAAATGGAACAGAACTTGTAATCCTGAATCCCAAAATAATAATTGTAAAGGACATAGTTGAGATAATTGACAAAATTTGAACATAGATTGTAAAGTGGGTAATAACATTTAATCAATCCTAAATATCCTGAACTATCATTATAAGAGAATGTCGGTATTATTTGAAAGGCATTCTAAAGTACTTAGGTTTGAAAGAACATGCTCTGTCTCACTTATTTTTAAATCGTTTGGAAATAAAAATTCAAAAATAAAATAAAATAATGCCGATGGCTTCTCCCCCCAAAAAGGAGTGCAAATGTATTAAGTTCCAATATTGTGCATAATGTCTATGATAACTATCCAGAAAAGGAGTAGCCAAGGTTCTGGAATGAATGGCAGATTAAGTTACCGTTGTCATTAACTAGTATGGCTGGCTAATTCCCACTATGACTGAAGAAATATTTGTGAAATGAAAGATAACACCAAATAGTTAGAATGTTATTGAGTGTCCCCAGAATATAATAAATCTCTGATTTTTAACTGAATGGAAGAAATGAGCAATTTTTATTGTTACTCTATTTCCTCTTTGACTTCAATATCTCAGTCTTAAGGTTTGAAGAAAATGTTTTGAAGGGTCATCATATTATTCATGGTTTCCCACTCTAAACATAGATATCTACCTCAGGTGCTTGATGTTGGAGTTCTCAGCTGGACCCATCCATCTACCAACTGCATCACCAGGACTCTGGCCAGGACAGGAATAGAGCCTGGCATGTATTTTAAAGCCATAGAAATGCATTAGAGATTTTCATGTGCCCTCTGACTGCCCTGAATCATGAATAGATACTGTGATTACTTTCCATGTGGTTGATAATATATTTAGAGTAATTTTGAGTTAGAATTTTGAAAATTTTCTGTCATTCACATCTGTGGAAAGCTATGTTATAAAATACAATAGGTAATTGTACAGATTGTACTTACATCTAAGCCTCTGTTCTATTCCAGGTGGGTTTTCCCCTCACTCCGTCGAAACAAATCTTTTAAACATCCTTGTGGATACTCTTGCTGTTAAAAGTGGAGACGAACCATAAGAACTGTGGACTCTGAGAAACAAACAGAGTTTTGGAAGGGAGGTGGATGTGGGGATGGGTGATCCTGGTGGTGGGTATTAAGGAGGGCACGTATTGCATCAAGCACTGAGAGTGGCACATAAACAGTGAATCTTGGAACACTGAAAAAAATAAAATTAAGATGTTGAAAGAAACTGGTGGATACTGCCCACTGTTAATTTTCTTTTATTACTTATCTTCCTTCAAGTGTTTATGAACCCCTTTGTTTTTCAGTAACCTCTGTTTCTGACCCTGCATTCTCCTTATTTCCCACAGAACATTCTGATTCATACAGTTCTGTCTCATTTATTGGTTCCTTCTCCAGTGTTCATAGCCTTAAAATGCGGTAATCCTTAAGCAATGGTGGTAGGCCCTCCATATTATCCTTTTCCAGGTGTGCCAAATTTGCTGCAACAATTTGACTCCTTACATCCAAGTTATTGGGTAGTTCCTAGCTACACTAACTCTGGGGGATGGCCACATGTATTGCTTTTGCCAACAAGAACATCTCAAATGTGACACAAGAGATGCAGGCAAAGTACTTGCACATTGGAGCTTGCCTTCTCGTAATGCACTTAAAATACCATAATTATATTAAGAAGGCTGGGATAGCCTGATAATTATGAGGGACATATTGCCAAATCCTCCCTGTCACCTAACTTGCCACCAAGCCAAACTTTGCATGTATAGATGATGCCAGGCTAGACCAATCAGGTTCAGTTGAGGCATCCCAAATTGGAAGAACCACTGAACTGACATACGATGTTCTTTTAAGCCACAACATTTGGGGGTTAGATTGATATGCACCAAAGCTAACCAATACATAGGGACTTAGAAATGTGGTGGTACTGTAACAAAAATATAAAGCACCAGCTTTGTAGTGGAGAAGCATGTACAAACAAAATGCAGTGAATAAACTGTTAAGGAAAACTGGAAAAAGGAGAGCAAACTTCTTGGGCATCGAGGATGGAAAAATGGCAAGGAAATAATAATCACAGCTTTGAAAAATGGAGATCCATGGCATGTCATGGTAGAAAAAGTGAAAAAACTATTGCCAGTGGTAAATTCAATGATCTATCTAATGATTTTATGTATCATGGAAAGATGATTTCCAGGTAGAATCATTCACATGTCAATTGGCTTCTTTTAGTTAAGTGTGATAAGGTGCAACTAAGAGACAGTTGAACTAAAAAATAAACTGATGCAAGCAAAATTTGGGAGACACACAAAAATAAACAGAACATGGTGAATTGGAAAATAAAATTATTTCTCACTCACAATCTCAAGTAATGAAGTTAGTTTAAATAATAAATGATTATTCTTTTAAGACTCTAAGTTTGGACATTAAGTTGGCTTTCTATGTAAGTATGTGATTCCATGCTTTTATCTCCAGCCCAGACGTCTTATGACTCCACGTGTACATATCCTAAAGCTAAGTTGAAATCTATTTGAATTTTCACAGATTTTTTCTCTATATATTAAAAGAAATTGAACTCCACCATTTCCTCCTGAAACATACTCCCATTCCACTGTTCTACATCTCAGTAAATTGTTATTCTTATAATAAACTGGTGCCTCAGGCCAAAAGCCTAGGTTACACTCCACATTTCTTGATGACTCACTCTCACCCACTCTCCTCTGCTAAATTCTATCTTACTTACATTGAAATATATAACCCAAATATATGAATTTTTCATCACTAGTATAATTCAAGCAACTTTATCTCTTGCTTGGATTACTGAAAAAAAACTATCAATAGCAGGAAAATATTTTGGGATGCTAATCTATTTTATTCTTTCTCATACTTTCTCTTCATTTTCTCCATTCAAGGATATAATCATATCTCTGCATGTTAAATTAGTGGTAGATTCAGCAGGGCTCAAGTCGGTTATATTCTTCAAGTCTTCTCCGCTTGTTTCCAAAAACCCTCACTCTACATGGGAGACAGAGTTTAATGGTAAAGCAAAAATACCTCAGTCAAAAGCAGGGAGGAAGGTTAAGCTACTTCATCCACCAGACTGGAAAGAGTGTTTTGTGGGCTGAGACTAAAGAATGACTGGAAGAAGAGAGCAGAATAGATGCTGGAAAGCAGAAGGGACTTGGGCTCACTCTTCCGTCTATTCACTAGGGACAGGACAACATCTTATGGTGAAAAAGACTCTGTGGTGAGTGGAAGTAAGAATTTCAGGGAACACAGATTTAAGGTCCATACGAACCAGGAGAATGTCTTCATTATGTTGACCCTTTCTGTTTGCTTGTGTTCTAATGGGCATGCAAGAGTCTGTCCCCAAATTATGCAAACATGAGGGCATAGGCATGGCTGACCAATTGGAACAAAATAAAGTAGCACTGAAATCAATTTCAATGTTTGAGAAGACCCTCTGAACCCCTCTGCATTTTTTTTTTCTTATAGGCCCAGGTGTGTAGACATAGGTCTGGGCAAGAGAGTTCCTAGGACAGCAGAAATAACTGTTAAGCCTACTAGGAAATAAAATACTGTGTAGCTCCTATTCTTGCCTACATGTAAGAGGATTCAAAAGATTTGAGAATCAGTTTTGAAAAATGTATCTGATTTTCTAAGTCACTGCTTTCACTCAGATGTAGTATATCGGACATCCTTAAACTGCTTCCAACTTTTAACTCACCCATGGTCACATTATTGCTTATTCCCCACTCTAAATTTAACCTCAGGCTCCCCTCCATCCTTCCATGATGTTTGGGCAGACATCTAGCAGGAAAACTGAGGCAAAATGTACAGTGCCATATTTAAGTCTTTTTCTCAGTTAAATTATCAGGGAAAAGGTGATTTATCATTAGCAGTTTAGAAGGAAGGATAGAGTCAACCAGAAGATTTATAAAATCATCTCTTCTTAAAAGTTCTCCCTCAAATTCTTACTTAGGACATAGTCATGAGGGACATGGGGATCAGTGAGGGTGCCCTATTGCACCAATAAAACAGAGCATTGTCCCAGAAATGGCAGATACCAGCTTAGTTTGGGCAGGCAGGGAGGGGAAACGTCTCAGAGTCAGATCTTGGAAACTAGTTAATCCTCAGTGAAAAATTCCTCATTTTCCTAGGGATGTTTCCACCACCATGTCTCAGCACTCTTCCCCAGTTCCTAGCACAGGACATGTACCAGGACCACTCAGAGGATGTTTTTAAACATTGGTGGGCCCACTCCCATTTTGATGGGGCTGAGTCCAGCTGAGAATTTGCATTTCTAACAATTTCGAGGTGCTGCTGCTGGTGATATGGAAATCACACTCTGAAAATCATTCATTCTTCAACCGTCCATGGATTCTTGAAATATAGCCTCAAGGTGAGAGAGAGGCGGATAAGGAGCGGGACTCAGTTGCTGAGGTGAGACTTCTTCGGGCCTGCTCACCTCCAATCTATCAAAGTGCCCAAATTATCTTCATGCAGCTGTTCTATTTCCAAAATTAAGGTTTGTTACTTGACTCTAATCCTCCTCTAATGACCTGCATAGTTCATTTCCAATTCCCAATACCCCAGTTAGATGTTAGAGAATAGAAAGGGGCAATACTTGTATAGTTAGGCTGTGATCTGTTGATGCAGTAACATGTCACAAAATGAACACTTGGGGGCTGTAAGCTCCAGCAGCGGGAGGAGCAGGAGAGAATGACAGGCCAACACCCCTCACCAACTCCCCCGCCCAGCCCTCGAGCTTTCTGGAAGGTGCCAAACCAGCGCAGCCGCAAAGCAGTCTCCGCAGTGCTGTAGAAAGAGTGCGCATGCGCCAGGAAGCCCCCTCCCCTCGTGAAGTCGGCTCTGCAGTGGATCAAGAGTGCGCATGCGCAAGGAAAGCCCCTTCCTGCGTGAAGCAGACCCCTGCAGTGCAGTGGAAAAGTGCGCAAGCGCCAGGAGTCCCCCTCTCTTTCAGGGCTGTGAGCTGGTCTCTACCCATCTCCTCCCACCTCCTCTTCCAGGTGATTGACACTAGAGTTGGCCTAAGGGATGAAGAGCTGCAGAATGGTGGTCCTATGAGGCTGTTTTCCAAATACAAATGCGACATCAACATTTAGTGTACTGCGACATAACTTAGACGCCACTCCCTGTCCCCAGTCCGGTAGAGTTCAGAATGGGGAAGTGAGCTAACAGTGGGCTGGGGTCAGATGAGCTCAGATTTCTAGAAATCAGGGGTCTCTTACAGAGATTCTCAGTTCACTCTGATTTCTTCAAAACTCTTCACCCTTGCAGCCTTCAGATGGCATGTTCTGAAGTCCAAAACTAACCTTGGTGCTTTCTCTGCTTCCTAAATCATAGGCTATCATTGTTGAACAGTTTTTTAAACTCTACACACCTACACCAATGAGGTGCAGAGCTTCTTCCAAATTCTATTGCACAAGTATAGGGAGTGAGGATAGTAGCAGAGAAGAGGGCCCAATAACTGATGTTCTGTAAAGAGGAGGGGAGTCCATTTGGAACCAGATATCTAAAGCAGAGAAGAGAGAGGTGGAGTGAGCACATCCCCCTGCTGGCCCCTCCCCCACATCTGCCCTCAAAGTCACACCCTGCCCTTCACTATGCCTTTGTTCCCAGGCTAAGAACCACATTTCCCCAACAGTGTTTAAACATTCTGGTCTCATACTGGCCAATATTACAAACCGTCAGCATCCTCCCCCAAGACAGAGCCCTTTATAGACAAGATAACTTTGGGCAGCAGAGTTCTGGGATAGCACAGCAAAGTTTTTATTTCTAATATTAGCTCAACACTTCCTAAGGTACAGCATTTTTTTCATACTCAGACATTAAAGGTTGCCTGAACATATTATCCCTTCACCTTCTATCAGGAACTTACATAACCTCACAGTTCTATCAGACTGGATAGTAGGTAGACATAACATGACATGTAGGTGAAACCTGGTTAGAGTCCTAACATCTCTCATTTGGGTGACTGTAGTATTCTCTAAACATGTCTTCCTGCTTCTTCCTGTTGCCTCCCTCCAGCCCATAATCATCAATTCAGCAGGATGACTCAGACTTGTACAGCCTCTGTTCAAACCCCTGCAATGGCTGCTCACTGCACTCAGTGGAAAGTCAGTGGAAGGCAGAGTATCTTAATCACTATGAATGGCTATGAATGTCCCTTCTGACTTCAGCTGAGCTCCAACCACACTGGCCCCCCTTTCCATTCCCCTGACAAATGAGCTCTCTTGGAGGTCTTTTGCTTTCTTCTTAGAACAACCCCCACTCTCCTCCGACTTGATTAACTCTTTCACTTCCTCAAATCTCTCCTCCAAATTCTCCTTATCTGAATCCTTTCCCAACCACCACATTCACTTTTGAAATTTGCAACCTCCTAACCAAGCACTCTCTAGTAATCTTACTTTGATACTTTTGTCTTTTTGCCCAAAGTATTATTGCCTTCTTAACCCCTATATAATTTATTGGGCATGCTATATAAATATGTAAATAATAACTGGAAATTTCTCTAGAGCAGGAAGCTTTGGTTTTTTTTACACTGATGTATTTAAAGGCCCTTGGACAGTGTTCAATATATAGTAGGTATTCAATGAATATTTATTAAATAAACAAATGAATGAATGAGTATTTTGGTCTTAGGAGTAAGACACAAAATGACATGACAGTTTAGGAACCATGAGGTTAGTGGGAAAAATAAAAATAGTGAGAAAAAGGGACATAGCAAAATTATTAAGCTTATAAATAGTCTTTCTAAACCTTCTCTTGAGTTTTGAGCAAAATAATAATGTCAGCACAATGGAGATGTTGTATGGAAGCAAGAAAGTACAGGCACCAGAAAGTTCCAGAATAGAGAGATGCCCTCTTACTGCTGCTGTGTTCGTCCTGCCTCAGTAAACCGATCCACAAGTCACTGGCCAAGCTTGCTTCCGTAGAACAAACTGTGTACACATTTGGGCATGAAACTTGTTTTCCCTGGAAGGCTTCGATTTCACAATTCGTGGCCTGAGTCTGAATATTTCAGTCTCTACTTGTCTGAATCACATAGTCTGTCCTCAGAAGTCCACCCTTGTCCCTTATCCAAGGAGGGCTTCGAGGGATTAGCTGCCTAGAATGAGCAAGGAGACTGGCAGGAGTCACTGTTCCCTTTTTGAGATCAGGGCACGGCTATCCTGGAGCCCCTGTTCTGTTTATGTGACCTCAGAAAAGCCTCTTCTGGGGTAGATATTTTTAATATCTTGCAAAATGTGAAATGTGCTTACACTCAGAACTATTTTATTTATTTATTTATTTTTTGTAAATAGACTTAAAAAAAAGAAGAAAAAGAGACATAAGAATGTCCACTGCAACATTGTTTGTGATAGTGGGAAAATTAGAGATGATCTTATTATCTATAAATAGGTGACTCACCAAAAAAAAGGTGAATCTGATACTGGAAGTCATACATCCGACATAATATGGAAAATTGTCCGGTATTGTAAAATATCAATTCCAAAATAATTAAAAGCAACATGTGTATATAGGTAGGAATTTTCGTGTATTTGTATAGGCATCATCCTCTTTGTAGATGCTGGTCAGTTTGTAACAGTGACTATCTATTAAGTTAAACGTGGGGGAAATTTGGCAAAGTACTCACTAATATAGTTATACACCCTAGAATGTTTGAATGTTTGCAGTAACTATGAATTATTTTTGTTATTTCCAAGTTCCTGCTCCACTGACTTCCTTCATCACTATGTTCTCAGCTCTCTGCACCTTTTCCGAGTTTTCTCTTGCCCCGTCCCCCCAATTCAAAACCATTTTTCCCTGCAGTTCTTGGGAATTTTTTGAAGCAGTTTGCTTTTGGCCCAGGAGTCCCGGTTTTGAATGCCAGGTGGCGCTGTAATCTGATTGGTAGAGACCATCTTAACAGATACCTCAAGTGAGAATGAAGATCATATTAAGGCAGAATTATCCATTTTTTTCCTTTTCTTTCTTTCTTTCTTTCTTTTTTTTTTTTTACATATAATACCCAGTGCTAATTGCAATATGTGCCCTTCTTATATACCCATCACTGGGACCACTACATCAAAAACTTATGAAATATTGTTAACATAACATTACAATAATAAATAAATAAATTCAGAAATAACTAAATAAATAGCAGCAAATTTGGATATGTTTGGGATTCGTTTATCGGGATCCACTAGGTTGGAATCTACAGAAATAAGCCCAAAGGGGAAATTCATGAGGGATGTGCTGACAAATTTTACACTCAAAAAGCCTTCCTCTTCCAAAAACAAACCAAAAAATCTAAATAAACAAAAAAATATACTTAAAATAATAGGTTTTAAATGACAAGAATGATAAATTTGAAAAATATTCCCTCCAATTGTAATGGTTTTCATTATAATGAAAAGCTTCATTATACTGTAGCTGATTTTACTTGATGGAAAAAATCTTGTAATCATTTTTTTTTAGTAGAACTTCTGCCTGTTGGTACCTGAAAAAATCTCGATTTAGAGTTTTTCTAATTGATTACTTCTGAAGAAACTGAAAATCTGAATGAGTTAGAGGGAAACAGTTTAAATTTATGTTCAAGTGTACACAGAAACATATTCAAAAGGCAATGAGAAAAACCAGTGAATTATATAAAAATTAAAATCACAGCCCGATGTGATAGAATTAAACATGTTTATGGGCAATTTGTATATCCATGTCACTATTCGGCAACAATGTCAGCAAACCACTGGATATTTGCCAGACATCAGGGTCACAAGGAAGCTGAAATTCTGGAAGCAATCGATGTCAAATGAGAACAGGCAAATCATTATATTTTCCAAATGTTTATTATTCTGTATGATTGTAAGGAAGTTTTATTTTAAAAAAATCTTTAAAAGTTAAAGAAATTAAACTAGAGATTAAGAATAGAGGGCATTAACAGTGACAGATAAAAAAATGTCACTTTTATCTGCGGGAAGTTTAAATTATATTAGAATTAAATATATATGTGAAATAAATATTTCTAATCAACTGAAGTGTAGCAGAATTTTCAGGACATATAATGTATTCCTCATATTCAGTAGTAGACATGTAGATGCATTTTTTTATATAATTTTTAATTTTTTATAAACATATATTTTTATCCCCAGGGGTACAGGTCTGTGAATCACCAGGTTTACACACTTCACAGATGCATTTTTTAATATAGAACAGTTTTATGCTCACTCTCACCAAAATAAACATTAGCCAAATATTTTTAAAATAAGAGTTTGAGGGTCACTGTGTCATTATCTGTCCCTGCTTCTCCCACCTCTCCAGTGCCACCCTAGTATAGAGATATCTACCAGAGGGACTTGCTGCTATTTAGATTTCCAGCTGGACCTATCCATCCACGAAGCCCACCCTGGGCCACTTGCCATGGCAAGAATAGAGCTGGTATGGTATGTCTTTAAAGCAACCGAAATATGTCAGAAGTTTCCTATATGCTTCCTTAGGACTGTAGGGAGTTAGGAGAATATTCGCTTATGGTTAGTATATTTCTTACCAGGAGTCTGCTTTGGAAATGATGTTCTGAGGCCTCTCAGAAGGAAGATAAGATCAGGAGAGGGAAGGGGGGCCCCCCTAATATGGTGACAGAGCATTTGCTTTCCAGTTAGCTTTTAAGAGGTTTTCTTTCTTATCTTTCCACCCAAGGACTCTTACCAAGGTCTCTACTGACCTTCATGTTGTTAAATCTAAGGGAAATGCATCACTGCCCTGGAGACCTGACTAAGGCCTCGGCCCACCCAGAAGCATTTATCATCTTACCCCAACACACTCCTAGTCTTCTAGACAGGACTTTTTCAGTCTCTTTTCCCTGCATTTTTCATGGCTCTGATTGTTTTTTTAACTCTCCTGTACAAAGTCATATTCTTGTCTGAGTTAATTATTCATCCTTTGTCAAACCCCAACTTCTTTTTCTTTTCTTACTGGTAAACCTTCTGCTGAGTTTCCCTCAGAGCCTACATCAGGACCCCACTTAGCCTATGTGGAAACCCAAATTCGGTTCTACGAAGGCAGATTTCTCTTGGGCAAATTGAGGGTAATTAGCAAGAGCCACACTTTGTCTTTGATTATAAGAACAGAAAATGAATTCGCTACCATGAGCTCACGGGAGGGGTAGGAGGCAGGCAGGGGAAAAAACACCAACACTGCACCTCTGGAGCCCCCTCTACTCCCTCCCCCGCCAGAACAGGCACAGGCGCAGAGGCTACCCCTGCATTGCACCAAGGCAACTGCGCAGGCTCCAGCAGGACCACTCCCTGCACAGAGGGTGGGGGCTGGGTACCCTCTGCTCCCCTTGGCAACACTTTTTCTTGAATCCTGACATGAGCTTTATTGAAGGGGTGGGGAGACTGCAGGAAAATGGCTTTGAAAGCCAGATTTCTTCAGACAGTTGCAATTAGAACCTTCTGGATTATACCAGACTGAGTTTGACACCCTCCAGCAGTCCCTCCAACCCCCATCCCTGTCTATGCCCCTCTAATTTGGGCCTTTGGTCAGAGAGGAATGGAAGTGATCAGGTGCAGATACCTGATTTTTGTTTGTTTGTTTTGCTGTTCAGTTAATTTGGCCTTCCAGAATCATCTCACCATCCATCATTTAAGTACTCTAATGAAACTCTAATGAAAGAGACAGATATGCTTACTTTCCATAGTTATCAAGTGGTTGTTTTTTTGTTGTTGTTGTTGTTGTTGTTTTGTTTTCTTTTGTTTTTTTTGTTTTTTTTTTTTTACCCTTTGTGACTACAGTATCCCTTTCAGGTTTACATGGTCAGAGTACTCACTGAATGACAAGGGGGAGAATTCTCTCTGGCTTTCTGTGCTGATGGCACATTAAAGACACTTTAGGGAAGGACAGTGACATGATGAGGGGAAATAAAGACAGAGATTACAGGCGCTTCTGAGATGCTGGTAATGTTGTTTATCTAGATCTGGGTGCTAGATACACAGGTGCGTTCATGTTGTGAAAAATGATTAAAGTTACATTTATGGCATGCATTTTTGGATAGTTTTCTTAAAATAAAATCAAAGGCAAATGCACCAACAAAAAACAAACAAAAGCAAGAAACAGACAAGCAAAAAACTTAGGGATCATGAGTTCAGGCAGAGGGACAGGCTAGTAAAGACAAACACACACACACATACACACACAGTTAAAGCACACGCGCACGGAGGCATGTGCTCCGTCACCCTCAACTGACCCTCCCCCAGACATCAGGATGGCACCTAGGCAAGGATGTGTGTAAGATTTGCAATTTTGCATCAAGAAAATATGTTCCTTTTTTTTTTTTTAAGGATTTTATTTATTTATTTGCCAGAGAGAGAGAGAGAGCAGCAGAGGCAGAGGGAGAAGCAGGCTCCCCTCCAAGCAAGGAGCCCAATGTGGGACTCGATCCCAGGACTCTGGGATCATGACCTGAGCTGAAGGCAGCCGCTTAACCAACTGAGCCACCCAGGCATCCCCAGAAAATATGTTCTTGACCAAGATTTCTCCTAGCATGAAGAGCTCCCTTCCTTCCTTCCTTCAACCTGCCTACCACTGACCATGCACCCTTCCTCCTCTTTGTCACCAGGTACAAGATAGGGTACTAAGTTTTTCAGACATCTCAGTTTAGAACATTCTGGGTTCTACCTAGCCAATTCATGCAGTACTCTTTCTGCATCCCATCAGAGATCCCAGCTGGGTAAGGCTTCTGGAGATCAAGAGCTTTGAGTGAGAAGTGGAGCTGATAGCAGTAAAGCTCACACTTCACCCAAAACCTTCATGCCTGAGGCCATGCTTTGTTTTTCAGGGTGCCTGAAGCAAATCATTAGGCCTCTTAGTTACTACTGTCACAATTGTCATCCTGGCCATTCCACGGATCATATTCTTAGTCAGTTTGTGGGGTTTCTGTGTATTGTCTTGGCTTTTGTGTGTGCATCACATTTTCCTGTTCTTCAGATGTTGAATAATTTTGGACTGTGTCCTAGACAATTTGAATGATACATCATAAACAATCTTGATTGTGGTGTTTTTCTATATAGTACATCTACATATGTATCTTTTTAAGGCAGGCTGTTAATTTGGTGGAACAGTAACTACAAAGTCCATCTCCCCAGCTATGGTAGGGGGTGATGAGCCTGGGTTCAGGTCTTTGCTGGATTGCTTAGTCTTTACTGTGAGCCTATTTCAGGGATCATCCAGAGAGTTATGCAGAGAGTATGAGCAGGATTTAGCCCTCCTCTCTCTGACTCTTTCTTTCTTTTTTGTTTCCCCCTGAAACCACCTCTTCATTTTCTAGCTTATATGAGTGTCCTAAACTCTAGTCTCTGATTTTTCATGCCAGTAAAACTGCTGGTTTGGTTTTTCCTTTGGAATTTTAGCTTTCCTCCATGGGAAGAGACTTCTAACTTCCCTCTGGCTAAAAACCATAAAATAATGGGAAACTTATCCACCACTGTATCCCCATAACCAAGTGTTAACTCCCCTCTAGTATCTGCTTTTGATTGCTTTTCAGTGGTTTCAAAGAGTTGTTTTTACATTTTATCTTATATTTCTATGTAAAAATTATTTCTCTCAATGGTAGAGAACAAATTGAGGGTTGCTGGAGGGGAAGTGGGCAGGGTATGAGCTAAATGGATGATGGGGATAAAGGAGGTCACTTGTGATGGGCACCAGGTGATATATGAAAGTGCCAAATCACTAAATTCTACTCCTGAAACCAATATAACACAATATAATATGTTAACCTGAAACCAATATAAAACAATATAATATGTTAACTAATTAGAATTTAAGTAAAAACTTGCAACAAAACAAAGCAGAAAACATCATTAAAAAAGGGTAAAAACAAAATAAGATTGTTTATATTATACATTTCAAGGAGTGTATTAAAAGTGCTTTAGCATTATAATTCAATATTATAACAATATATATTAATAAAATATTAATATTTGCATTAATATATTGATACATGATTAATATGAAAAAATATATTTATACTTAAATACTTAAACCAAATATATTTATTTAGTTTTTGTTATCTGCAGGAGGATTGTTCAAATAGGGGATATTTGGCCATGGCCTGAAACATAACCTCAAGTTAGTTTTTTTGTTTGTTTGTTTGTTTGCTTAAGTATGCTCTAGGATCAGCATGTAGCCCAATGTAGGGCTTGAACTCACAACTCTAAGATCAAGACCCAAGCTGAGATAAAGAGCCAGACACTTAACTGACTGAGCCACCAAGGCACTCCTCAAGTTGGTTTACTTGAAACATACTAGGAGAAGCACACAGACTGCTCCAAATCCCTAGAGTTAAATAAATTTAGGGGAGACAGATTAAGAACATTTCTGTGAATACATCTCAGGGCCTCCCACTACATAGAGATACCAGAAAATTGTGTTTCAGATACCATGACTTTTGGTGTGGAGCATGCGGAGGAGGGAGAAGAAGGGAAGTAGGGAGGCACAAAGGCTTATAAAACCAAAAAAGTGCCGCCCCATGCACCCATCTAAAAGAAGGACATAGGAGAAATGAACAACCTGGAGAGGGGCAGAAAAAAAAGTGTGGGCTCCCAAGACAGTGCTCCCACACAGAGGATGGCCTGCTTACCCTGTACATTCATATGTGCTCTTTCACCACTGTGGTCTGAGGAATAAAACCTTAGGTTCACATGACTGCCCACCTTTATGAAGAACATAAAATTTTCTTTTTTGCTTTAATAAACAAAATGATACAACACATCGCCAAACAATATTGCTAGCTTTGCAGAGCTCTCTTCCGGGACCTGGGGACCTGGAATGAGGAAAGAAACAGACAGGAAACGCAGTTCTTTTTTTTTTTTTTTTCCTCTTAGAGATTGCTGTTCTTTCCATTTAGCCTTCATAAAGTATCTACACTCTCCAAGTGCTGACCTCACTTCTCAGGAAAATGCAGCACCAATTCTATTCAAGGCTTAAATTGTGGATTTTTTTTTTAAATTTATTTTGTAAGAATTTTATTTCCACAGTACCTTATGCTCTTTTATTGTGTCATTCTTCTTCTCTTTCATCATAATGTGTAATGTGCTTTCTATTGAACTGGCACCCTCCCTAAGGATGTCATACAGCAAGGGTGACTTCTATGTCCAATTAGCACATAAAGAAGATAAAGAGGGTAGAATCTGGATCTGAAGCCATGCTTTTATTTGATAAAGGAGTGATTAGACAGGCGGAGACTGACGACCTGTGAGGCAGGTTGTTTCTATGTTATGAGGGGACATTAGTGGTCTCATAGTGGTTACCATGCAAGTCCTCAAACAACAACTGGCATTTTGTGCAGACTCCAGAAACATCCTGGGACATATAGGATCCCCTCTGCCCCGACATCTCTTTAAGCCATATTGTAGTGATTTTCCCCAAATCACACTTCAAATATACTCTAATTTCTTATAGCATATTACATATTAGGATTAATAGGATGTTATTGATCATAGTATCTAAGACTTGATGTCTTAAATACTGAAATATAGCTGTAGGACCACACAGTTCAAAGAAGTATAATTATATTTTTTTTGCCAGCAAAATTATCCTAAAAATCATCTGGAACTCCAAGTGTTATCCCAGTCAAAACCTCATATCATGAACCAATCATTCACTATCTACTTCAGGATCCCCTGTTACCTATGTAACAGGAGCTTCATGTAGCCAGAGTTATCGGTTGTGAAGCAAAACAGTTTCCATAGAATCCTTAGTCCCTACAGTGTCAGAACATAAACCAACAGAAAAGAAGCTGACAAGGAACACTGCTCACATTTCTCGATCTGGGCAAAGCTTTCTAAGATACACCTGTTTTTTTAATTCTATCTTTATGAAGCCATTACTCACCTCCAAGGTCTTAACTTACTCTTTGCCAATTTCCAGGCTCTTTTTTCTCCACTTATTAGGCTACAAATATACCGAGGTTAATTTTAGGAAAAGAAAAGTCTGTACCCCAATAAAATAACAGAACCATATAACCCAATAAAACAACAATACTATGCATTTAAATCTGTACAGATAATTAGTGTGCAAAGTGGGCCACATAAATGAAATGATAATAAATGTAAGCTTGTGCTTTTAGATTAAAAAAGTGCAAAGCAGTGTAATAAATTTGAATGGATGAATAGGCAGGAAGGAAAAACAGTAGTGGAACTCCTACATACCTATCATTCATTTCTCTTCTAACTGCTTGATGTGGCTTTCATCAGAGAGATACAGATGCTAGGAAGGTGCTCATACAACTCCATAAATATGCACTTGCTCCTAAAAGATCCTTCCCAAATGGCCTGTTGCCTTTCATTTTGCCCCTCTTCCCTATATACCTAGTGAGAACTTAATTCCTAGGAACAAAACACATACTTGCATGCCTGGGTGACATATTTCTGCTGAAAGGCCAAGTATAAAAAATCTACACATTATATGATCAATTGTATTCTTGCACACAGCACTCTCAGCACTCCATATTTGAATCTTTGTTTCAACTCCCTGAACTATCCCATTGAGTTACATGTTTAACCTTAGATAAATACACACTTCCTAGATCAGTTAGCTCTATAGTAACTTGAAATCAGTGTGAATCCTCCAGCTTTGATCCCCCCAAAATTGTTGTGACTTCTCTAGTTTCTGTGCGTTTCCAAACAAATTTTAAAATCAGACTGTTATTTTCTGCAAAAAGTCTGCTGTTCATTTGTTTTGTTTCTTAAATTCCACATCTGAGTGAAATCAGACGGTATTTGTCTTTCTCTGACTGATTTACTTAACTTCCCATAATAATCTCTAAGTCCATCCATGTTGTTGCAAATGGCAAGATTTCACTTTCCTATGATTGAGTGTATACTGACAGGTGTGAGGTGATATCTCATAATAGCAAAGGGAAAGAAAGGAAGAGAGACAGAGAAGCAAACCAAGAAACAGAGTCTTAATCATAATGAACAAACTGGTGATTACCAAGATTGAGGGGGGTGGAGGGATGGGTCAAATAGGTGGTGGGGATTAAGGAATGCATTTGTGATGAGCACTGGTTATTGTATGAAACATTGAATCACTGTATTGTGCACCTGAAACTCCATGCTAAAGAACTGGAAATTTAAAAAAAAATCTTTAGAAAAATCCTGCCTTTATTTTTTTAATTTATTTTTTATTTATTTTCAGCATAACAATATTCATTATTTTTGCACCACACCCAGTGCTCCATGCAATCCATGTCCTCTATAATACCCACCAACTGGTACCCCAACATCCCACCCCTGCCCCTTCAAAACCCTCAGATTGTTTTTCAGAGTCCATAGTTTCTCATGGTTCACCTCCTCTTCCAATTTCCCCAACTGCCTTCTCCTCTCTAACTCCCCATGTCCTCCATGCTATTTGTTATGCTCCACAAATAAGTGAAACCATTTGATAATTGACTCTCTCTGCTTGACTTATTTCACTCAGCATAATCTCTTCCAGTCCCCTCCATGTTGCTACAAAAGTTGGGTATTCATCCTTTCTGATGGAGGCATAATACTCCATAGTGTATATGGACCACATTTTCCTTATCCATTCATCTGTTGAAGGGCATCTTGGTTCTTTCCACAGTTTGGCGACCGTGGCCATTGCTACTATAAACACTGGGGTACAGATGGCCCTTCTTTTCACTACATCTGTATCTTTGGGTTAAATACCCAGTAGTGCAATGGCAGGGTCATAGGGAAGCTCTATTTTTAATTTCTTGAGGAATCTCCACACTGTTCTCCAAAGAGGCTGCACCAACTTGCATTCCCACCAACAGTGTAAGAGGGTTCCTCTTTCTCCACATCCCCTCCAACACATGTTGTTTCCTGTCTTGCTAATTTTGGCCATTCTAACTGGTGTAAGGTGATATCTCAATGTGGTTTTAATTTGAATCTTCCTGAGGGTTAGTGATGATGAACATTTTTTCATTATCTGATAGCCATTTGTATGTCTTGATTGGAGAAGTGTCTATTCATATCTTCTGCCCATTTTTGATATGATTGTCTGTTTTGTGTGTGTTGAGTTTGAGGAGTTCTTTATAGAACCTGGATATCAACCTTTTGTCTGTACTGTCATTTGCAAATATCTTCTCCCATTCCGTGGATTTCCTCTTTGTTTTCTTGAGTGTTGCCTTTGCTGTGCAGAAGCGTTTGATTTTGATGAAGTCCCAAAAGTTTATTTTGGATTTTGTTCCTTTGCCTTTGGAGACATAACTTGAAAGAAGTTGCTGTGGCTGATATCGAAGAGATTACTACCTATGTTCTCCTCTAGGAGTCTGATGGATTCCTGTCTCACGTTGAGGTCTTTTATCCATTTTGAGTTTATCTTTATGTATGGTGTATGAGAATGGTCGAGTTTCATTCTTCTACCTATAGCTGCCCAGTTTTCCCAGCACCATTTATTGAAGAGACTGTCTTTTTTCCACTGTATATTTTTTCCTGTTTTGTCAAAGATTATTTGCTCATAGAGTTGAGGGTCCATATCTGGGCTCTCTGCTCTGTTCCACTGATCTATGTGTCTGTTTTTATGCCAGTACCATGCTGTCTTGGTGATCACAGCTTTGTAGTAAAGCTTGAAATCAGAGGTAGCATGATGCCCCCCGTTTTATTTTTGTTTTTCAACATTTCCTTAGCAATTTGGGGTCTTTTCTGGTTCCATACAAATTTTTGGATTATTTGCTGCAGCTCTTTGAAGAATACCGGTGGAATTTTGATTGGAATGGCATTAAAAGTATAGATTGCTCTAGGCAGTATAGACATTTTAACAATGTTTATTCTTCCGATCCAAGAGCATGGAATGCTCTTCCATATTTTTCTGTCTTTTTCAATTTCTTTCATGAGTGTTCTGTAGTTCTTTGAATACAGATCCTTTACCTCTTTGGTTAGGCTTATTCCCAGGTATCTTATGGTTCTTGGTGCTATAGTAAATGGAATAGATTCTCTAATTTCCCTTTTTGTCTTTTCATTGTTAGTGTATAAGAAAGCCACTGATTTCTGTACATTGACTTTGTATTCTGCCACGTTGCTGAATTGCTGTATGAGTTCTAGTACTTTGGGGGTATAGTCTTTTGGGTTTTCCATATAAAGAATCCTGTCATCTGCGAAGAGAGACAGTTTGACTTCTTCATTGCCAATTTGGATACTTTTTATTTCTCTTTGTTGTCTGATTGCTGTTGCTGGTACTTCTATCTATGAAAGACCAACAGCAAATATCATCCTCAATGGAAAAAGCTTGCAGCCTTCCTGTTGAGATCAGGAACATGACAAGGATGCCCATGCTCACCACTTAACATAGTATTAGAAGTCCTTTCCTTTATTTTGTTTGGGTTTGTGTTTTATGTACATATTCTCTTGAAGAGAACTTTATATTTTAACAATATTGAGTCCTATGGTCCATGAACCTGCTATATGTTTTCATTTAAGGTTCTTTAAATGTTCACAGCAGTGTTTTATAGTGTTCAGGGACAAAATCTTGTGACTATTTTGTTAAAATATATCCAAATTTCATGTGGTTTTTTTTCCCTGCTATTGTAAGTGGTATTTTTCCTAAAATTTTATTTTCAAATTGCTTACTGGTAGTAAATAAGAGATACAATTAAGTTTTCTATTTTGACCTTGTGTGCACCACACCTTGCTAAGTTCACTGCTTAATTCTAGTGGATATTTTGTAGATTTTTAGGAATATATATATATATATATATATATGCTATCATATCATGTGTGTATAAAAGTTAAGAGCATTTATAATATCCATTTTAAATTCCTTATCTGGTAATCCCATTGTTTCTTGGTCTATTTTGACCGATACATTATTCTCCTAGCTATTGGTCACATTTTCTGGCTTCCTAGCATATTTAGCAATATTGAGTAAATACTGAATATTGGGAATGTTACAGTGTTGTTATCTGGATTCTGTTTGGCTTTATTCTGACAGGCAATTGAGTAATTTGTAAGTTATCTCAATCATTTTGAAGCTTGTTTAAGGCATTTTTAGGGCAGATCGGGAGTTACTTTCACTCTAGTGAGAGTTTGGCCCTATTATTAATTATCTTGATCCAGTTATTAATGAGCGGTCTTTTTGGGTTACCCCTGAAAGTCTTTTCATTAAATGAAGTCATTCCAATCTGCCTGGTCTGCACTGGAATGTTCTCCACCTCTGCATGATGTTTAGGAGTTGTTCATGTTACAGCTCATGGTTGTTCTTTGCCTACATATTCATGGATTTGCAACAGACTTAATGGGACCATTATGCAGATTTATGGAGCTTTTTCCTACATATTTTTCTTTCTTTTGTTACTGTATGCCATAAATCCCAGCCATCTCACCTCATGAGTGCTGACCTCTGCCCTCTCTTATCAGAGTGATTGCACTGTTGGTTAGGATGCCCCTTTCTTTCTTCCTTGCAGTTGGAAAGTGCCTCCAGGCACAGAGTGGATCAAATGTTTGTTTTTTTTTCCCTCTCTAGGATTAAGTTGTGAATTCCCTGCTTCTAATGTTTAAAAACAATTGTTTCACATTTTTTCCAGTTATCTGATTGTTTATGACAGGGAAGTATGTCTAGTCCACTCTTTGGCTTAATGGCAAGAAACAAATATCCTATCATCCTCTCCATTCTCTTCAATCTACCAGAGGTAATATTGAGAGCACCTGCTACCCACCATGAACATGGCACAGAATCTGGAATCTGAAAAGACCCCTCCAAATGAAGAGGGTAGCACTGTTTCTTGTAACTCCAACATGCCAAAGTTTTATCAATTCAAGAACAACCTCTCTTATTAACCCTAATTTTAATATTTTATCTTATCTGTTGTTGTATTGCCCAATGTATTCTATCTTTAATTTGTATAGCTTTGTAGAAGCCTAAAATGAGAAATATGGGTAGCAGGGAATATAAATGATATTAATTTGTTCTGGGTAGTGACAGCTTATTTATTCAGTCTTTTTATTTTTTTTAAATATTTTTTAAAATTATTTAAATTTATTTATTTTCAGCATAACAGTATTCATTATTTTTTCACCACACCCAGTGATCCATGCAATCCATGCCCTCTATAATACCCACCACCTGGTACCCCAACCTCCCACCCCCCCCACCACTTCAAACCCCTAAGATTGTTTTTCAGAGTCCATAGTCTCTCATATTCAGTCTTTTTAAATATTTATTTATTTGTCAGAGAGAGAGAAAGAGAGCACACACAAGCACGGGGAGTTGCAGGCAGAGAGAGAAGCAGGCTTTCTACTTAGCAGGGAGCCCAATGCAGGGCTCAATCCCAGGACTCAGGGATCATGACCTGAACCAAAGGCAGATGCTTCACCAACTGAGCCACCCAGGCAACCCTGGTAGTGATAGTTTAGACACAGTTTCCTTTGCTGTTCTGAAATACTTTCACTCTTCCAGGTCCTCTATAAATCTACATAGAACTGAAGCATCCTGTTCATTCAAAGTTAACATAATGGGGTCAATAGAATGTGGTATATACAAATAATGGAATAATATTTGTCCATAAAAAGTAAAGGAGTGATACATGTTACAAAATGGAAAAACCTCAAAAGCATCAAATGTTAAGTGAAAGAAGTCCATCACAAAACACCATGTATTACATGACTTAATTTGTTGGAATTGTCCAGAATAGGTAAATCTGTATATACAGAATATAGACTAGGGTTTGATTACAGTTGAGGCTGATAGCTAAAAGAGACAATGATTTTGCATAGATAAAAATGTCTTAAAGATTTACTTATTTTTTTCAGTGATCCAAGGTTCATTGTTTATGCACCACATCCAGTGCTCCATGGAATATGTGCCCTCCTTAATACCCACCACCAGGTTCACCCATCACCCCAACCTCTAAAACCCTGTTTGTTTCTCAGAGTCCACAGTCTCTCATGCTTCATCTCTCCCTCTGATTTCCCCTTATTCACTTTTCCTTCCACTCTCCTAACGTCCTCCATGTTATTCCTTATGCTCCAGAAGTAAGTGAAACCGCATGATAATTGACTTTCTCTGCTTGACTTACTTAATTCAGTGTAATCTCCTCCAGTCCCATTCATGTTGATACAAAAGTTGGTTATTCGTCCGTTCTAATGACTGAATAATATTATTCATCTTTTCTAATGGCTGAATAACATGTATATATTCATTGTATATATGGACCATATCTTCTTTATCCATTCATCTGTTGAAGGGTATCATGTGTTTTTTTTTTTTTTTTTCTACAGTTTGACGATTGTGGACATTGCTGCTATGAACATTGGGATATATATGGTCCTTCTTTTCACTATATCTCTATCTTTGGAGTAAATACCCAGTAGTGCAATTGCAGGGTCATAGGGCAGCTCTATTTTTAATTTTTTTTAAATATTTTTTTTTTATTTGACAGACAGAGATCACTAGTAGGCAGAGAGGCAGCAGAGAGAGAGGAGGAAGCAGGCTCCCTGCTGAGCAGAGAGCCGGATGTGGGGCTCAATCCCAGGACCCTGAGCTGAAGGCAGAGGCTTTAACCCACTGAGCCACCCAGGCGCCCATCTATTTTTAATTTTTTGAGGAATCTCCATGCTGTTTTCCAAAGTGGCTTCACCAATTTGCATTTCCAGGAAAAGTGTGTTCCCCTTTCTCCACATTATCTCCAACATTTGTTGTTTTCTGTCTTGTTAATCTTTGCCATTCTAACTGGTGTAAGGTGGTATCTCAGTGTGGCTTTGATTTTAATTTCCATGATTGCTAATGATGATGAATATTTTTTCATGTGTCTGTTAGCCATTTGTATGTCTCCACTGGAGAAGTTCTATTCATGTCTTCTGCCCATTTCTTGACATGATTATCTATTTTTTGGGTGTTGAGTTTGAGGAGTTCTTTAGAGATCTTGGATATCAGGCTTTGTCTGTAGTGTAATTTGCAAATATCTTCTCCCATTTCCTGGGTTGCCTCTTTCTTTTGTTGACTTTTTCCTTTGTTGTGCAGAAGCTTTTGATCTTGATGAAGTCCCAAAAGTTCTTTTTGCCTTTGTTCCCTTTGCCTTTGGAGACCTGTCTTGAAAGAAGTTGCTAAAATTGACTATTGTAGTGTTTGCACATATCAGTACCATACTAAAAATAACAGCATTATATGTTTCAAATGAGTGAACTATATGCTATGTGAATTCTATCTCAATGAAAGTGTTTAAAAATATATAAAATTGGCCTTCAAGATTCAATACCAGAGTACAGAACTCAAAGTTCAATTCTCTAGGTGTGACATCAGCATAAATAGGTTATGTAATACAATTTCTTGTATATAAATATAAATATATATAATAAATAATAATATTTAATTATTAACGTAATATACATCAGATGCAATTGTGTTCTACTCTATTACTATAGAAGGCTATTTTAATGTTATATTAATAAATAACAAATATATTTAATGTATATATAATATGTAATAAATAATTCATAAATGCATAATAAGTAATGCATACATATATGATAAATATATAATATGTATTTAGATATCTATGTAAGTATAAAATATATACTTTATTTATTTAGGTGTATATATCACATAATGCATCATATATCTATGAATGTACATATAATGTGTGTGTGTGTGTGTGTGTGTGTGTGTGTGTGTGTGTGTGTGTATTCCAGGAAAATAGCCCTTTAGAAACAGGTGTACTCAGGGCCTGTGTGTGTGGCATTGGCAATGCTTAATGTGGCAAATATATATGAGACAAATGTGGCAATTGGTGATATAGAGGGGCTGATAGGAAAATAAAAATATACCTTTCCATGCAGTGATTCAGAAGAAGACAAAAGCTGAGTAAAGATCTCAAACAGAACCATGGAGATGTACTCCTTGGGGTGGGAGTGCTTCTTGTTCAATTCATTATTACCTTTTTTTTCTTTCCTAGCCTATCTAAAACTTTGTATAAGAGTGGGACCTTCCCAGATATTATACTGGGCTCTATGATTCACTGTCATTCTGTCACTAGTTTGAGTTTGTCTTTTCCACAGTTTTACACAAGTTGAACCACAGTATATGATCTATTCTAGACTCTTTTTTGGGCATATGTCTTTAACAGTCATGTATGCTGTGGTATATATCAGTAACATTTCCTTTTTATTGTGGACGCATACTCTGTTTTATAAAAACATCACCATATGTTTATCTATGTACCTATTGAAGGACATTTGGGTTGTGCCTGGATTGGGGCTAATATAAATAATAATGCTTAAATAATATTTGAATAATAATTTAAATTTTAATTTAAATAATATTAATATTTATATTAAAACTTAAATAATATTTTTAAAAAGTCTTTCTGTAGATATATTTTAATTTCTACTGAATACATAACTGGGACTTGGTTTGCCAATTACAACTGTAAATGTATGTCTAACTTCATAAGAAACCGAAAAACTATTTTTGAAAATAATCGTACTTAATGGTTGTTTTCATTCCTGAAGAGACATAATGATTAACTATCTTAAGAGCTCAGTAAAATTCTCACTTATACACTTCTAATAAGATCGCTGTACCAGGTTCCATACCCGCAATCACTTTGGAGAATTTGCCAATTAACCATTTCTTTGTGTTCTCATCTGTGGGGCTTTCTCTTCCAACATAAAAGAGAGGGAAGGGGTATATTTAGTCTCTCAGGAACACAAAGGAAGAAGACAATAACTTTTTGAGATTTTTGGAAAGGTATGTTAAAGAATCAGTGGATTTTATTGACCATTTTCTTTAAAAAATATTTAAAATATCATTTCTGTCCTCACATTTTTTCCTTATTTCAAATCAGTCTTCTCTTACCTGATCTCTTTTTTTTAATGGTATTTTACTAACTCTAGACAATAGCTGCCAACTTCAGAACTAAGATTCTATTTCCCCAAGTCTTTCCTTCAAGTTGCTGGCTCAGGAAGCATGTGGTTTACCTCACACCTTAGTGAAGACAGCTGGGTAACTCTATATTTTGTCACCATCAAAGATTATTATATTTCTAGTCTCAAATATCAGTTTCTATACTGCATATTAGCAACTGCTAAGCTAATATCAAATGTTTTAGTTTTATTGTTATTGTAACCTGCTGATTCTCTGATACTTACATTTGGTTAGACTATGTTATATTGTGGTAACAAACTTAAGCCAGAGAAACTGTGATTTAACACAGTTTTAGTTTTAGTTTTTTTAATGTACTCATGGTACACATACCACATATTTTGGTAGATGCCTTTCCTCCACATAGTCTCTCAGGGACTCAGGCTACTCGAGCTATGGCCTTCATGCATTGTTTTGTTGTTGTTGTTGTTGTTGTTTTTTGTAGGATTTTATCTCACACTGTGTAAATATGGAGGCTTATATGGAAAGATTTATTTCCCTACCCTACGTCATTCTCCTTCAAACTCTGGTCAACAAATAGGCTATCTTCTATTAAATCAAACTTAGTCCAAAACTTGTTTCAATCCATGGGAACAGCTGATCATTAAAAATGAATGGACATGTATTTTAGAAGCATCATTTGTAGAAATTACAAAACAAAAATTACAGAATGATGTCAATAAATTCAGAAGTTTTCATGTCAACAGAAAGGAAGTTTTCTAGCAAAGTAATAGCAAGTGGTCATAATCACAAAAGTCCCACAGAAACAGATGTATAAATACATAGGATAAACTGGTGGTTAACAGAGGAGAGGGGGAGTAGGAGAATGGGTGAAATAGATAAAGGAGATGAAGAGGTACAAACTTATGGTTATAAAATAAGTAAGGTACAGGGGTGACAAATACTATAGGAAATATAATCAATTATGTAAGTGTAATAACACTGTATGACAACAGATTGTAACTACACTTATAATAGTGAGCCTTGTGTAATGTACATAATTATTTTTTAAAAGATTTTATTTATTTATTTGACAGACGGGGATCACAAGCAGGCAGAGAAGCAGGCAGAGAGAGAGAGGAGGAAGCAGGCTCCCTGCTGAGCAGAGATCCCAATGTGGGGCTTGATCCCAGAACCCTGGGATCATGACCTCAGCTGAAGGCGGAGGCTTTAACCCACTAAGCCATGCAGGCACCCCTGTAATGTATATAATTATTGAATACTATGTTGTACACTTTTTAAAAATGATATTATTTATTCATTTGGGAGAGATACTGAGATAGCACAAGCAGGCAGAGAGGCAGGGGGAGAGGGAGAAGCAGACACCGCCTGAGCTGGGAGCCCAACATAGGGCTCGATCCCAGGACCTGGAGATCATGATCTGAGCTGAAGGCAGAGGCTTAGCCAGCTGAGACACTCAGGTGGCCCATGTACTCCTGAAACTAATATAACATGGTATGTTAACTGTATTAATATAATACAATTTTTTTAAAATGGAAAAAAATCACACAGTACACCAATAATGAAGTATAAGCTATAAGGAGATCTTACTGGATGAGGATGACCAGTATTAATCAGCTCCCAGAGATTGACCTGAACTATGGTAGTTTCAAAAAAAAATCTTAAAATTTCAAAAATTCTCAAAAAAAAATTCAAACATTCTCACATCTTTTGACCAAAACACAAAATAATAATTATAGTTTTTGTTTCTGTGTTCTATAAGGAATGTCTTACAGGGATTAGATGATCAAATACAGATATACAGCAAATATCACCAAAATCAGGGATGATTATCATTCTATTCTCCATGAATCTGCCTCCTTCTTCCAAGTACTTATTTAGATAACTTAGGCAAAATCCATGCACAATCAGTTAGAGTATCTCAAATTATGAAGTATCAGGGGTTTTCCATTATTTAACATTTCTACCAGAAAAATATGCAGCTCTTTCCAAACTTGTGGTGTTGTGAAAATTCACTATATATGCTTTGACATTATTTCCCCTAAGAGGTAGAGTTTATCTTCCCTCCCCTCAAAAGGGGTTTCCTCGTGAGTGCTTCAACTAATGGTGGATGGCAAGGATGCTATGTGACTTGTGGGTCAAGACCCCAAAAGGATCATTGCTCCACTTTGTAACTGGAACACTTACTCTTTAAATTTACGTGACCATGTAAAATATACAACTAGGTTTCCCTGCTCTGAGGAATACCAAGCTATGTGGAGAACTCCTGTTTAATGTCCTACATGAGCCCGGTGTTTGTATTATTCCTGCTCAGACACTACATATATAAGTGAAAGAGCTGCTGGTTAATTTGCTCCCCCTCCATTGTGTGAATTTCCAGTTATTTGTGTCTTTGCATTTGGGGTCCCAGACATTATGAATCGAAGAGAAGTCTCCCCTAGTATGCCACAGAATCCACGAACATAACAAAGTGGGGGTTCTTTTATCCTACTAAATTTTTGAAGGTTTGTTATACACACCACATAATTATGAAACACACCTCATATTCAAGAGTTACTTGTGGCTAATTTGTCATAAAGAGAATCATGCTACTTTCTATATAAAAGTTCTTTCTGCAAGTGTCCTAGGAAGATAAAGAAAAAAAATTAATGTAATATTGTATAAAACAGAATGGAAGAAATAAGAGAGGGAGACAAACAATGAGAAACTCTGGACTCCAGGAAACAAAGTGAGGGTTACAGAAAGGAGGAAGTAGAGAAATGGGTTTACTGGGTGATGGATAGGTAGAGGGCAGGTGTTGTGATGAGCACTGTATGTTACATGCAACTAATGAATTGTTGGACACTACATCAAAAATTAATAATGTATTATATGTTGGCTAACTGAACATAATAAAAAAAAAGTATGGAGTTTCCTCAAAAAATAAAAAATAGAGTTGCCTTTTGATCCAGCAATTGCACTACTAAGTATTTATCCAAAGGATACAAACATGGTGATTCAAAGGGAGACCTGCACAACAATGTTTATAGAAGCATTGTCCACAATAGCCAATATATGGAAAAATCCCAGATGTTCATCAAATGATGAATGGATAAAGACACACACACACACCATGGAATATTATTCAACCATCAAAAAGAATGAAATCTTGCTATTTGCAACAGCATGGATGGAACTAGAGGGTATTATGCTAAGTAAAATAAGTCAGTCAGAGAAAGAAAAATGCCATATGATTTTACTTATACAAGGAATTTAAGAAACAAAACAGATGAACATATGGGAAGGGAAGTGGGTGAGGGGATAGGGTAATGGAATGATGGGCAATAAGGAGAGAACTGAAATAATGAGGACTGTGTGTTGTATGAAGCTGATGGATCACTAAATTCTACCTCTGATACTAACAATGCAGTGTATGTTAATTAAATTGATTTTTTTAAAGATTTTACTTATTCATTTTGACAGACAGAGATCACAAGCAGGCGGAGAGGCCGGCAGAGAGAGAGGAAGGGAAGCAGGAGCCCCACCTAGCAGAAAGCCCAACTCAGGACGCTGGGATCATGACCTGAGCCGAAGGCAGAGGCTTTAACCCACTGAGCCACCCAGGCACCCCAATTAAGTTGATTTTAAATAAAAGGAGAGACTTGCTCATTTTTTCAGGTCACAGTAGATCTTCCTAAAATGCAACTTTTTAAACCAGACTTTTAATTCTCTTCTTAAAAATTCAGGCCTCTTACACTGTTGGTGGGAATGCAAGTTGGTGCAGCCTCTTTGGAGAACAGTGTGGAGGTTCCTCAAGAAATTAAAAATAGAACTTCCCTATGACCCTGCTATTGCACTCCTGGGTATTTACCCCAAAGATACAGATGTAGTGAAAATAAGGGCCATCTGTACCCCAGTGTTTATAGCAGCAATGGCCACGGTCGCCAAACTATGGAAAGAACCAAGATGCCCTTCAACGGACGAATGGATAAGGAAGATGTGGTCCATATACACTATGGAGTATTATGCCTCCATCAGAAAGGACGAATACCCAACTTTTGTAACAACATGGAGGGGACTGGAAGAGATTATGCTGAGTGAAATAAGTCAAGCAGAGAGAGTCAATTATCAAATGGTTTCACTTATTTGTGGAGCATAACAAATATCATGGAGGACAATGGGTGTTAGAGAGGAGAAGGGAGTTGGGGTAAATTGGAAGGGGAGGTGAATCATGAGAGACTATGGACTCTGAAAAACAATCTGAGGGGTTTGAAGTGGCGGGGGTGTGGGAGGCTTGGGGGTACCAAGTGGTGGGTATTATAGAGGGCACGGATTGCATGGAGCACTGGGTGTGGTGAAAAAATAACGAATACTGTTTTTCTGAAAATAAATAAATTAATTAAAAAAATTCAGGCTTCTTGGGGGAACCTGGGTGGCTCAGTGTGTTAAAGCCTTTGCCTTCGGCTCAGGTCATGATCCCAGGAATTGAGCCCCACATTGGGCTCTCTGCTCCACAGGGAGCCTGCTTCTTCCTCTATCTCTGCCTGCCTCTCTGCCTACTTGTGATTTCTGTCAAATAAATAAAAACTTAAAAAAAAGGAATTTGTATCATTATAAAAAAAATTCCACCTTCCAATTTACTCTACTTTTCTAATAGACTATGAGACTTAATAACAGAATATGAGACCCTTTTCTCATTTAAGTTAAAACAGACTAAGAAACCTTTAGAGATAGACTCTGGAAAGAGACCTTCAGTCTCAGTGAACATCCATCAGGATTTGCAAAGGGCTTTCAAAATGTCTGTGTAATAGCCTTGATTTTCCTACTGCCAGTTTTAATTTGATGTGGGACTGAGACCTACACTAATATGAATGTGGATAGATTTCCTCACCAAGCACATAACTAAAATATTCTGGCTTGGAGTATTCAAGCTAAAATAGACTTGATGCACATCTTATCTTCCAAATGTCTTTTTTTTTTTTTTCAAAATCAAACGTGTGTTATCTTTATTTTTTATTTATTTATTTTTTATTTTTTATAAACATATATTTTTATCCTCAGGGGTACAGGTCTGTGAATCACCAGGTTTACACACTTCACAGCACTCACCAAAGCACATACCTCCAAATGTCTTTTAAAGAATAAAGCGGCTCTCAGATAGCAAAGCTCAGGTTTTGGTGATCAGAACTGCTGTACTTGTTATTTGAGTATAATTAACATACAGTTTTATATTAGTTTCAGGTGTACAATATAATGATTCAACAATTCTATGTGCTGCTCAGTCCTCATCATGATCAGTGTACTCTGAATCCCCTACACTTATTTCACCCATCCTCTCTTCTGGCAAGCCCCAGTTTGTTCTCCATGTGTAAGTCTGGTTTTTGTCTGTATGTTTATCTCCTTTTTTCTTTGCATATTTTATTCCTTAAGTTCTACATATGGATGGAGCCATATGGTTTTTGGTTTCTCTGATGGACTTATTTTACTTAGCATTATACCCTCTAGGCTCATACAGTTGTTGCTAATGTCAAGATCCTGTTCTTTATGTTTTTTTTTTATTATGAATAATATTCTATTGTATAAATGTACCACTTATTCTTTATTGGTTCATCTATGGATGGGCACCTGTATTCCTTCCATATCTAGGTAATTTTAATAATGCTGTAATAAACATGGTGGTACATATGACTTTTCAAATTAGTGTTTTCATTTTCTTTGGATTAAATAGTCAATAGTGGAATTACTGGACTGTATGGTAATTTTTAAAAATATTTTAGTTTTTTATTTGTCAGAGAGAGAGAGAGAAAGAGAGAAACTATGAGAAGCAGGCAGAGGGAGAAGCAGGGTCCTCACTGAACAGGAAGGCTGATACAGGACATCATCCTAGGACCCTGGGTTCATGGTGTGAGCTGAAGGCAGACACTTAACCACCTAAGCCACACAGATGTCCCTATGGTAGTTCTATTTTTAATTTTTTGAGGACCTGCAATACTGTTTTCTATACTAACTGTACCAATTTATATTCCTACACCTTTTTGAGCTTGTTATTATGTTCTCTTGAGCTGTGTGTCTATTTTGGTGCCAGTACCATATTATTTTGATTACTAAGCTTTGTATATCTTGTCATATTTTTTATTCATATTTCCTTGTATCTTCTCACTTCCACAGGTCTTTAACCATTCACTTGACATTCAACTGTAAATGATCACCCACATTGATTCACGTGTTTCTAGGAACTTCTCCTTCTACTATATCTACACTAGGGTCTCCTGCCCATTCCATCTGAGGTGGCCCGTAGTTACAGGTGGGAGGTTTAGGAGTAGAAACACTTCTTTGAAATTTTTTGAATAATTTACTGCAGTAAGAGTTATGTGAACAACTCTTTAAAAGTTCTGGTACTGAAGAAAATCCCAAAACATTAAAAAATGGCCAATAATTTGATAGACATTTCTTTGAAGAAACTACACAAATGGTTAATAAGCACAAAAAAGTGTTTAATATTACTATCAGGGTAATGCAAGTCAAAACCACAATGAGATACCACCTCTCACTTATTACAGAGAATAACAAGTATTGATGAGGTTTGGGAGAAACTGAAGTTCTTGTGCACTGTTGGTGAGGGCGATAAATGGTGCAACCACTAGGAAAACAGTGTTGCAAGGTATTTTGATAAGTGGAAGAAACTAGTCATAAAAGTTCATATATTTTATGATTATATCTATATGAAATATAGATATGAAATTCCAGAATACTAAATCCATAGAGACAGAAAGTAGATTGCTTAAGACTGAGGAAGATGATGTAAAAGCCAAAAATTATGTGTTTTTTTGGTTATTGTTGTAAATATTCTGTTTATTTTAAATTTTATTCTAAATTGACTGTGGTAATGGTTTCACAACTCTTTGAATATAATTAAAGTTTCAGAATTGTATACTCTAGGCAGATACCTTGTACAGTATGTGAATTGTATCTCAATAAAGCTTTTATAAAGAGAAAAAGAAAGGGGAAAAAATGAGCCAGGGTTAATGTGGCTGGAGGGGCAGGGAAAGGTCACAGCTCTCCTCCCACTGTACCCCAATTTCTGCAAACAGAAGGAGAACTACTTGGTTTTCTCAGAAATACCTGCAGACCTTTTTCAGTCTGACAGAAGCTAACTTCTCTTCCTCTCATCTCTCACATGCTATCTTCTACCTAATACTGCCTATTACCAGTTTTATTCTTAGTAACCAAAATATGTATAAAAAGCTGTTTCATCAGAGTCACCTATTTATTTGAATACCATCCACATGTTTAAAGTTCTACTCTGTATTATGATAAATCATGGAGCTTGTCTTCAGCTGTCTGTTTTCACCCTAACCATTAAAAAGGCCTCTAGAAAACAGCTCTTTATCATGGACAGAAAGGCTGTAAAGATACAGCTCAGCTTTCTATGGCCAGAACAGCTCTTTATGTGTTTTTTCATAATGTCATCTGCAGACTTTGCTGCTTGCCCAATATGCAGCTTTATATCAGGGCATGGGTGAGGCCATTTATTATCAGAGTGCATATCCTCATACCATTTTCAATTTTACAGGGAATCTTAGCCCCCTTAAGCTGAAAGAAAAATGTAAAAAAAAAAAAAGGAAGAGGAAGAAGGAGCTCATGGTTTTATGTCAGGTAATGTCCTGTTCTTTCTCAAGGCAATAAGGCAAAAATATCTAGGAAGAAGGACGAGTTTTGTTAGAGGGATAGCAGGAAAGCCAGGAAGTCTGCTTCTGTACCATGAAAATATTGAGGGTATACATATCTTGTGGGCATTCAGGATTTACAAAATCTTTCCAGGGTCCCAGCCCATCATAACTGTTGTCACTTTTGCCCTTAGAAAGAAAATACACAAAGTTAGTAGGCTGAAGACCACATTTTCCTAAAAAGTACAATTATAAACATACTTTGAAGCATGTGCCCTGATGACTAGCATCTACCTCTGAATCACATCCTAGCACATTTCTGATGGATGGAGTTTCATCCTATAGAGGTCACAACAAATACACCTTTGAGTAGACCAAATGGTCTGAATTCTGTTGCTTACATATTTCAGGCTTAATGGAGTATGTTCATTCTACTAAACTTTTGAATTATCCACTGCCATATCCGATTTACTTTTAATTTGGTTTAATTCCACATTTACAAAATAGATGATTAAGTAATAATTGATAAAGTCTTTTTAATTGATTTATTTATTTTCAGAATGTAATCAGAGTTATGTGAACGACTCTTTACAAGTTATGGTACTAAAGAAAATCCCCAAACATTAAGAAATGGGCACAAAGTTGATAGACATTTCTTTAAAGAAACTACACAAATGGTTAATAAGCACACAAAAAAGTTCAATATTACTATCACGGGAATGTAAGTCAAAACTACAATGAAATATTCCCTTATTACAGAAAATAACAAGTATAATGAGGTTTTGGGAGAAATGGGAGCTCTTGTACACAGAAGCCAAGATCTACACAGCAGCACAAATAACAAACCAAAATTCAGAAAAAAGGAGAGAAGAATAAGCAATATAAATAGAAAATAAAAGGAAAAAACATTTATGTGCATTACATCAAGCTAGATAAAACCAGATCATGTTAATGGATGCATAGAAGACAAAATTTTACCTATAGAAGAATAAAGATAAAAATTACAGTGGACTTCCTTCACAAGCAATTCATGCAAAAAATGAATGAAGTATCAAAAGCTTCTGCACAACAAAGGAAACTGTCAAAAAAACAAAAAGACAACCCACAGAATGGGAGAAGATATTTGCAAATGACAGTACAGACAAAAGGTTGATATCCAGGATCTATAATGAACTCCTCAAACTCAACACACACAAAACAGGCAATCATATCAAAAAATGGGCATTATGAACAGACTTCTCCAATGAAGACATACAAATGGCTATCAGACACATGAAAAAATGTTCATCATCACTAGCCCTCAGAGAGATTCAAATTAAAACCACATTGAGATATCACCCTACACCAGTTAGAATGGCCAAAATTAACAAGACAGGAAACAACATGTGTTGGAGGGGATGTGGAGAAAGGGGAACCCTCTTACACTGTTGGTGGGAATGCAAGTTGGTGCAGCCTCTTTGGAGAACAGTGTGGAGATTCCTCAAGAAATTAAAAATAGAGCTTCCCTATGACCCTGCAATTGCACTCAGGGTATTTACCCCAAAGATACATATGTAGTGAAAAGAAAGGCCATCTGTACCCCAATGTTTATAACATCAATGGCCACGGTTGCCAAACTGTGGAAAGAACCAAGATGCCCTTCAACGAACAAATGGATAAGGAAGATGTGGACCATATACACTATGGAGTATTATGCCTCCATCAGAAAGGACGAATACCCAACTTTTGTAGCAACATGGAGGGGACTGAAAGAGATTATGCTGAGTGAAATAAGTCAAGCAGAGAGAGTCAATTATCATATGGTTTCACTTATTTATGGAGCATAACAAATAGCATGGAGGACATGGGGAGTTAGAGAGGAGAAGGGAGTTGAGGGAAATTGGAAGGGGAGGTGAACCATGAGAGACTAGACTCTGAAAAACAAGCTGAAGGTTTTGAAGGGGTGGAGGGTGGGAGGTCGGGGTACTAGGTGATGGGTATTATAGAGGGCACGGATTGCATGGAGCACTGGGTGTGGTGCAAAAATAATAAATACTGTTATGCTGAAAATAAAAAATAAATTAAAAAAAGAAATGAATGAAGTAAAATCTTTAAAGTGTTAAAGAAAAATAATGTAGAATTCCATATACCACTAAATAACCCATTCAAAATTGCATAGAAAAGAAGCATTCTGGATTATAGACTGAGAACATTTGAAAATCTGTTCCTTCATAATAGCAATGAGAATTTATCAAAATAAACCTTTTCAGAATTTTGGAAATTAACCAAGGACTTGTAATAATGGAAGAAGGATTTATTTAAAAAATGAATTAATCTCAGTAAGAACAATAAATTTGTGTCATTCTAACATGCCCTATTCCCATTTCCCTCTCCTAAGCTGCACAGTAGTCTTAAAATTGAGCAGCTCTGCAACAAATGTAGCTGTGAAAATCAGCATTCTGGCAGCCACTGGAGGGTAAGAATGAGTTTTAAACTTTACCCAAAACTGCATTCCTAGGTAACTGTCACTATTTTATCAAACAGATCCCTGGAAAATACCCATCCACAAGGATTAACTTTATTTGATATGAACAAGAGCTAGAGACTCTTTTCTTGTTGTTGTTATTGTTGTTTGTTTGTTTTTGTTTTAGTATCAGAAACAAAAAACAATGTTAGCTTTAATATTGCACGTGCCTCAGTTGGCAATACCATTTGGGGCAACTAAGGGCTAACCAAAACTTAAAAATAAAATCTGGGAAATGAAATAGGATAATTTGGAAAAGTTCATCAAATTCTTTGTGATCCAAAAGGACACGTGCATGTACAGGGCAATATGTATACTCAGAAAAGACTTGAAAAAGCCTTAATATATCACTTGTGACTAACCTTGAAGCTCTGAACAAACAGAAAGTGAAAGGGTAAAAACTCAGGGGATGAAGGTGTGTCCCAACTGCACAAAGCCCAGTAGAAAAATCTGGAAATTTTATTGGTCAAATCATTTAATGAGTCTTTGTGCAACCATTAGATAACCACTTAGTTAAACAACAGAGACTGCGCAGCCACAGATGACAAATAACACACACTTTATAGAACCAGTTCAGGGGCACCTGATGGGGGCGCTCATTCAGTTAGGTGTCTGCTTCACCTTTGGTCATGATCCCAGTGTTCTGCAATCAAGTCCTATGTTGGGTTCCCTACACAGCAGGGAGACTGCCTCTCCCTCTCCCCTTTTTCCTCCCACTGCTCGTGCTCACATTCTCTGTCAAATAAATAAATGACAACTTAAAAAAAAAAAAAAAAGACTTTCCATTCAGGAAAGTCACTAAATAAACAGTAGCGACAACACATATTAACAACAATAACAATGAGAAGGGTTATAATTTCCAGTGTTGTCACATGTTACTTAGTTTTTCATAACAACAAAAAAATAATACAAATGAAGAAAAAGGGAAGTATGTACTATGCACAAAACAAAAAGCAGAAAATAAAGACTGTCTCTCCCAGAGCAATCCTAGATGTTAGACTTGGTAGATAAATGTATAAAATCAGCTGCTATACTTATTTCAGACTTGAAGGAAAACATGGGGAAATAATTAAAATGTGACAAGTATATGTCATCAACTAAAAATATCAATACAAATAATTGTTTCAAAAATGGAAATTGTAGGGGCTCCTGGGTGGCTCAGTTAGTTAAGTGTCCAACTCAATTTGGCTCAGGCCATGATATCAGGGTTGTGAGGTTGGGTCACAGTGTCAGGTGCCATACTCAGGCAGAACCCTACTTAAGATTCTCTCTCTTCTCCTCTGCCATCCCCCCCCCCAATTTGCATGTCCTCTTCTCTCTGTCATTCTAAATAAATAAATATAGCAGGGGTAATGAATAATGACACAATTTGTATGACAATAATAGTACAGGAGACAGGGAGAGGGACAAGATGGCAGAGGAGTAGGAGATCTAAATTTCTTCTGGTTCCAGGAATTCAGCTAGATTGTTATCAAACCATTCTAAACACCTACAAACTCAACAGGAGATCAAAGACAAGAATAGCAGCAGTTCTACAAACACAAAACCACCACTTTCTGGAACGTAGAATGTGCAGAGAAGTGAATCTGAGACAATATTTGGAAAGTTAGACCATGGCCAGAGGGAGTCTCCATCATCCAGCTATTGGCAAGTAATAGAGAAGCAGAACACAAAATCAGAACTTTTAGAAATCTAAACCACTAAGGGATGTTGTCCCAGTGACTAAGTGGAGGGTGAAACCTTTGCTGGGACAGTGTGGTTTCAGGACCTTCAGGATCACAGAAAGACAGGGGGTTTCTGAGAGTGACAGAGCCCCCAAGTACCAGAGCAGGGAAGCCAGGTGCAAAGACAGAGCCAAGGATTGGGCTTGCAGCTCAGTGTTGCATAAACCATGATCCATGCACAGTCAGGCCACTACTCTTCCAGCAGGAGACCCAATAGTAGTAGATCTGGGGGAGACTCTCTGCTTCCCCTGGGAGGAGTGGTGTGGGAACACGCCACAGGAATCTGCTGCGTTTGGAAAGGAAATGGGGTCCTGTGCCAGAGATAGAAAAATGCTTGGTCACAGGCTGGGTGAGCACAGAGTGTGGCCAGAGACTAGGGACACGGGAGTGATTAAATGTTTTTCTATGAGGGCTCACTGAGGAGTGGGGCCCTGAGATTGGGATGGTGCCAGAGATTGGGAGGCCACCATTTTCATTCTTGACCACCAAAGCTGAATAGAAAGCTTTCGGGAAACAAATGCTACAGAGAGCAAACTAAGGCAGATTGCTTAGCCTGGCCACTGGCAAGGGTGGTACAATTCTGCCTCACGCAAAGACATTTGAGAATCACTGCAACAGGTCCCCTCCCTCAGAAGATCAGCAAGAACATCCAGCCAAGACCAAGTTTACCAATCAATGAGAGCTGCAAAATGCCAGCACAAGGGGAAAACAGCACATAGAATTTATGGTTTTTCTCCCATGATTCTTTAGTCTCTCAAAGTTAACTCTTTTTGAATTTTCTTTCTTTATTTATTTTTTTAAATTTTCTTCTTTCCTTTTCCAATTAACATCTTATTAATTCCATGTTTAAAATAGTTTTTTATTTACTTAACTTTTATTTATTTAATTTGTTTTTTATTTTCAGCATAACAGTACTCATTATTTTTGCACCACACCCAGTGCTCCATGCAATCCGTGCCCTCTATAATACCCACCACCTGGTACCCCAACTTCCCACCCCCTGCCCCTTCAAAACCCTCAGATTGTTTTTCAGAGTCCATAGTCTCTCATGGTTCACCTCCCCTTCCAATTTTTCCCAACTCCCTTCTCCTCTCTAACTCCCCATGTCCTCCATGCTATTTGTTATGCTCCACAAATAAGTGAAACCATATGATAATTGACTCTCTCTGCTTGACTTATTTCACTCAGCATAATCTCTTCCAGTCCCGTCTATGTTTCTACAAAAGTTGGGTATTCGTCCTTTCTGATGGAGGCATAATACTCCATAGTGTATATGGACCACATCTTCCTTTTTTTTTTTTTAATTTTCATTCTACAGCCATAAAGGGAACAATCTTCCAAATCCAGGAGGCACAGACAATCCCACTCAAAATCAATAAAATAAGTCAACACCACAATATCTAATAGTAAAGTTTACAAATCTCAGAGACAAAGAGGAAATCCTAAAAGTAGCTTGGGACAAGAGGTCTGTAACATATAATGGTAGAAACCTTAGATTGCAAGCAGACCTATCTACAGAAATCTGGAAGGCCAGAAAGGACTGGCATGATATTTTCAGGCATTAAATGAGAAAAATATGCAGAGAAAAATATGGATATAATACTCTGCCTTATAGGAAATTTTGAAAGGTGTCCTCTAAGAAAAGAGAGAGCCTAAAAGTAACATAGATCAGAAAGTAACAGAGACAATATACAGTGACAGTCACTCTACAGGCAATACAAGGACACTAAGTTCATATTTTCAATAATTACCCTGAATGTAAATGGGCTAAATGCCCCAATCAAAACACACAGCTTATCATATTGGATAAGAAAAATAAGACCTATCAATATGCTGTCCAAAAGAGACTCATTTTAGACCCAAAGGCACCTCCAGATTTAAAGTGAGGGTGTGGAAAACCATTTACCATGCTAACAGACCTCAAAAAAGGCTGGGGTGGCAATCCTTATTTAAGACAAATTAGACTTTAAACCAAAGACTATAATAAGAGATGAGGAAGAATACTATATCACATTTAAAGGGCCTGTGCAATAAGTTCTAACAATTGTAATTATTTATGCCCATAACATGGAAGAAGCCAATTATATAAGTCAATTAATAACAAAGTCAAAGTCAAAGAAACACATCAACAATAATACAATAACAGTATGGAGCTTCAACACCTCTCTCACTGCAATGGATAGGTCCTCTAAGCAAAAGATCAACAAGGAAATAAAGTCTTTAAATGACAAACTGAATCAGATGAACTTCACAGATATATTTCAGAACATTCCATCCCAAAGCAACAGAATACACATGCTTCTCTAATGCACATGGAACATCATCCAGAATAGATAATTTCCTGGATCACAAATCAGGTCTCAAACATTACCAAAAGATTGGGGTCATTCCCTGCATATTTTCAGACCACACTGTCTTGAAACACAGACTCAATCAAAAGAGGAAAGTTGGAAAGAAATAAAATACATGGAGGCTAAAGAACATCCTACTGAAGAATGAATGGGCCAACCAGGAAATTAAAGAAGAATAAAAAAAAATAATGAAACACATGAAAATGAAAACACACTCCCAAAAATCTTTGGGATGCTGCAAAGGTGGTCCTAAGAGGAAAGTATATAGCAATACAAGCCTTTCTCTAAGAAACAAGAAAGGTCTCAAAAACACAACCTAAAAACAATCTGAGGGGTTTGAAGTGGCAGGGGGGTGGGAGGTTGGGGTACCAGGTGGTGTGTTTGGTGAAAAATAATGAATACTGTTTTTCTGAAAATAAATAAATTAATTTAATTAAGAAAAAAACACACAACCTAACCCTACACCTAAAGGAGCTGGACAAAGAATAGCAAATAAAGCCTAAATCCAACAGGAGAAGAGAAATAATAAAGATCAGAGCAAAAATCAATGAAATAGAAACCAAAAGAACAGTAGAACTGATTCACAAAACTAGGAGCTGGTTCTTTGAATCAGTAAGATTGCTAACTAGCCAGACTTATAAAAAAGAGAGAGAGAGAGAGAGGGGGGACTCAAATTAATGTAATCATGAACAAAAGAGAAGATATCACAACGAACACTGAAGAAATATAAACAATTATAAAAACATATTATGAACAACTATATGCCAACAACCCAGATTATCTGGAAGAAATGGATGCATTAATACTGGGTATTTACCCTAAAGATACAAACGTAGTGATCCAAAGGGGCATGTGCACCCAAATGTTTATAGCAGCAATGTCCACAATAGCCAAACTATGGAAAGAACCTAGATGTCCATCAACAGATGAATGGATCAAGAAGATGTGGTATATATACACAATGGAATACTATGCAGCCATCAAAAGAAATGAAATCTTGCCATTTGCGACAACATGGATGGAACTAGAGTGTATCATGCTTAGCGAAATAAGTCAAGCAGAAAAAGACAAATATCATATGATCTCCCTGATATGAGGAAGTGGTGATGCAACATGGGGGCTTAAGTAGATAGGAGAGGAATCAATGAAACAAGATGGGATTGGAAGGGAGACAACCCATAAGTAACTCTTAATCTCACAAAACAAACTGAGGGTTGCTTGGGGGAGGGGAGTTGGGTGAAGGGGGTGGGGTTGTGGACATTGGGTAGGGTATGTGCTTTGGTGAGTGCTGTGAAGTGTGTAAACCTGGTGATTCACAGACCTGTACCCCTGGGGATAAAAATATTATGTTTCTTAAAAAAAAAAAGAAAAAAAAAAGAAATTGATGCATTACTAGAGATGTATAATCTACCAAAACTGAACCAGGAGGAAAGAGAAAACCTGAACATACCTATAACCAGTAAGGAAATTGAAGCAGTAACAAAAATCACCCAACAAACAAGAGTCTAGGGCAGATGGTTTCCCAGGAGAATTCTACCAAATATTTAAAGAATAATACCTATTCTCCTGAAACTATTCCAAAAAATAGAAATGGAAAGAAGACTCCCAAACTCATTTTATAAGGCCAGTATTACCTTGATCCCAATACCAGACAAAGACCCCATCATAAAGGAGATTTACAAACCAATATCCCTGATGAACATAGATGCAAAATTTCTCAATAATATACTAGCCAATAGGATCCAACAGTACATTAAAAGGATCATTTACCACAACCAAGTGGGATTTATTCCTGGGCTCTAAGGTTGGTTCAACATCCACAAATCAATCAATGTGATACAATACATTAATAAAAGAAAGAACAAGTACCATGTGATACTCTCAATAGATGCAGAAAATGCATTTGACAAAGTACCTCATCATTCCTTGATTAAATCTCTTCATAGTGTAGGGATTAAAGGGTACATACCTCAATATCATAAAAGCCATCTATGAAAAGCCCACAGAAAATATCATTCTCAATGGGGACAACTAAGAGCTTTGCCTCTAAGGTCAGGAACACAGCAGAGATGTCCACTATCACCACTGCTATTCAGCATAGTACTAGAAGTCCTAACCTCAGCAATCAGACAATAAAAAGAAATAAAAGGCATCCAAATTGGCAAAGAAGTCAAACTCTCACTCTTTGCAGATGATATGATAATTTATGTGGAAAACCCAAAAGTCTCCATACCCAAACTGCTAGAACTCATATAGGAATTCATTAAAATATCACCAACAATAAGACAGAAGAAAGGATTAAGGAGTTGATCCCATTTACAATTGCACCCAAAACCACAAGATATCTAGGAATAAATCTAACCAAAGAGGCAAAGAGTCTGTACTTAGAAAACTACAGAATACTCATGAAAGAAATTGAGAAAGGCACAAAGAAGTGGAAAAAATGTTCCATGCTCATGGATTGGAAGAACAATATTGTGAAAATGTCTATGCTACATAGAGCAATCTACACATTTAATGCAATCCCTATCCAAATACCATCAACTTTTTCATAGAAATGAGACAAATAATCCTAAATTTTGTATGGAACCAGAAAGGCCCTGAATAGCCAGAGGAATGCTGAAAAAGAAAACCAAAGCTGTTGGCATCACAATTCCAGACCTCATGCTCTATTACAAAGCTGTAATCACCTGGACAGTATGGTACTGACACAAAAACAGACACAGAGATCAATAGAACAGAATAGATAGCCCATATATGGACCCTCAACTCTATGGTCAACTAATCTTCGACAAAGAAGGAAATAATATCCAATGGCAAAAAGACAGTCTTTTTACCAAATGGTGTTGGAAAATTGGACAGCCCACATGCAAAATATGAAACTGGACCATTTCCTTACAACACACCAAAATAGAACCAAAATGGATGAAAGACCTAAATCTGATACAGGAATCCATAAAAAAATTCTTGAGGTGAACACAGCAACTTCTTCGACCTCAGCTGCAGCAACTTCTTCCTAAAAACATCGCCATTAGCATGAGAAGGACAAAAATGAACTTTCGAGACTTCATCAGGATAAAAAGCTTTTATACTGCAAAGGAAACAATCAACAAAATCAAAGAAACAAATGACAAAATGGGAGAATATATTTGCAAATGGCATATCAGATAAAGGGCTAGTATCCAAAATCTATAAAGAACTCCCCAAACTAAACACTCAAAGATCAAATAATCCAATCAAGAAATGGGCAGAAGACATGAATGGACATTTCTGCCAAGAAGACATCCAAATGGCCAACAGACAAATGAAAAAGTGCTCCACATCACTATGCATCAGAGAAATAAAAATCAAAACCTCAGTGAGTTACCACCTCACACCAGTCAGAATGGCTAAAATAAGAAGTGAAGAAATGACAGATGTTGGTGAGGATATGGAGAAAGGGGAACCCTCCTACACTGTTGGTGGGAATGCAAGCTAGTGCTGCCACTCTGGAAAACAGTATGGGGGTTCCTAAAACGTTGAAAATAGAGTTACTCAGCAATTGCACTACTGGGAATTTACCCCAAAATACAAATGTAGTGATCTGAAGAGGTATGTGCACTTCAATGTTTATAGCAGCAATGTCTATAGGAAACAAACTGAGGTTTGCTGGAGGGGAGGTGGGTTCAGGATGAGGTAATTGGGTGATGGGCATTCAGAAGGGCACATGATGTGATGAGCACCAGGTATTACATGCAATTGATGGATTGTTGAACACTACATCTGAAACTAATGATGTACTATATGTTGGCTAGTTGAATTTAAATTAAAGAAAAATCATATGAAAGTGTAAGGAATCCAAAATACACAAAGCATTCCTGAAAAAGAACAAAATATGTACCAACTCACAACTTTCCTACTTTGAAAACCCACATAAAAATATACAGTAAGAATAATAAATTGTGGTACTGTGATAAAGATAGATGTGCAGATATGTGGAACAGAACTGATTGTGCAAAAAAGGAGCCTTATGTTTTTGCCAGTTTTTAAAAAAAAATTTGAAAATAATTTAATGTGAATTTTTTTAATGTGAATAATTTTTAATGTGAATTTTTAAAAAGTTTTTATTTAAATTCCAATTAGTTAATATACATGTAATATTACACGTATATGTGTTCTTGTGTAGAATTTAGTGATTCATGACTTACATACAACAGCCAATGCTCATAGAAGTGCCCTCCTTAATACCCATCACCCATTTAACCCCTCCCCCTGCTTATCAACCCTCCAGCAACCCTCAGTTTGTTCTCTATACTTAAGGGTCTGTTTTATGGTTTGCCTCTCTTCCCCCACTCATGTTCATCTGTTTTCTTTCTTATATTCCATATGTGAGTGAAATCACATGGTATTTGTCTTTCTCTGACACTTAGCATAATATTCTCTAGATCCATCTGTTTCATTGCAAATAGCAGGATTTTATTATTCTTTATGGCTTAATAATATTCCATTGTATATTTATAACACTTTTTAAATTTTTTTTATTTCTTTTCAGCATAACAGTATTCATTGTTTTTGCACCACACCCAGTGCTCCATGCAATCTGTGCCCTCCCTAATGTCCACCACCTGGTTCCCCCAACCCCCCCCAAAACCCTAAGATTGTTTTTCAGAGTCCATAGTCTCTCATGGTTCACCTCCCCTTCCAATTTCCCTCAACTCCCTTCTCCTCTCCATCTCCCCTTGTCCTTCATGTTATTTGTTATGCTCCACAAATAAGTGAAACCATATAATTGACTCTCTCTGCTTGACTTATTTCACTCAGCATAATCTCTTCCAGTCCTGTCCATGTTGCTAAAAAAGTTGGGTATTCATCCTTTCTGATGGAGGCATAATACTCCATAGTGTATATGGACCACATCTTCCTTATCCATTCATCCGTTGAAGGCCATCTTGGTTCTTTGCATAGTTTGGCGACTGTGGCCATTGCTGCTATAAACATTGGGGTACAGATGGCCCTTCTTTTCACTACATCTGTATATTTGGGGTAAACACCCAGCAGTGCAAGTGCCGGATCATAGGAAAGTTCTATTTTTAATTTCTTGAGGAATCTCCACACTGTTCTCCAAAGAGGCTGCACCAACTTGCATTCATACCAACAGTGTAAGAGGGTTCCCCTTTCTCCACATCCTCTCCAACACACGTTGTTCCTGTCTTGCTAATTTTGGCCTTTCTAACTGGTGTAAGATGGTATCTCAATGTGCTTTTCATTTGAATCTCCCTGAGGGCTAGTGATGATGAACATTTTTTCATGTGTCTGATAGCCATTTGTATGTCTTCATTGGAGAAGTCTGTTCATATCTTCTGCCCATCTTTTGATATGATTGCCTGTTTTGTGTGTGTTGAGTTTGAGGAGTTCATTATAAATCCTGGATATCAACCTTTTGTCTGTACTGTCATTTGCAAATATCTTCTCCCATTCAGTGGGTTGCCTCTTTGTTTTCTTGACTGTTTCCTTTGCTGTGCAGAAGCTTTTGATCTTGATGAAGTCCCAAAAGTTCATCTTTGCTTTTGTTTCTTTTGCCTTTGGAGACATATCTTGAAAGAAGTTGCTGTGGCTGATATCGAAGAGGTTACTGCCTATATTCTCCTCTAGGATTCTGATGGATTCCTGTCTCATGTTGAGGTCTTTTATCCATTTTGTGTTTATCTTTGTTTATGGTGTAAGAGAATGGTCAAGTTTCATTCTTCTACATATAGCTGTCCAATTTTCATTACTCTTTATCATTGAATAATATTCCATTGTGTATTTACACCAGATATTTTTTAGTCATTCATCAGTCAGTGGACATTTGGAATGCTTCCATAATATGACTGTTGTAGATGATACTACTATAAGTATCAGGGTACATGTATATCTTTGAATTATCACTTTTGTATATTTTAGGTAAATACCTGGTAATGTAATTGATAGATTTTAGGGTAGCTCTATTTTTTAACTTTTTATAAAAAATTTTTACCTATTTATTTGAGATAGAGTGAGAGCATGAGGGAGGGGGAGGAGCAGAGGTAGAGGCTGAGCAGGGAGCCTGAAGATGTTTTTGATCCCAGGACCCTGGGATCATGTCCTGAGCTGAAGGCAGATGCTTAACCCACTGAGCCACCCAGGTGCCCCTATTTTTAACTTTTTTAGGAAACTCCATAATGTTTTCCAGAGGGACTGAACAAGTTTGTAGTTCCATCAGCAGAGTAGGAGGTTTCCTCTTTCTCCTGATCTTGCTGTTAATACCTTTGTTTCTTTTGTTGTGGAGTTTAATCATTCTGACAACAATCAGTTATGATGTGATACCTCTTTGTAGTGTTGATTTGCATTTCCCTGATGATCAGCAATGTTGAGCGTCTTTTCATATGTCTGGTAGCCATCTGGATGTCTTCTTTGGGATAATGTCTATTAATATCTTTTGCCAATTTTTAATTGGATAATTCATTTTCTGGGTGTTGAGTTTGATAATTTCTTTATGTACTTTGTTTATTAACTGTAGTTGTACGTATATTTCTGTTTTTCTTCCTGTCCTATTGATCTATGTGTCTATTTTTGTGGCAATACCATGCTGTCTGGATCACTACAGTTTTGTAATATAACTTAAAGTCCAGATTCTGATGATTCCATTGTGCTTCATTTTTACAAGGTTACTTTGGCTATTTAGGATTTTTTTTTTCAGTTCCATACAAATTTTAGGATTTTCTATTCTAGTTCTATGAAAAATGCTGTTGCTATTTTTATGGGGATTGCATTAAATGTGTAGATTGTTTTGGGTAGCATATACATTTTAACAAAATTTGTCATTCCAATGCATGAACATGGAATGTCTTTCCATTTCCTTGTCTCATCTTCAATTTATTTCATCAGTATTTTAGAGTTTTTGGAGTACAGTCCTTTCACCATTTGGGTAGGTTTATTCTTATCTATCTTACTGTTTTTGTTGAACTTTTACATGGGATTGATTCCTTGAGTTCCTTTCTGCTGCTTCATTATTGTTTATAGAAATGGAAGATTTCTCTTTTTTTTTTTTATAAACATATATTTTTATCCCCAGGGGTACAGGTCTGTGAATCACCAGGTTTACACACTTCACAGCACTCACCAAAGCACATACCCTCCCCAATGTCCATAATTCCACCCCCTTCTCCCAGACCCCCTCCCCCCAGCAACCCTTAGTTTGTTTTGTGAGATTAAGAGTCACTTATGGTTTGTCTCCCTCCCAATCCCATCTTGTTTCATTTATTGGAAGATTTCTTTTTTTTTTTTAAGATTTATTTATTTATTTGACAGACAGAGATCACAAGTAGGCAGAGAGGCAGACAGAGAGAGAGGAGGAAGCAGGCTCCCTGCTGAGCAGAGAGCCCGATGTGGGGCTCCATCCCAGGACCCAGGGATCATGACCTGAGCTGAAAGCAGAGGCTTTAACCCACCCAGGTGCCCTAGAAATGGAAGGTTTCTGAGCACTGATTTTGTATTCTGCAACTTTACTGAATTTATTTATCAGTTCTAGCAGTTTTGTTTTGTTTAGTTTCATGGAGTATTTCCATGGATTTTTATGTAGAGTATTGTTTCAACAGCAAATAGAGAATATTTTCCTTCTTTCTTGATTATTTGGATAATTTTTATTTCTTATTTTTGTCTGATTGTTGTGGCTAGGACTTCCAGTATTATGTTAAATAACAGTGTTGAGAGTGGACATCCATATCTTATTCCTGACTGTACAGGAAAAGCTCAGATTTTTACCTATGAGGATGATATTAGCAGTGTTTTTTTCACTTATGGCTCTTATTATGTTGATTTACATTTTCTCGAAACATACTTGGTTGAAGGTTTTTATCATGAATAGACGTTGTATAGTGTTAGATGCTTTTTCTGTATCTATCAAAATGATCATATGATTCTTATCCTTTCTTTTATTAATGTGGTGTGTCATGCTGATTGTTTTCCAAATATTGAACCACCCTTGCAACATAGAAATAAATGCCACTTGATTGTGAGGAATGATTTTTTAATTTTTTTTTCTTGGATTGGTTTTGTTAGTATTTTATTGAGAATTTTTGTATTCATGTTCACCTGGGATATTGGCATATTGGAGTCTTTATTTGGTTTTGGTACCAGAATAATGCTGGCCTCATAGAATGAATTTGGAAGTTTAACCTCCTTTTTTAATGATATATAATAGTCTCAGAGGAAAAAGTATTGACTCTTCTTTAAATGTTTGATAGAGGGACACCTGGGTGGCTCAGTGGGTTAAAGCCTTTGCCTTCGGCTCAGGTCATGATACCAGGGTCCTGGGATCAAGCCCCGCATCGGGCTCTCTGCTCAGTGGAGAGCCTGCTTCCCTTCCTGTCTCTCTGCCTGCCTCTGCCTACTTGTGATCTCCATCTGTCAAATAAATAAATAAATAAATAATCTTAAAAAAAAAGTTTGGTAGAATTTGCCTGTGAAGTTGTCTGGCCCTGGACTTTTGTTTCTTGGAAGTATTTTTTTTTTTAAGATTTTATTTATTTATTTGACAGAGAGATCACAAGTAGGCAGAGGCAGGCAGAGAGACAGGAAGGGAAGCAGGCTCTCCGCTGAGCAGAGAGCCCGAGCGGGGCTCAATCCCAGGACCCTGGGATCATGACCTGAGCCGAAGGCAGAGGCTTTAACCCACTGAGCCACCCAGGCACCCCAATTGGAGGTATTTTGATTACTGATTCAATTTCTTTGCTAGTTGTCAGTCTGTTAAAGTTTTCTATTTCTTCCTCTTTCAGTTTTTTGTAGTTTGTATGTTTCTAGGAATTTATCCATTTCTTCTGGTTTGCCCAAATTTCTGTCATATACGTTTTCATAATACTCTCTTATAATTGTCTGTATTTCTGTGCTGAAGGTTGTTATTTTTCCTCTCTCACTTGCAATTTTATTTATTTGGGTCCTTTTCTTTTCTTTTTGATATTTCTGGCTAGGGGTTTATCACTTCTTTAAGTTTTTAAAAAGAAACAGCTCCTGGTTTCATTGATATGCTCTGTTGTTTGCTTGTTTTTTTTTTTTTTTCGATATCATTTATTTCCGCTCCAATATTTATTATTTCCCTTCTTCTGCTGCCTGTACACTTCATTTGTTGTTCTTTCTCTAGTTTCTATAGGTGTAACATTAGGTTGTTTAGTTGAGCTTTTACCTGTGTCTTAAGTTAGGTCTGCATTGCCATACATTTCCCTTTTACGGTCTATTTTCTTGCATCCCAAAGAGTTGGGAACACTGAGTTTTCATTTTCAATTGTCTCCATGTATTATTTTTTCATAATTAAATTTATTTATTTTCAGCATAACAGCATTCATTAATTTTTTCACCACACCCAGTGCTCCATGCAATCCGTGCCCTCTATAATACCCACCACCTGGTACCCCAACCTCCCACACCCCCGCTACTTCAAACCCCTCTGATTGTTTTTCAGAGTCCATAGTCTATCATGATTCACCTCCCCTTCCAATTTACCCCAACTCCCTTCTCCTCTCTAACTCCCCATGTCCTCCATGCTATTTGTTATGCTCCACAAATAAGTGAAACCATATGATAATTGACTCTCTCTGCTTGACTTATTTCACTCAGCATAATCTCTTCCAGTCCTGTCCATGTTGCTAAAAAAGTTGGGTATTCATCCTTTCTGATGGAGGCATATTACTCCATAGTGTATATGGACCACATCTTCCTTATCCATTCATCCATTGAAGTCCATCTTGGTTCTTTGCATAGTTTGGCGACCGTGGCCATTGCTGCTATAAACATTGGGGTACAGATGGCCCTTCTTTTCACTACATCTGTATCTTTGGGGTAAATACCCAGGAGCGCAATTGCAGGGTCATAGGGAAGTTCTATTTTTAATTTCTTGAGGAATCTCCACACTGTTCTCCAAAGAGGCTGCACCAACTTGCATTCCCACCAACAGAGGAAGAGGGTTCCCCTTTCTCCACATCCCCTCCAACACATGTTGTTTCCTGTCTTGCTAATTTTGGCCATTCTAACTGGTGTAAGGTGATATCTCTATGTGGTTTTAATTTGAATCTCCCTGAGGGCTAGTGATGATGAACATTTTTTCATGTGTCTGATAGCCATTTGTATGTCTTCATTGGAGAAGTCTCTGTTCATATCTTCTGCCCATTTTTTGATACGATTGCCTGTTTTGTGTGTGTTGAGTTTGAGGAGTTCATTATAGATCCTGGATATCAACCTTTTGTCTGTACTGTCATTTTATAAAGCTGTGGTCACCACGACAGCATGGAACTGGTGTAAAAACAGACACATAGACCAGTAGAACAGAGTAGAGAGCCCAGATATGGACCCTCAACTCTATGGTCAATTAATCTTCGACAAAACAGGAAAAAATATACAGTGGAAAAAAGACAGTCTCTTCAATAAATGGTGCTGGGAAAACTGGGCAGCTATAGGTAGAAGAATGAAACTCAACCATTCTCTTACACCGTACACAAAGATAAGCTCAAAACGGATAAGAGACCTCAATGTGAGACAGGAATCCATCAGACTCCTAGAGGAGAACATAGGCAATAATCTTTTCGATATCAGCCACATCAACTTCTTTCAAGATATGCCTCCAAAGGCAAAGGAAACAAAAGCGAAGATAAACTTTTGGGACTTCATCAAAATCAAAAGCTTTGCACAGCAAAGGAAACAGTCAAGAAAACAAAGAGGCAACCTATGGAATGGGAGAAGATATTTGCAAATGACAGTACAGACAAAAGTTTGATATCCCTGTATTATTATATATATATAGAGATAGATAGATCTATCTATCTATCTCTATATATATATATCTTCTTTTGATTTCCTATTTGACCCATTCATTGTTTAGTAGCATGGTATTTACCTCATGTATTTGTGGTCATTCCAAATTTTTTCTTGTGGTTATCTTCTAGTTTCATAGTGTTGGGGACACAATAGGCTCATAGTATAATTTCAATCTTTCTGTATTTTTTAGGCCCAATTGGCAACCTAATTTTTTTATCAATTTTGGTATTGTTCCATGTGCACTTGAAAAGAATGTGTGTTCTACTGATTTAGGATGGATTGTTTTGAATATATTTGTTAAATCCATCTGGTAAGTGTGTCATTCAAAGTCACTGTTTCCTGGTTGATTTCCTGTTTAGGTGATCTGTCCATTGATGTAAATGGGATGCTAAATTCCGTACTATTATTGCAATTAGTTCTTTTATGTTTGTTATTAATATTTTATTTATTTGGGTGCTCCAATGTTGGGTGCATAAATGTTTACAATTTTGACAACTGCTTATTTGTCCCTTTATTTATTTATTTATTTATTTGACAGAGAGAAATTACAAGTACACTGAGAGGCAGGCAGAGAGAGAGAGAGAAGGAAGCAGGCTCCCCGCTGAGCCGAGAGCCCGATGCGGGACTCGATCCCAGGACCCTGAGATCATGACCCGAGCCGAAGGCAGCGGCTTAACCCACTGAGCCACCCAGGCGCCCTTATTTGTCCCTTTTATTATGATATATGCTCTTCTTTGTCTCATGTTACTTTGTTTTAAACTCTAGTTTTTCAGATATAAGTATTGCTACTCCAGTTTTCGACAACCATTTGCATGATGGTTGTCAAAGAAAATTGGAATAGTAATAGTTGTTTCTCCATCCCCTCACTTTCAATCTGCAAGGTATTTATTTTTTGATCTAAAATGACTCTCTGAGGTGACTGGGCTGATCAGCTGGTTAAGTATCTGCTTTCAGCTCAGGTCATGATCCCAGAGTCCCAGGATGGAGCCCCAGGTTGGGCTCCCTGCTCAGCAGGAAGTCTGCTTCTCCCTCTTTCTGTCCCTCCCTCTGCTCCTTCTCTCTCTTTCTCTGTCTCTTTTTCCTTGCTCACTCTATCAAATAAATAAAATCTTTTAAGAAAGAGCTGATATGCCCTTTAACAGATGAATGGTTAAAGAAGATGTGGCCCATATATACAATGGAATATTACTCAGCCATCAGAAAGGACAAATACCCAACTTTTGAACCAACACGGATGGGACTGGGGAGACTATGCTGAGAGAAATAAGTCAAGGAGAGAAAGCTAATTATCATATGATTTCACTTACTTGTGGAACATACGGAATAACATGGAGGACATTAGGAGAAGGAAAGGAAAAGTGAATTGGGGGAAATCAGAGTGGGATATGAATCATGAGAGGCTGTGGACTTTAAGAAACAAGCTGAGGGTTTTAGAGAGGAGGATGGTGGCAGATGGGTGAGCCTGGTGGTGGGTATTAAGGAGGGCATGTATTTCATGAAGGCCTGGGTATTGAACATAAACAATGAATCCTGGAACACTGCATCAAAAACTACTGATGTATTTTATGCTGACTAGCATAACACAACACAAGAATACTTTAAAAAGGTAAAAATAAGTAAAGAAAGAAAGAAAATAAGTCTCCTATAGACAACACAGAGGTAGGTCTTGTATTTTATGCCTTCTGATAGCCCGTGTGTTTTGGTTGGAGCATTTAGTCCAAAGTAATAATTGATTTATAGGTACTTATTCCTATCTTTTTACTTGGTTTTCGTTGTTGTTGCTTTTGTTTCTGGAAACTTTCTCCGATTCTTTCTTGTATTAGTCACTTGTGGTCTCTTCTTTCCAATCAAAGAGTCCCCTTTAAGTCCCCTTTAATATTTCTTCCTTTTTTTTTCTTTTCTTTCCTTTTCTCTCTCTTTTTTTAAATTATTATTATTATTTTTTTTATTTTTGGAGAGAGAGAGATGGGGGGAGGGTCTGAGGGCAAGTAAGAGAGAATTTTATGCCGGCTCCACACTGGACAGAGAATACAATATGGGGTTTGATCTCAGGTAATGACCTGAGCCAAAATCAAGAGTCAGACACTTAAGTGACTGAGCCTTTCAAGTGCCTCCCCCACTTTAATACTTCTTGAAGGGATGGTACAGTGGTCATAAACTCCTTTAATTTTTGGTTGTCAGGGAAAGTATTTATCTCTCCTTCTATTCTGAATGATAGTCTTGCTAGAGTGTTTTTTGTTGGAAATTTTTCTCATTCAGCATTTTGAATATATTATGCTACTCTCTTCTGACTTGCCAAGTTTCAGTTGAGAAATCTCCAGCTTACATTATGTGTCTTTCCCTGTAATTTGAGGACTTCTTTTGTTTTGCTGATTTTAAGTTCTTTTTTTTTTCTTTATCAATATATTTTGAAGATGTAATTATTATATGTGTTGGTGTTGGCTGGCTTTTGTTGATTTTAATGTTTATTCTTCATGCCTCCTGGATCTGGATGTCTGTTTTCTTCCCCAGATTAGGGAACTTCTCAGTTGTTATTTCTTCAAATACATTTTCTGACCCCCTTTCTTCTTCTTCTTCTTCTTCTGGGACTTCTATGATATGAATTTTACTATGTTTGATGGAGTTACTGATTTCTCTAAATGTATTCTCGTGTTGTGTAATTCTTCTATCTTTGTTTTTTTTTATTTTGATTTTTTTTATTATTTATTTATTTTTTTAAATTAATTTTTTATTTTTTATAAACATATATTTTTATCCCCAGGGGTACAGGTCTGTGAATCACCAGGTTTACACACTTCACAGCACTCACCAAAGCACATACCCTCCCCAATGTCCATAATTCCACCCCCTTCTCCCAAACCCCCTCCCCCCAGCAACCCTCAGTTTGTTTTGTGAGATTAAGAGTCACTTATGGTTTGTCTCCCTCCCAATCCCATCTTGGAGGAAGGACACTATATCATATTCAACGGGTCTGTCCAACAAGAAGATTTAACAATTTTAAATATCTATGCCCCCAGCGTGGGAGCAGCCAACTATATAAACCAATTAATAACAAAATCAAAGAAACACATCAACAATATCTTTGTTTTTTTTTAGCTTCATTATTTTCTATTATTTTGTCCCCTAAATCACTAATTCATTCCTCTGCTTCCTCCAGCCTGGTGTTCATTGCACCAAGTCTGTTTCTAGTCTTGGCAATTGCATTCTTCATCTCTGATTTTTTAAAAATTCTTTTACCCGTTTTAAGGGTCTTATGATTTTCTTCTTTTCTCAAGAACAGAGAATATCCTAATGACTCTTTGCCTTCAATTCTCCATGCGGCATGTTATTTACATCTGTTTTACTTAGTTCTCTGGCCATGGACTTATCTTGTTCTTTCATTTGTGATAAATTCCTCCATCTTGACATTTTTTCCAAGTGTCTGCCTTCTTCTCTGTGTTAGAAAAGCCAGTTGGGCCTCCTGCTCCTGGAAATAATGGTCATATGAAGAAAAGGTCATGGTATTTGTATCTCTGGTGTGAGCTATGCACACTGCTGTTATGCTTTTTTTCTGTTATATCCTTAATGCCATTTGTCTACCGAGGTTCTCCTTGCCTTCTCTGGGCAATATTTGGTCCCTAGCTGAATATGATGAGTTTTAACTAGGTGTGCCCTGATCTGCTTATGAATTTAGCTCAGACACTACTTTCAACAAAACTGAGGCCCTGTAAAACTCTCTAGTGGGAATATGTGGCATGGACAGGGTTTGTGCTGGTATCCTCAGGGAAGACCTCATGTCTCTGGAACTGAGTCTAGCTTGGGTGAGGAGAGTCTTGATATAGCATAGAGGAGAGTGGAGCTTGGTGTAAGGAAGTTAGGCAGCAAGTGTCAGCACAGCATTGCTTCCTGCAGGTGGAACTGTTTATGCTGAAGGTGAAGGAGGAAATGGCACTGGACAGCTCCTTTTTGCCTGGGTAACAGGTGTCTTCATGCATGCTGCCTTTCAGGGTACATGCTAACAGAAGAGTGGATAATCTCCCCACTGTGTTCCCCAGACATTCTTAAGATTATCATTTCCATGTTGTCTACCCTTGGATAGTGTCTTCTCTCTGGGAGCAACACAGTACCCTCTTGGCTCTTTTCCAGCCAAGGCCACTGACCTTTACAACTCCAGAGAGTAAGCCCCACTGGTTGCAAGAACTTATCACCTTGCACCAGTTAGAATGGCCAAAATTAACAAAACAGTAAACAACAAGTGTTGGAGTAAATGTGGAGAAAGGGGAACCCTCTTACACAGTTGGTGGGAATGTAAGTTGGTGCAGCCACTTTGGAAAACAGTGTGGAGATTCCTCAAAAAATTAAAAATAGACCTACCCTATGACCCTGCAATTGCACAACTGGGTATTTACACCAAAGATACAGATGTAGTGAAAAGAAGAGCCATCTGTGCCCCAATGTTCATAGCAGTAATGGCCACAGTCTCCAAACTGTGGAAAGAGCTATGATGCTCTTCAACAGACAAATGTATAAAAAAGATATGGTCCATATATATACAATGCAGTATTATGCCTCCATCGAAAAAAATCAATACCCAACTTTTGTATCAACATGGACAGGACTGGAGGAGATTATGCTGAGTGAAATAAGTCAAGCAGAGAGAGTCAATTATTATATGGTTTCACTTACTTGTGGATCATAAGAAATATCATGGAGGACACTGGGAGAAGGAAAGGAGAAGGGAGTTGGGGGAAATTGGAGGAGAAGATGAACCATGAGAGACTGTGGACTCTGAGAAACAAACTAAGGGTTTTGGAGGGGAGGGAGGTGGGGGATGGGTAAACCTGGTGGTAGGTATTAAGGAGGGTACATATTGCATGGAGAACTGGGTGTGATGCATAAGCAATGAATCTTGGAACACTAAAATAATAAAATAAAGTTGAAATTTAAAATAAAATTTTTATTTTGGTACCAGATTAACCCCCCCCCCAAAAAAAACCCAAAAACAATAATAAAGCAAAACAAAACAAAACTCTTGGGCTCAGAGAATAAATGGACTTGTGGGGAGAAAACAGGAAAGCAGCTTCTCTTTTCCACCTACCATTTCTAATACAGGTGCACCTGCTTCAGAAAGACCACCTCAAGTTCCAGGGACTCTCTGGATCTTTCTTTTTCTCCATAATGTCCACCAATACTCTGCCACAGCTCGAGTCTCAGCAGCCACTTCTTTAAAAATAGGCACCTGTGCCTCATATATCCCACTTTTGTACATCCTCTGGCTGTGTATTTGAATAATGTAACTAGTAGTTTTTGTTTTGTTTTGTTTTTATTTATTTATTTTAATACATGGCTTCTGGACTTTAGAAGGCAACACTGAGAAATGTCAGTGACAGGAAACATTATCCACATTTATGTATTCAGGAGAGTGTTTTCCTGATACAGGATTTCCTTCTTCAAGTTTTCAAAGACCATCAAACCCTTGTAAAAACCTGTGATTAATTTCTTTCTATTTGGCAGACTCCATAACAAATTCATGGGGTGTGTACAGTATCTTGACATTCATATAGTGGATTTATTTGAAATTGTGAAGTATGAAAGCCACATAATAGCTATGGTCATGATAATAGGTGGTCTGGGCGCAAAAAAAAAAAAAAAAGTTTATAAACATGATGTTTTAGGCAGTCCCTGCTTACATTCACTTGAAAGTTAAACTTTAGATATCTGGTATTTGTCAGAAGAAGGTAAGTGAATAATTATGTGTTGTGCACAGATGGAGAAAAACTGGGAAAAAAAAGTAAGTAAAAGACAAGAAAAGAACAAGCAGGGGTGCCTGGGTGGCTCAGTGGGTTAAAGCCTCTGCCTTTGGCTCAGGTCATGATCCCAGGGTCCTGGGATCCAGCCCCATATCAGGCTCTCTGCTCAGCAGGGAACCTGATTCCCTTCCTCTCTCTCTGCCTGCCTCTCTGCCTACTTGTGTTCTTTGTCTGTCAAATAAATAAATAAAATCTTAAAAAAAAAAAAAGAAAGAAAAGAACAAGCATGATACCACATATTCTATGCAGTGTCTATGAGATGGATGCAGGCTGAATGACAAGTGCAAATGTGTTGGCTAAACAAAGATCCTCCCAGAAGAGATCATATTCTTATCCCTTACACAGCTCCCTTTTCACAGACTTCAGCATGCCCATCAGGTAGCACCAGATTTGTTTAGAGGATACAGGTCTAGAAAGCCATGGGACTGTATACTATAGTTCCGTGAATATTTACAAAATCAAAGTTCTTACATTTATGTCCATACTCATGGGATATATTCTCCTTATCACATTTAGGCCTTCAGTGGGAAAACTAGCACCTGAGGCCTAGAGACCTGGAGTAAGAGCTATAGCTGACCTGTATCCAACTACTGAGATCAAAATAGCTGTTATTTAGGTACTGATATTTGAAGCATTTGAAATTCAATAAACTTTTCTCTCCCTCAAGCTCAAACTTTATTATTTAAGAAACATTAAAATTCCACATCTTAAAACATGGAGGGTTATCCCATTCATTTTGCTTTATTTCGAATTATTGTGACAGCTAAATGACTTGTCAAATCCCCCTTCCTTCATCTCAATGTACAAGTTATAATCTATCAGGAGAATAGGTGCTCTTTCTTCCCCCAGGGAATCCGTCAGGTCCTGGGCTCTTGTTTTTTGGGAGGTTTTTGATCACTCCTTCAATCTTGTTACTAGATATCGGTCTATTCAGGTTGTCAATTTCTTCCTGGTTCAATTTTGAGAGTTTATAGTTTTCCAGGAATGCATCCATTTCATCTAGGTTGCTTAGCTTATTGGCATATAACTGTTGATAATAACTTCTGATGATTGTTTCTACTTCCTTGGTGTTAGTTGTGATCTCTCCCTTTTCATTCATAATTTTATGAATTTGGGCTTTCTCTCTTTTCTTTCAGATTAGTGTGGCCAATGGTTTATCGATATTATTGATTCTTTCAAAAAACAAGCTTCTAGTTTCATTGATATGTTCTATTGTATCTCAGCTCTAATATTGATGATTTCCATTCTTATGTGTGGAGTTGGTTTGATTTGTCATTGATTCTCCAGTTCTTTAAGGTGTAGAGACAGCTGCTGTGTTCTGGATTCTTCATTTTTTGTTTTGTTTTGTTTTGTTTTTTTAAGTTTTTATTTTAATTTCAGTTAGTTAACATATGTATAATATTAGTTTCTGGTTGTGCAGGACATGTGCCCTCCTTACTCCCTATCATCCATTTCAACCACACACCTCCCCCCACCTCTGCCACCCTCCTCCCTTGTCAGCATCACTTTGTTCTCTATAGTTGAACGTCTGTTTTTTCATTTGTCTCTCTCTTTTTTCTCTTAACTCATTTGTTTTGTTTCCTAAATTCCACATATGAGTGAAATCACATGTGTGTCTTGAAATGAGAAAATAATTTATTTTTTTTTGAGGGAGGCTTGGAAGGCTATGTATTTCCCTCTTAGGACTGCCTTTGCTGTATCCCATAGGTTTTGGACAGAAGTGTCTTCATTCTCATTGGTTTCCATGAATTGTTTCAGTTCTTCTTTGATCTCCTGGTTGATCCAAGCATTCTTAAGCAAGGTGGTCTTTAGCTTCCAGATGTTTGAGTTCCTTCTAAACTTTTCCTTGTGATTGAGCTCCAGTTTCAAAGCATTGTGATCTGAGAATATGCAAGGAATAATCTCAGTCTTTTGGTATCGGTTGAGTCCTTATTTGTGACCCAGTATGTGGTCTATTCTTGAGAAGGTTCCATGTGCACTTGAGAAGAATGAGTATTCTGTTGTTTCAGGGTGAAATGTTCTGTATATATCTATGAGGTTCATCTGGTCCAATGTGTCATTCAATGATCTTGTTTCTTTATTGATTTTCTGCTTCAATGTTATAATCTATCATGACGTATACTGTGAATGTCATTCCTCACCAAACTCTTCACTAAATCAAAACAAAAATAAAAACCAACCAAACAAAAACCCAAAAGCCAGTGTGTCAGACCATAAGGAAGTCACAGTTATAACTAGACAAGGAGAGGCCCAACTCATAAGTGACAAATGGAAGAACAAATCAATGAGCCCTAAGTGCTTAGAATTAAGGTAAAACAGGAGATAGACACAGATAGAATTGTACTGACATGATGTCCACAGGCACAGATGACACAGTGCTGAGCCTCAAGTCCTCAAAAACTACTCTGATAGACTGCATAATATCATTTATCACAACCTATTAAACCACTTGTGACCTTACTTCACAACGACTGGTCTGGCCACCAGAATTCTCGGAAAAGAGCCATTTCAAACATCTTTAAGACTCAGAACAAATCATGAGGCAAGAACGCATTATCCTATCTTGATACTCTGGGTTGAACAAATTATGGGGTCTAGTGGATGTATGACTCATGTATTTGACATCAGGACTGGCTCTTCATTTAATTTAGCCTTCCTGGAGCTCGAAATTCTGGGTACAATTTCCGTGAACATCCTAAATCATGAATTAGATGAACTAACAACAAAGCCTTTTTCAATTTCAAAAGTTGAATTGGTCAAAGTAGCAAGTATGCTGAGAAAAAAAAAATTATGAAGACCAGATTACATCTGCTTAATTGCTTAGAAATCATAAAGTGATGTCTATGATCACATTCATCTGATTAGAAGGAGAAATAAAAAAGAAAAAAGATGTATAATACAGTTGTTATGGATTGAAGAATTAAATTTACCACTCACAGAAAGGATTGCTCATTTTTCTAAGATTTGGATAGAAATTCTCAAGATAAAGCTTCTTCTAAGTCTTTAGAAAACTATTGTTCCAGCAAAAACCTTCAGCTAAATCTTGACTTCTTTTATCTTCCTTCTCAGTGGATTAATTGAGCCACAGTTCAGAAAATTATCTCTCCATATAGAACCTAGGAATTTCAGTAGTTCATCATAAACTCATATCACTAATAATCAGGTAGAATGCAAATGGAGTTGTTCAACTTACATAAAACAAAATTTAAGTATGTTTCTTTAGTAGTAGACCAGAATGCAACAGATGAGTCACCATAATTTTAAACTGAGAAATAGGCAGGCACAGGGAAAAACAGTATATTGCACTGATGCTAGAGCATACACACACATCTTGCAAATAGAGATTCGACTTAGAATTGGTAATGTACAAACACTATTGGCTGAAAGACAATCATAATGATGCTGTCATTGTGTGCACATGTACAAAATTTGGCCTAAAAACTCCGATTGACACCTCTGGGAATGTTAACTGCATCAAAACTTGCCAACTTAGTGTCAATAGGTTGGAAGATAATCTTAGAAAGAGAAGTTTAAGACTTTTCAATAAATATGGCATCCATAAAGCTCCTGCTTAGCACAGTTGATGATAATGAGTAAAATCAGACAAGATGAGTTGAAAAGTGAGTCAGAGGAATTTGACTCTGAGTGGGAGAAATTTATGAAATACCTTTGTCAGCTGATAGCTTATATTTTTCATCTCTTCCAATCATAAAAGTGAAAGAAGATAAATATTCACTTCCTTGTAAGTTAAAGAGAGATTTTTTCAATAATTAAAAGATAAAATTCTAAGTGAAAAGAAATATTTGTGCCATAGTTTGTCACTGGTTTTATTCCTTCCTTGTGACATTCACAGCAATAATGCATCTTGCATTTGATACAAGTCAATTTTGTAATTACTTAGAAAAAACTCTCAGTATTAGTAAATACTTAGTCATGCTTATAGAATTGGTTTTAGTTTACATACTTTATGTATTACTAATTTATTCAATCTTCACATCTCAAGAAATAGGCACTACTATGAGTCCCAAGTTCCAGTTTCGAATCTCAGCTAAACTCCTATAAGAAAAGAAAAAAAATAAAGGAAGGATCTCATTCCATCTCAAGTCTTTCCATCAACTCTGTGAGAATTTTTTTTTCTCTTCTACATTTAATTTAAGAAATTTTACCCTACCTTAATGTCATGAAATTATTTACCTAAATTATGTAGTAGTTACTGTATTAAATTGTTTTTAATTTTAGGTGTATAATACATACGGAGTTCATTTTGTGTATAATTCAAGGTCAAAGACCAAATTTTATTTCACTCTGTGGCTATTCAATATGTTCAATCATTTATTGGAAAGTCTGTCTTTCCCCCATTGATCTTTCTTATAAATTATTTGTTTTTATATGCACATATCTACTTTTGAGCTCTCTTGTCTTTGATTCATTCAATTTACTATCTTTGTGAAAATACCACACTGAGAAAGTTAGGCTATATTCCAATCCTTATCTGTTCCCTTCCGTGAAGGAGGTCCCAGCCACAGTGTGGCACTGAGGATTCCTTCTAGAGTGAGGAATAGTCCACAGTGCTCCTAGTATTCCCCTTCTGTTACCTCCCCTACTGATTGCTACTGAGCTCTGTATTCAGCAACAAAGGCTTTACAAATAGATTTGAAAACCACTTTTTTTTAGATTATTTATTTATTTGAGAGAGAGAGAGAGAGAGAAAGAGATCACAAGTAGGCAGAGAGGCAGGCAGAGAGAGAGTGGGGGAAGCATGCTCCCTGCTTAGCAGAGAGCCTGATGTGGAGCTCAATCCCAGGACCCTGAGATCATGACCTGAGCTGAAGGCAGAGTCTTAACCCACTGAGCAACCCAGGTGCCTTGAAATCCATTTCTTTTAAGGTTTTATTTATTTATATGTTTGGCAGACAGAGATCACAAGTAGGCAGAGAGGCAGGCAGAGAGTGGATCCCAGGACCCCAGCTGGGATCATGACCTGAGCTGGAGGCAGAGTCGTTAACCCACTGAGCCACAACAAAAACTAATGATGTACTGTATGGTAGTTATCATCATCATCATCATCATCATCATCTAAATTTGTGCTCATAAAAAAAAATCCTGATGTGTATTTGAAGTCTCTAGTTTGTATCATGTAAATCATAGTGTTCCTTCAGGAGTCTGTCTTCACGTCATTCATAGAAAAGGATTATATAAAATTGCAGCCAAAAATGAGGAATTACATTAACAAAGAATGTGACTCACATCTCAGAAATTTAAAGAGCTGATTCTAGGCTGAATCCAGTCTGCTCAGAGGTCTTCAGGAAGTCCTCTTATGCTTCTAGACCCTTAATTCACATCTTATAAAAAGTTATTCCTTATTTCATGGTAAATTTCCTGCTAAGATCTCACCTTCAGACATCTTAATGAAGGTCCCAATTCTCAGTGCTATAACACATGGAGGGGGAAGTTAGGATATGAGCACACACACATTTATTTAGGCCATATTTTGTTCTTGTTCCACAGAGGAATTATAGCAAATAGCTCCCAAACACACATGAGCTTAGTGAAGGAAGAAGGAACCAGCAAGGAGAAAGCAATTAAAAGTTCCCCCTCAGCACGCATTTACCCAGTATTCCCCTACACAATAGAAGTTAGGATACAGACACAAACATCCTGACCCCATGGCAATACAAGTACTCATGGACCACAAAGCTCCATCTAAGTGCCAAAGTCAGAAGTGGGTCTTACTTTCCACCTCTCAGTTGGTCTGTGGCATCCCCATTTCATAAAAATAATCTACATAGTTAATAATTCAGATACCTCATACTATTACAAAATTCAATTTCACATGCCTTGGATGAGGTGTGGTCAAATCTCCTGCTTATCCAAGTGCTTTAATCCTGAATATTGCCCATGGGACCTCTGGTGATAAGAAGTGTGGAGTGAGGATTTGGTTTCCAGAGTCTGCCCCCTCCAGTTATGTCTTTAAGCAGAGTTGGCTGCCTACAGTGCTGTCAGTGTCATCCTCCGTAAATAAGGGCATAGCAACACCAGCTTTTATCTCATCTTTCTTCAAACTAATTTCTAAATTCCATATCTAAAATACCAATATTAAGAATTTGTCTTTGACCTCCACAACACAACCAGGGACCTTTATATTTTCACCCCATATCCCAAATCATCACAAATATATATTTCATTAAATCTAAGAAGTCACTGACTTCAAATACAGCATTATTTTATGTAGCTTTAAGGAAAAAAAAAAAGATCATAGCCAATTAAGTAATAACCCAATTCTAAAATTTTCCTGATTTAAAGATGTTAACATGTGAAAATTGTACATATTTAAAAAATAAATATTTCAGAATAAAGTCAGAATTTGGTGAACAAAACTGGAAAGATATTTATATCGATAAGGGAGTTAACATTGCTGAACATAAACCACATGAGATGAATAAATATATGAGAAAAAAATGTCAAATCATCTTCTCAAGATGCCCTCAGCCTTTTTTACAACCATGGAATTCCTTTGTTTACCAAGAAGAATGTGCAGGCCCCATGAACATTCCTCCTAGCTAAGAATGAGAAAGGGTCAGCAGTGACCAATGAGTTGCTTTTCAATTCTGGACCAGAGACTAGTAAGTGCACAATGAAGAAGGGACTATGTACACATATAAGAGCACAGGCCATTGAAGGGGAGATTGACATGGCCTCTACCTCCAAGCTCTTGAGTCATTAGCTTACTCCTTTTTTTTTTTTTTAAGAAATGATGAGTGTGTAGGTGCCATGGAGAATCATAGGAAGTCCATGGACATCAAGAGAGCCCTTTCATTAAAAAGGACTATAGATTTTTCTCCATGTCTCCTTACTCTTTTCCGTTTGCCTTATACCTGGTTCTTTTACCCTCTGGGAAAATATAACATGATTATGAGTCCATAATAGATTTCCTTGGTAGAATCTATCTCACAGCATGACTTCAGCATCTACAGCAGCCTCCTAAACAGACAAGGCTTATGGAAATCGAAACTGGACATGAAGAGCTCGGGTAGCAGGAGAAGGTCTCATCTTTCAAAGATCAGGTTTCCTTAGGCACAGTTGTTCTCTTCAGAAATCCTCTAGTCTCCTCCCTGTCTTCTGAACCCTTTACCACACACCTGTTGAACCTATGACTGTGTTTCTCTTTCATTCATATAGTCATAAATTATTAGGGTTACTTTTTTTTTTAACTCCACATCTTTGAAGCACCCCTAGCACCCTTTCCTAGAGCTCCAAGTTATTTGAGAGAGGGGTCAGAGATGGGCATAAAAAGGAAATTTCTGAGAAGTTTATCCTGATGATTGTTTCTTCAGTAAAAAGCTGAAACACTGATCTTGAGAAACTGGGGGCTCAGAAAAAAGGAGAAAAAGTAGGAGGAAAATAAAACCTACCACACCTAACATCCACAACCCCTTTCTGCAGGGAGCCAAAGTTGGGAGGAACCTGGTATCAAGAATGTATCACAGAAAACCAAGAAAAATGTTGGAGGCAGGCCTCTGGCCAGGGCAGCCTCCGCCATTAAAAGATGGCGCCTGGCTAGTTGCCAGGTTAGGATTGCCTCTTGAGACTAAGTGGAACGCCCAAAGAGGAAGTAAACAGCATTGGTTGCTAGTGAAGTTCCTTTAGGTGCACAGCCTGATTCGCTCCCTCCTGTACCCTGCTTGCTGATTGGTCATGTAAACATATATAAGTGTGTAGACTTGCGGAAATAAAGAGAGAGAAGATGCATCCGAACTGAGGCTTCTTGTCGTCCTTGCAGGCTGAGGGCGATAGAAAAAATATCCATATGGTCTTCTCTAGCCCAGAGAACTCGAGGAGCATCATGGAAACACAATTTGCATAGACATCTGAACACCAGCCACAACCAAAGGTTTCAACTAAAAAAAATATATATCCTGGGCACCTGGGTGACTCAATTGGTTAAGGAGCTGCCTTTGGCTCAAGTCATGATATCAGGGTCTGGGGTCGAGCCCTTTGTCCAAATCCCTGCTTGGTGGGGAGTCTGCTTCTCCCTCTCACTCTCCCTCTGCCTCTCCTCACTGTACATGCTTGCCTTTTCTCTCTCTAATAAAGAAATAAAACCTTTAAAAAACAAAAATTAAAAAAAAAAAACCTGTCAGCACCTGTTGTTTCTTGTGTTGTTGATTTTAGCCATTCTGACAGGTTTGAAGTGATATCTCATTTTGGTTTTGATTTGTATTTCCCTGATAATCAGAGATGTAGAGCATCTTTTCATATGTCTATTGACCATCTGGATGTCTTCTTTGGGAAAATGTCTATTCACATATTCTGCACAATTTTTAATTGGATTATTAATTCTCTAGGTGTTGAGTCTGAGAAGTTCTTTATATATTTTGGGTTTTAACTATTTATCATATATGTCATTTGAAAATGTCTTCTCTCATTTTGTAGGTTGCTTTTAGTTTTGTTGATTGTTTCCTTCACTTTGTAGAATACTTTTATTTTGATGAAGCCCCAATAGTTTATTTTTTTGCTTTTGTTTTCCTTTTCCAAGAGATAGCTAGTAAGAAGTTGATAAGAGTGAGGTCAGAGAGATTACTTCTTATGTTATTCTCTTGGATTTTATGGTTTCATTTCTCACATTTAAGTCTCCAATCCATTTTGAATTTTTTTTCATATGGTGCAAGAAAGTGGCCTAGATTAATTCTTTTGCATATTGCTGTGCAGTTTTTGATGGTATTAAGAACAGGGAACCCTCTTGCTCTGTTGGTGAGAATGCCAATTGGTGTAGCCACTCTGGAAAATACTATGGAGATTCCTCAGAAAGTTAAGAATAGGACTATACTATGATCCAGCAATTGCATTACTAATTCTGTAGGATACAAAAATATTGATTCAAGGGGTACATGTACTCCCAATATTTACAGGAGCATTATCAACAAAAGTAAAATGATGAAAAAGCCCAAAGTCCATCAGCTTATGAATGGATAAAGAGGATGTTGTGTGTATATATAATGGAATATTACTCAGCCATAAAAACAATGAAATCTCGTCACTTGTAATGATATGGCTGGAGCGAGAGAGTATTATACTAAGTGAAATAAGTCAAACAGATAAAGACAAATACTATATGATTTCACTTATTTGTGGAATTTAGGAAACAAAACAAATGAATAAAGGGGAAAGAAAAGAAAGAAGGAGGTAACTAATAAATAGATGCAGTTATAGAGAACAAACTGATGGTTATCTGAGGGATGGTGGATGGGAGGATGGGTGAAATAGGTGATGGGGATTAAGGAGTGCACTGGTGATGAGCACTGGGTGTTGTATGGAAGCAGTGAATCACTATATTGTGTATCTAAAATTAATATTACACTGTTAACTAACCGGAATTTAAATAAAAGCTTGAAAAAATAAACACTGGGAAGTTTAAGTAAAAATAAAATCCTGTTTCTTGTTTGAACATTATTTTCCATCTCCAGTAGCTTATCCACAGCCATAGACAAATTGTGATTTAAGGAAAAAGCATCCTGGAATAAATAATGAGGATGAATGGTAGAGCAGCTCAGATTTGTGATTAGAAAAGCTCCAAAACATATATTCTATCCACACAGGTTTCTGCAAAAATCCCTCATCACTCACAGACATGTTTTTCCTCTTATAAGCTTGCATTTAAATATACATCTATCAAAATTTAGTTTTTCACTCTCTATTTTTAGCGTGAATCCTCACAGATCTACCCAAAACAATGTTTGACAAGTACATGTGGACCGGAGACCATTGATCTGAGTGTAGTACCCTATTTATTTTCTCTGCAAGGTGATGAGAACAAAAACTGAAGGGATGAGCTTAGGGAAGAAAGGAAGACAAGTGTTACACTCTCCATATTATTGTTTTTCAAGTAAGCCCCAAAGAATACAAACAGAAAACAGTGAAACAATATATGACCTCCATCAAGACTCTGAAAAAAACACTGAACAGCACAGAAGGCTTCCAGTTATTTTCTTCCCTTTCCAACTGCCTGCCACTAGCTGTGATCTCAGAAAATGAATCTGTAGGATTATAAGTGCATATAACATGCACTTATACTATAAATGAATCTAGTTGAAAGCCCTGAACACTCGGAAACCAAATAATGAATATGCCATTTCCAGTCACTTCACAGATGAAGTTTCTGGGTGACAGAGATCCAGAATGAGAATGTACAAAGCTTGGGAACAGTAATGGCCATGAAGAGAGGTGTATGAGTGACGGTCATAATCTTTCTCATTCAATGCTTAGGAAATATGTTGGCTGAACCCAGCTTTTAACTTAAGCACCTTTATTTTTTAATCTATATCTTGAATTAATTTTAGAGATTTTACTATTATATTCTGATAAACCCTTCTGACAAGGGGACTTATTTGTTACCACAGTGAAGCCTATCCTACCCTCAGTAATAAGATGTATTTAGAATTCAGCAGAGTTTGGGGACCTAAAAGGAGACAAAATTCAGTGAGAATATATAAAATGGCAGATCATTTACATCAAGCAAGAGAGACACAACAAAAAACCCCACAAATAATCAGAAAGAAATAAACTAGCTTCTCTCCAACTTCCTATATTTCTCCCATCTATGTTATAAACACAAATACCGGCACTGTGGAGACAAGATAGGGGCAATATCTAGCCTTGCACTGAAAATAGAGAGCAAGAAGATACTATGTCCCCATTAAATAAGACTACATCTTGATTAAACCCTGGAGAGCTCTGTGATTTACATGTGCTTCTTCCTCAAGGTTTGATTCATCCATAGCCTACCTCAACGAATGAGAGAACACTTGGTGAACTTGGGGGAAATATAAATTCCTGAGCCCCCATCCAGAGTTTCCAATTCATCAGGACTGTTGTGGGTTCCAATAATCTGTTTCAATTCCAGGCTTTTTTTTTTTACTTAATTTTATTTTATTTTTATTTTATTTATTTTTTAAAAATTTATTTTAAGTGTTCCAAGATTCATTGTTTATGTACCACACCAAGTGCTCCAGGCTTATCTACTGGCCAAATACTATTCTTTCTCACTTTAGTTTCTAATTAGTTCTTCAGTGCTCAAAGCATGCATGACATCCCTCCTAGTCTTCCTCAAAGCTTCCCTGTAGCATAGTCACAACGGGGGAGGTTGGAGTTAGAGGAAGGGATGATAGTTGGCAGAACCATGCTGAAAATTGGTTAAGAAGTGACTCCATACAAAATGATAAAATCAGAGTGAGATAGGGGACTGTTTAAAAGAGAAGGAGGTTCTCTGAGCAGTATGTCTATACAAGGGCATAAGACCCAAAGGTTTTACTGTGCACCAACCTCCAAACTGAGTTAAAAGTTACCTTTAAAATTATAGAGGAAGGAGAAATGCCCAGTTACTTCTTATTTCCCTAACCCACTTATTGCCAGTGTGTAGTGATACTGGCCTAGACAACACAAGTCTCAGAAGATAGCCATTTCAAACATGCACACATGCATTAGATCAACATTTGAAGCCAGATCTCAAGGTCACATCCCCACCCTGTAGCAAAGAAAGGATTCTGGGGATTAGAAGCCTGGAAGGAGGAATGTAGCTGACAAGGCACACAGCTCATATTTCTGCATCTGGAATTGTTAGTTCTCTCTACTCAGACTTTATGAAGGCCCTTTTCATCCCTGGACAGTCTTGTGTGAAAGTCCTGGCACAGGCTCACCCAGAATACTAAATAGGAATCATTCAAATAACTCTAGTTTTTTTTTTTCCCCTCAACATTTATAATGTAGACCCCATAGCTCATTCTAAACCATAATATCCTAGAGTGAGATGTAAGCAAAGATCTTGAGAACAGGGCAGAACATTTAATGCTGAGCAGAAATACTGCTAAAGTGGCATGTCATTATGTGGCAGCTCCCAACCCAGTGAACACAGAGGAATATGCCGCAGGAAGATATAGAAAAAACACTTCTATGGATGGGAATCAGAGGATAAGGAATGTATCAATAAATTCCCAGAATCATACAGCCTATCCAATTTGAATCATTAAGAATTAGAAAATCCAGAAGCATGTGGGCGGCTATCAGTTAAGCATCGACTCTTGGTTTCATCTCAGGTCATAATCTCACAGTCGTGGGATCAAGCCCTCAATCAGGCTCTGCACTCAGTGTGGTGTGTGGGTAAAATCTTTAAACAAAGAAATAGAAAATCTACACAAACTAACAATAACTTAGAAAACTGAATCAGTGACCAAAACTTTCAAGGAAAGAAAAGTTTACCTATTGCATGGAGCACTGGGTGTGATGCATTAACAATGAATCTTGGAACATTGAAAAAGTAAAATAAAGTTAAGAAAGAAAGAAAAAGAGAGAGAGAAAGAAAGAAAGAAAGAAAGAAAGAAAGAAAGAAAGAAAGAAAGAAAAACTCAGAACAAGATGGCTCCATGGGTGAATTCTACCAAACATTTTGAGAAGAATTAACACTGATCTTCCAATTCTTTAAAAAAAACTGAAGAGGAAGAAATACTCCCAAACGCATTTTACAAGGCCAGAATGACTGATACCAAAGTCAGATAAGGACGCTATAAGGAAAGAAAACAGCAAGCCAATAGTCCTGATCAATGGTAGGTATAAAAATTCTCAAGAAAAGCAACTAGCAGGGGTGCACGGGTGGCTCAGTGGGTCGGGCCTCTGCCTTGGGCTCGGGTCATGATCTCAGGGTTCTGGGATCCAGCCCTGCCTCAGGCTCTCTGCTCGGTGGGAGCCTGCTTCCTGCTTCCCCCTTTCTCTGTGTCTGCTGCTCTGCCTACTTGTGATTTCTCTCTCCGTGTCAAATAAATTTAAAAATATTTTAAAAAATTTAAAAAAAGGAAATCTGCTAGCAAAGTGACTTCAACATCACATTAAAAGGATCATATACCATGATCAAGTGGGATTTATCCCTGTGATGCAGGGATGGTTCAACATATGCAAGTCAGTAAATGTGATACATCACCTTAATAGAAAGATAAAAAAACATATGATCATGTCAATTAATGTAGAAAAAGTATTTGAAAAGGTTCAATATTATTTTATGATAAATCTCCCCCAAATCTGTATACAATGAATGTACCTCAAAATAATAAAGGTCACATATGACAAACCTACAGCTAACATCATGTGCAATGGTGAAACATTGAAAGCTTTTCCTGTAAGATTAAGAACAAGATGAGAGTTTCTATTCTCACTACTCCTATCAACACAGTGCTGTAGATCCTATACAGAGTAATTAAGCAAGAAAAAGAAATAAAAAAATACAAATCAGAAAGAAGAGGCAAAATTGTCTTTGTTTGCAGATGACATGATCTTGTATATAGAAAATCTTAAAGTCTTCACACACACACACACACAGAGTTAAAACTAATAAATTTAAATTTAATAGTTTCAGGAGGCAAAATCAGCATGTAAATATTAATTATGTGTCTATACACTAAGCATTAACTATATGAAAAAGAAATAAAACAGTATAACTTACAATAACATTAAAAAGCAATAGAAATCAGAGAGGGAGACAAACCATGATAGAATCTGGACTCTGGGAAACAAACTGAGTGTTACAGAAGGGAGGGGAGTGGGGAAATGGGGTAGCCAGGTGATGGGTATTGAGGGTGCATGTTTTGATGAGCACTGGGTGTTATGCAGAACTAATGAATCATTGAGCATTATATCAAAAACATGTTGGCTAACTAAACATAATTAAAAAATAGAATAATTTATTTTCCTAAAATTAAAAAAAAAACAGAAACTTAAACAGAAACAATACAATATTCCAGAATATATTTAGCCAAGGAGGTAAAAAAATCTCTGCACTGATAATTATAATACACTGATGAGTGAAACTGAAGAAGACACAAATAAATGGAAAGATATTCCAAGACCATCAATCAAAAAAGTCAATATTCAATGAAACAAGTTGGGATTGGGAGGGAGACAAATCATAAGTGACTCTTAATCTCACAAAACAAACTGAGGGTTGCTGGGGGGAGGGGGTTTGGGACAAGGGGGTGGGATTATGGACATTGGGGAGGGTATGTGCTTTGGTGAGTGTTGTGAAGTGTGTAAACCTGGTGATTCACAGACCTGTACCCCTGAGGATAAAAAATATATGTTTATAAAAAATAAAAAAATTAATAAAAGAAAGTGAAACATCAAAAAAAAAGTCAATATTCTTAAAATGTCCAAACACCCAAAGTCAATATAATGCAAACCATATAAAAATTTCAAAGGTATTTATCACAGAAAGGGAAAAGTCTTTCTAAAATTAGTATGGAGGGGTGCCTGGTTGGCTCAGTGGGTTAAAGCCTCTGCCTTCGGTTCAGTTCGTGATCTCAGGGTCCTGGGATCAAGCCCCACATCGGGATCTCTGCTCGGAGGGGAGCCTGCTTCCCTACCCCCTCTGCCAGCTTCTCTGCCTACTTGTAATCTCTCTCTGTCAAATAAATAAAATCTTTAAGAAAATAAAATACAATAAAATTAGTATGGAACTACAAAATATCCCTGATGACCAAAGCAATCTGGAGACAGGAAAAAAACAGAATATCTCATTTCCTAATTTTGAACTATGTTACAAAGCTATAGTAATCAAAACAGTATGGTAGTGGCTTAAAGACAAATACATAGATCTATAAACTATAATTGAAAGCCCCAAAATAAATCCACACATATAAAATCAACTGATCTTTGACAAGGGAGCTAAGATCACACTACCAGTAAAGGGTAGTCTCTTCAATAATGAAAATCTTACTGGGAACACTGTATACTCAGATGTAAAAATGATGAAACTAGACCCTATCTTGTACCCTTCACACAACTTAAATTGAAATGGATGAAAGACTTAAATATATGATGTGAAACTGTAAAAACCCTGGAAGAAAACAGAGAAAAAAGTTCCTTGACATCTGTCTTGGCAATAATTTTGTTGATATGCCATCTAAATCACAAGCAACAAAAGCAAAATAAACAAGTGGTCTTATATCAAACTAACAAGCTGTGGACAGGGGCACCTGGGTGACTCAGTCAGTTATGTGCCTACCTTCGGCTCAGGTCATGATCTCAGAATCCTGGGATTGAGCTCCACACTGGGTTCCCTGTTCACAGAGGAATCTTCCTGTCCCTTTTTCTCTGCCCCTCACCCCTGCTCTTGCTCTCTCTCTCTCCATTTTACTCTGCTCTCTCTCTCTAATAAATAAATAAAATCTTTAAAAAATGAAAATAAAAAGTTTCTGTACAGAAAAAAAAGTCAGCAAATGAAAACATATAGATTGAGAGAAAATATCTGCACCATCAACAAAACAAAAATCCAAACTACTGAATGGGAGATATTTGAAATGATATATCTGATATTATGCTAAGTGAAATGTCAACCAGAAAAGACAATTATCATATGGTTTCACTTATATGGAGAATATAAGAAATAGCACAGAGGATCATAAGGGAAGGGCGAAAAAACTGAATGTGAAGAAATCAGAGAGTCAGCCAAACCATGAGACACTCTTAACTCTGGGAAACTGAGGGTCTGGAAGGGGAGGTAAGTGGGGAGATGAGGTAACTGTGATGAGCACTGAGTGTTATATGCAATTAATGAATCAATGAACACAACATCAAAAGCTAGTGATGTTCTATATGTTGGCTGATTGAATTAAAAAAGAGGTTATATCCAAAATATTAAAAAAACATGCAACTTAATAGCAATAATATGACCCAAATAATAAAATCCAAATAATTCAGTTAAAAATGGACAAAGAGGGGCACCCAGGTGTCTCAGTGGGTTAAAGCCTCTGCCTTTGGCTCAGGTCATGATCCTGGGGTCTTAGGATCGAACCCCGCATCAGACTCTCTGCTCTGCCTGCCTCTCTGCCTACTTGTGATCTCTGTCACATAAATAAATAAATAAAACCTTTAAAAAAATGGACAAAGACCTGAATAGACATTTTTCCAAAGAAGGTATAGAAATGACCACCAGAAGAAACAACAAGAAAAAAAAGAAAAAAAATGACCACCAGGTATATGAAAAGTTGTTCAATATCATTACTTTCCAGGGAGATGAGAAAAAAAAACTACAATGGAATATCACTGCATACTTGTTGAGGATGTGGAGAAAAGAGACTCTACTATACTGTTGGAGGAAATGTAAATTGGTACAGCCATCATAGTCATAGAAAACAGTAGAGAGGTTCTTATGAAAATTGAAAATTTGGGGCACCTGTGTGGCTCAGTGGGTTAAAGTGTCTGCCTTTGGCTCAGGTCATGATCTCAGGGCCCTGGGATGGAACCCCACACTGGGGGGTCTATGCTCAGTGGGGAGCCTGCTTCCCTTTCTCTCTCTCTGCCTCTCTGCCAACTGTCATCTCTGTCTGTCAAATAAATAAATAAAATCTTTTTTTTATTGAAAATTTAGCTACTATATGGTCAAACAGTTCTACTCAGGTATATATCTGAAGGAAATAAAATTGGTTTCTCAAAGGGATATCACCCTAATTTTGCTTATTTCAGCATCATTCACAATAGCAAAAACATGGAAACAACCTTAATCTATCAACAGATAAATTGAAAAAGAAAATGTGGCATATATACAATAGAATATTATTCAGCCATAAAAAGGAAAGAAATCTTGTCATTTGCAACAACATGGATGAACTTTGACGGCTTGAAGCTAAGTAAAATGATTTAGACAGGGAAAAGTAAATACTACATGCTCCCACTTATACATAGAATCTTATAAAGCCAACGTCATAGAAACCGAGAGTAGAATGGTGTTGTCAGGGGCTGGATTGTTTGGAGGAATGGGAAGATGTTGGTTTAAAAATACATATATATCCAGTTATAAGATAAACAAGTTCCAGAGTTGTAATTTAGAGTAGGGTGACTACAGTTATAACAAAACTGTTCTGTATGCCAGAAAGTTGCTAAGAAGAGTTGATTGTAAGTGTTCTTACCACAGACACACACAGAAACACACAGACACACAGACACACACACACATACACATAATCATATGTGGTGATAAAAGTGTTAATAATATCCAAATACACGTATGTGCATCAAATAATCACATTTTATACCTTAAACTAACACAATGCCAATTATGTCTTAGGAGAAGAAATGCATCTGGGGGAGAAATGCATCTGAGATAGAATATTGCTCATATTTCTCAGATCTGGGCACAAATTCCTAAGTTTCAGCTTCCTCTAGATGCTAGAAATACCTAAGAAACTAGCATTCACCTCAAAGTTCAACTCATTCTAGTTCTTTTGACATTGACTTTTAGGGTAGCATCCACCTCTAAAAGAGGGACCACCTTCAACCTTTAGAAATTTCAGAAACCAGTCCTTATGTCTCAGCAGGAACTTTTTTGAGGTCACCAAATGGTGGTCAAGCCAGCATGGGGCCATTTACAGGGATAGGCAAAGGAAAGAATGGCAAAGAAGCATTTCTTTCCTGGATCCCACACCTGCAACGCCTCCATTCATTCCTTGCACCAGGAAGGAAATTATAGGTAACAGGAGGATCCTTTATATTTTCAAATACTGTAGACTCCCACAAAATTCCTCCCAGCAATGTAGATTGCTTTCCAGGATGCCCTCTGTGCCTTTTCTTACCCTCTTGCCCAAACCCCTTGCGGATGCTTGACACCAGCTTTATTCTTTATTCCTCAGCACTTAAGAAAGGTCATATTCTCAGGAGCCTTCATGTTAAAGAAAACCGTAGTGTTCTTGAGGAAATACAGGCTTATCTGCTCTACTCTCTCCAAGGGGACTGTTACCATGATCTGTTCTTAGGGACCAAGTCTGCATCTGTGAATTTCACAGTGTTTCCACCCAGGGGTCCCGTTATAAATTTCTGAACGTGTTCTTTCAGATGAGTCTGTGACACCACACAGCATGTCCTAAGTAGTATAGCATGTTGCTTCCAACCCCCTGCCTTGAAATCATTTCCAAGATTTAGCAGCCTGGCTTGGGTAATGAGGCTGACAACAACTATGTTCTCATAAACTCCCCAAAGACGCTTCACCGCCCCCACCACAAGCTCACGACAACCACCTAGTTAATCACACGCCTTCGCACATATGCATTCAGTAGGCAGAGACCCAGCAGGTATGGGGACAAGGCATCAGCGAGCAAAGTGCGTAAATCTGAGCAGAGTCACGTTTTAGCACGTTACCATAGCAACGGAAAGTAGAAAACAGGCAATCAAGGATAATAAGCCCCGTGGGCAGGCGAACCTGTGAGAGCAAGTTAAGCCCCCATCCTTCCTTTTCTCCCTTTTTCCACCCCCATCATCTCTCTGGAATATAAACAAGCATCAAACCCCAGTAAAGAGGGCTCTTCAGGGCTCCATGACAACTGCCCTCCCTTCATCCTGCCTTCCCCCACTAGCCTGGATACACTACCTTTTTGCAAAACCCCTCCATCTCAAACAATCTGGTGACAATATGGCCACATCAGGACACCCAATCCCTGAGCCTGACCAGAAGGGACTCCTGAAGGTCAGTGACCTGGACAGTGAGGAATGCAGCAAAGACAGAGCAGAGGCTAGACAAGCTAAACTCAGAACAATGCTGTTCTTTCTTCCCTTAGTTTCCCCAATTATTTATTTTGAATAATTTCAAACCCACAGGAAAATTGAAAGGATAGTAAGTAAACCGCCATAATATCCTCATCTAAATTCACCAGTTGTTAACAATTTCCCATGTTAAAATCTCATCTAATACATCTATTTACTTATGTATCTACGTGTCTGTGTATTTACCATAGTTGTTTACTATGTAACTACGATGATATTATCACATCTAAGAAAATTTAGACTTATTCAGTAATACTTAAGATGTAGTCCATTTTAAATTTTCTGTTTGTTTCCAAAATGTCTTTTACACTTTTAATTCTTATTTTTATTTTTTGGATTCAAAATGCAAACAAAGCACACTCCTTCGATTTGGTTGTCTTGTCTCTTCTATTTTTTTTTTTTTGTGTGTCCTGTCTCTTTTGATCTATCATAATTACCTCCCCTCCAGGAACACACAAATGCACTTTTTTTGTGTGTGTGGTTTAAATTAATGTATTTTTAAAAATTTTTTTATTTCTTTTCAGCATAAAAATATCCATTGTTTTTGCACCACACCCGGTGCTCCATGCAATCCATGCCCTCTCTAATACCCACCACCTGGTTCCCTCAAACTTCCTCCTGCCCCCCACCCCTTCAAATCCCTCAGATTGTGTGGAGCATAACAAATAGCATGGAGGACAAGGGGAGATGGAGAGTAGAAGGGAGTTGAGGGAAATTGGAAGGGGAGGTGAACCATGAGAGACTATGGAATCTGAAAAACAAAGGCACTTTTTTAAAATGACATTATTTGTTTTTCAGAAATCCAGGACAATTGTCTTGTGCATATTTTCAACATTCTGGATTTCCGACTATTTCCCCCTCAGGATTAGATTCAAGTTAGGTTGCCACACCATCAGAGATGCTGGATTTAATCACTGCCTGGCTTCGCACACACTTTTTTTTTTCCTTTTAGAAAAAGAAAATGCCTTGGGGTATGATGGCTTGAGACCTAACATAACTATCCTGATACCTAATAGCCTTTCACCTGGTGATTATAGGCTTGACAGAGAATCTGCTTGAATCAGCTATTACAAAGGGTGGGGTTCCTAAATGCTAATTTTCTACTTCTATCGCTTCTGAGATTATTACCTAGCAAAAGAAAGAAGAACTCTTCCCTCAAAAGTCTCATTATCTATCAGCTCACTTATCTATCTTCTATTATCTATCATTATCTATCATCTATCTTCATCTCTTTATCATCTATCATCTGCCTACTTATCATTTATCTCTCTCTATTGCTTTATATCTTTATTGAAATAAAATCTAAAAAGCTAAAATCAACATATATTTAAATTGTATAGTACGATGAGCATTTACATATGTATAAACCCATGAAACCATGTCTATAGTCATCTGGACTATAGTGAAACCACCTTGACTGTAGTCAAGATAACATTTTCATTACCTCCCCAAAATTCTGGTGACCTTTTATAATCTCACCCTCCTCCCTCCAATATCAATAGGTAAACTCTGATATGCTTCCATTCATTTTAGATTAGTTTAAAATTTTTGGAATTCTATATACATAAAATAATATGGAATGTATTTTTTAATGCCTGGCTTCATTACTCACCATAATAATTTTGAGAGTCAATTATAGTGTGTGTTTTTGATAGGTTGATCCTGTTGTTCCTTCTTCATTGCTGTTTAGTATTCACTGTCTTTCAAAAATTTATAGTTTAAAATAATTTCAGATTTACAAAACATTTGCAAAGACAGATGAAGAATTACCATAAACTCTTCTCCTTGCTTTCCCTAATGTTAACATTTTATATTCTGTGGAATGCTTACCAGGACTGAAACTATTTGCAGATGACATGAGACTATACATGTAAAATACTAAAGACTCCAACAAAAAGCTACTAGAAGTAATCAATGAATTCAGTAAAGTTCCAGGATACAAATAATTTTTTAAAAGTTTTTATTTAAATTTCAGCTTGTTAACATATAGTGTAATACTAGTTTCAGGTGCACAATATACAATATATATACTTTGATATAACACCAAGTGCTCATCACAACTAGTGCAATGCAGGATACACAATAAATACCCAAACATAAGTAGCATTTGTATGCACTAATATGTAAACAACACAATTTTTGAGAAAATGATAGAATTTACAATTGCAGCACAAATATTAAAATAAACTTAACTAAGAAAGTAGAAGTGTATTCCATAAACTATAGAACATTTATGAGGTTTGGGGCACTTGGGTGGCTCGGTGGGTTAAGGCTCTGCCTTCAGTTCAGGTCATGATCTTGGGGTCCTGGGACCAAGCCCCACATTGGGCTCTTTGCTCAGTGGGGAGCCTGCTTCCCTCTCTCTCTGCTTGCTGCTCTGCCTGCTTGTGATCTTTCTCTCTCTCTTTCAAATGAATAAATAAAATTTTATATTTATTTATTATTTATTTATTTTCAGCATAACAGTATTCATTATTTTTGCATCACACCCTGTGCTCTATGCAATAAAATATTTTTAAAAATTTATGAAACAAATTGAAGACGTCTCAAACAAATGTAAAAATATTCCATGATCATGGATTGGAAGAATGAGTATTGCTAAAATGTCCATATTACCCTAAGCAATCTACAGATTCAATGCAATCCCTATTAAAGCACGTATTGCATAGAGCACTGGGTGTGATACATAAACAATGAATCTCGGAACACCACATCAAAAACTAATTAAAAACACATTATTAAATTATGTGACTAACATAACATAATAAACAACAACAACAACAACAACAACAACAACAAAACAAAATACCAACAGCATTCTTCACAAAACTAAAAAAAAAAAAAATCCTAAAATTTGTGTGGAACTACAAAATACCCCAAATAGCCAAAACAATAATGAGAAATAAGAACCAAGCAGGAGGTATCATAGTTCCATATTTTAAGATCTACTACAAATCTGTAGTAAGTAAAACAGTATGATACTGGCACAAAAATTAGATACATATCAATGGAACAGAATAGAAACCACAGAAGCAAACCCATATTTATATGGTCAATTAATTGATGACAGTGGAGGCAAGCCTAAATAATGGGGAAAAGACACTCTTCAATAAATGATGCTGGGAAAAAATGGTGCTGAGAAAACTACACAGCTACATATAAAATAAAACTAACCACTTTCTAACATTATACAGAAAAGTAACTCAAAATGGAATAAAGACCTAATTGTGAGACTTGAAACCACAAAATTCTGGAAAAAAAAAAAGACTATAGGCAGTAGCTTTTCTGACATCAGCCACAATAGCATTTTTATAGATATGTTTCCTCAGGTAAGGGAAACAGAAACAAAAGTAGACTATTTGGACTACATCAAAACAAATAGATTTTGCACAGCAAAAAGAAACCATCAACAAAACAGAAAGGCAGTCTACCAAACAGGGGGAGATATTTATAAACCATACATTCAATAAAATGTTAGTATTCAAAATATATAATTTCTACAACTCAACCTCAAAAAAGTCCCCAAACACTCCCATTAAAATGAGCATAGAATCCAAATAAGGCATACAAATGGCCAACAGACACATGAAATGCAAATAAAAATCACAATGAGATATAACCTTACACCTGTCAGAACAGCAAGTACCAAAAAGACAAAATTATGCTAAGTGAAATAAGTCAAACAGAGAAAGTCAGTTATCATATGGTTTCACTTATTTGTTGAGCATAGGAATAACATGGAGAACATTAGGAGAAGGAAAGGAGAAGTGAATTGGAAGAAATTAGCGGGAGAGATGAACCATAAGAGACTGTGGACTCTGAGAAATAAACTGAGGGTTTTGGAGGGGAGGGTGTGGGAGGTTAGGTGAGCCTGGTGGTGGGTATTAAGAAGGGCACATATTGCATGGAGCACTGGGTATGATACATAAACAATGAATCTTGGAACACTGAAAAAATAAAATTAAAAAAATTATTATTCTCTGAAAAACAAGAACAACAACAACAACAACAAATAACAAGTACTGTTAAGGAAGCAAAGAAAAAGGAATACTTTTCATTGTTGGTGGGAATGTAAACTGGTATAGCCACTATGGAAAACAGTATGGAGGTTTTTCAAAAAATTAAAATAGAAGTACTATTTGATGCAATAATTTCACTGTTGGGTATTTATCAAAAGAATGAAAATATTAATTGAAAAACATATATGCACCACTATTTTTATTGCAACATTATTTGCCATTGCCAATATATGAAAGCAACCTAGGTTTCAGTTAATAGACAAATGGATAAGGAAGATATGGCACACATACAAATGCATATATACACACAATGGAATATTACACAACCATAAAGGATAAGATTTTTTCAATTGAGATAACATGGATGGACCTAGAGGGTATTGTGTTAAGTGAAGTAAGTCAGCTAAGAAACAAAAATACTTTATAATTTCATCCATAAGTGGAGTCTAAAACAAATAAGAAGATAACCAAACAAAAAGTAGAATCATATCTATAAATACAGAGAACAAACTGATGGTTGCCAGAAGGGCAGGGGTTTGCAATGCAAACAGGAAATAAAGCCTTCCAGTTATGCAGTGAAGAAGTCACATGGATATGACACAAAACAAAGAATATAGCCAATAATATACTAATGATGTATGGACACAGATGGCAGCTACACTTGTTGTGACCACAGCATAGTGTATGAACTTGTCATACTGCTATTTCGCACACCTGAAACTAATGTAGCATTGTATGTCAACTATACTAAAAAATATATATAATAAAAAATGCAGCAAAAAATTGAAAAAAAACCCTAAGACTTTAGGTTCCTTGCCCTTTGTTTGTTTGTTTATTTACCTGTTTATATAGAATCAAGTATTTTAGATATTTTATTGTTTTGCTTTTTTCATTGCTTTTTAAAATTATGCTCAATTAGCCAACATATAGTAAATCATTAGTTTTTGAAATAGTGTTCAGTGATTCATTAGTTGTGTATAATACCTAGTCTTCATCACATCACATGCCCTCTATAAAACCTATTACCCATTTACCCCATCCCCCCACCCACTTCTGTTCTGTATCCCTCAGTTTGTTTCCCAGAGTCCAGAGTTTCCCATGGTTTGTCTCTCTCTCTCTCTCATTTCTTCCCTTTCAGTTTTCCCTCCCTTCCCCTGTGGTCCTCTATGCTAGTCCTTATGTTCCACATATGAGTAAAACCATATAATTGTCTTTCTCTGATTGACTTACTTAATTTAGTATAATACCCTCTGGTTCCATCCATGTTGATGGAAATGGTGGGTATTCATGCTTTCTGATGGCTAACATTCATTGTATATATAAACCATATATTCTTCTTTTTTTTAAACTGTTTAAGATTTTTTTTCTTTTTTATTTATTTTAAGCATAACAGTATTCATTATTTTTTCACCACACCCAGTGCTCCATGCAATCCGTGCCCTCTCTAATACCCACCACCTGGTACCCCAACCTCCCACCCCACCCCTGCCACTTCAAACCCCTCAGATTGTTTTTTTGAGTCCATAGTCTTCTTTATCCATCCATCTGTTAAAAGGCATCTAGACTCCTTCCTTTAGATATTTTGGATATTAACTTCTTTTTTTTTCCACAAAGATGTTGCTATTATTTTTGATTCCTCCTATGTTTGTGATATGGTGATGTGTTTATTTCTAGCTTATTCACTTTTCTTTTTTTTCTTTGAAACTGGAACTCAATCACAAGAAAAGTTTGGAAGAAATTCAAACACTTGGAGGCTAAAGACCATCCTGATTAAGAATGTTTGGGTCAACCAGGAGGTCAAAGAACTTAATTCATCGAAACCAATAAGAATGAAAACACATTAATCCAAAACCTATGGGATAGTGAAAAGGCGATCCTTAGGGGGAAATACATAGCCATCCAAGCCTCACTCAAAAAAAATAGAAAAATCCCAAATTCACCAACTAACTTTACATCTTAAAAACCTGGAGAAAAAACAACAAATGAAGTATAAGCCTTACAAAAGAAGAGAAATAATTAAGACTAGAGAAGAGGGCGCCTGGGTGGCTCAGTGGGTTAAGCCGCTGCCTTCAGCTCAGGTCATGATCTCAGGGTCCTGGGATCGAGTCCCGCATCGGGCTCTCTGCTCAGCAGGGAGCCTGCTTCCTCCTCTCTCTCTCTGCCTGCCTCTCTGCCTACTTGTAATCTCTCTCTGTCAAATAAATAAATAAATCTTAAAAAAAAAAGACTAGAGAAGAGATCAATGAATTAGAAACCAAGAATACAGTAGAGCAGATCAATGAAACAATCAGCTGGTTCTTTGAGAGAATTAATAAGATTAATAAATCACTGGCCAGACTTCTCCAAAAGAAGAGAAAGAATCCCCAAAAAGGGAGAGATCACAACTAACACCAAGGGAATAGAAATAATTATTAGAAATTTTTATCAACAATTATATGCCAATGAATTAAACAACCTGGAATAAATGGATGCATTCCTGGAAACCTATATACTACCAAGACTGAAACAGGAAGTAATTGACAGCCTGAATAGACCAATAATCAGTAACAAGATTGAAGGTGATCCAAAACATCCCAAAAAACAAGACTGCAGGACCTAACAGATTCCCTGGGGAGTTCTAACATTCAAAGAAGAAATAATACCAATTATCCTGAAGCTGCTTCAAAAAACAGAAACAGAAGGAAAACTTCCAGACTCATTCTATGTGACCAACATAACCTTGATCCCCAAACCAGGCAAAGACCCCATCAAACACAGAGGACACTGGGAGAAGGAGAGGAGAAGTGAGCTGGGGGAAATCAGAGGAGGAGACAAGCCATGAAAGGCCGTGGACTCTGAGAAACAAACCTAAGGATTTGGGAGGGGAGGAGGATGACAGGTTGGGTGAGCCTGGTGGTGGGTATTGAGGAGGGCACGTATTGAATGAAGCACTGTGTGTGGTGCATAAACAATGAATCTTGGAACACTGGAAAAATAAAATTAAATTAAAAAAAGATAAAAGGAGAATTTTTGACCAATATCCATGGTGAATATGAATGCCAAAATTCTTAACAAGTTCCCAGCTAATAGGATCCAATAGAACATTAAAAGAATTATCCATCACGACCAGGTGGGATTTATCCCTGGAATACAAGGGTGGTTTGACATTCACAAATCAATCAATGTGATACAACACATCAGTAAGAAGAGGAAGAAGAACCATATGGCCCTCTCAATTGATGCAGAAAAAGCATTTGACAAAATACAGCATCCTTTCCTGATTAAAACTCTTCAGAGTGTAGGGATAGAGGGAACATTCCTCAACTTCATAAAATCCATTTATGAAAAACCCACAGCGAATATCATTCTCAATGGGGAAAAGCTGAAAGCCTTCCCTTAGAGATCAGGAACACAAGGATGCCCTCTCTCACCACTGTTGTTCAACATAGTGCTAGGAGTCCTAGCAACAGCAATCAGACAACAAAGAGCAATACAATGTATTCAAATTGGCAAAGAAGAAGTCAAACTCTCTTCACAGATGACATGATACTTTATGTGGAAAACCCAAAAGATTCCACCCCTAAATTGCTAGAACTCATACAGCAATTCAGCAATGTGGCAAGATACAAAATCAAAGCACAGAAATCAGTTGTTTTCCTATACACTAACAATGTAACAGTAGAAAGAGGAATTAGGGAAATTATTCCATTTACGATAGCACAAAACCCCATAAGATACCTTGGAATAAACCTAACCAAAGAGGTGCAGGATCTATACTCAAGGAATTACAGAACACTCATGAAAGAAATTGGAGACACAAAAAGATGGAATCCATACTCGTGGATCAGAATATTGTTAAAACGTCTGTGCTGCCCAGAGCAATCTTTACTTTCAGTGCCATCCCAATCAAAATATGAGGAGCATTTTTCAAAGTGCTGATATTAAGTTCCTTTCAGATAATGGTTTGCAAATATTTTCTCTCACTCCATATGTTGTTTTTTCACTCTATTGATTTTTTCTTCAAAGAAACAAACAAGGACCGGCAGGTATGTGAAAAGTTGTTCAATATCACTAATCATCAGAAAAATGTAGATTAAAACCATAGTGAAGGATGCCTGGGTTGCTGAGTCAGTTAAGTGTCTGTCTTCAGCTCAGGTCATGGTTCCAGGGTCCTGGGATCCAGTCCCATATCAGGCTCCTTGCTCAGCAGGGAGCTGCTTCTCCCCCCACTTGCTGCTCCCCCTGCTTGTGTTTTCTCTCTCTCTGACAAATAAATAAAAAAATATTTAAAAACAAAAACAAAAACCACAATGACTCCATACTGTTTGAATGGATATTATCAAAAGACAAGAGATAACAAATGCCAGTGAGAATGTAAAGAAACAAGAATCCTATTTTTTGATATTATTATTTGTTTTGTGTGTGTTGAATTTGAGAAGTTCTTTATAGATCCTGGATATCAACCTTTTGTCTGTACTGTCATTTGCAAATATCTTATCCCATTCAGACACTTCTCCAATGAAGACATACAAATGGCTATCAGACACATGAAAAAATGTTCATCATCACTAGCCATCAGGGAGATTCAAAATAAAACCACATTGAGATATCACCACACCAGTTATAATGGCCAAAATTAGCAAGACAGGAAATGTGTTGGAGGGGATGTGGAGAAAGGGGAAACCTCTTCCACTGTTGGTGGGAATGCAAGTTGGTGCAGCCTCTTTAGAGAACAGTGTGGAGATTCCTCAAGAAATTAAAAATGAGAGACTATGGACTCTGAAAAACAATCTGAGGAGTTTGAAGTGGCGGGGGGTGGGAGGTTGGGGTACAAGGTGGTGGGTATTATAGAGGGCACGGATTGCATGGAGCACTGGGTGTGGTACAAAAACAATGAATACTGTTATGCTGAAAATAAATAAAAAATAAATTAAAAAAAAAAGAAACAAGAATCCTAGTATGCTGTTAGTGGGAATGTGATAAGCCATTATGGAAAATGGAAACTAGATTAGGTATCCCTCAAAAAATTAAAAATTAAACTTCTGCATTATTCCACAATCCCACCTCTGGGTATATATGCAAAGGAAATAAAATCAGTATATTTTTTAAAAAATATTTTATTTATTTATTAGAGAGAGAGAAAGCATGAGCAGGGAAGAGGGGCAGAGGGGGATAAGAAGTATACTCCCTGCTCAGCAGAGAGCCTGATGTGGGATTCTATCCCAGGACCTTGGGATCATGGCCTGAACAAAAGACTGATACTTAACCAGCTAAGCCACCCAGGCACCCCTGAAATCAGTATATTTAAGACATATCTGTACTCTCATGCTTATTTTTACATCACTTAAAACAATAAAAATATAGAAATTGTCTTTGACACTTCGACTGATTGGAAAACACTTAGATACTTAGATTGGGTCTAACCCCATTACGTCCATGTTGTCACACATGGCAGAATGTCCTTTTTTAAAGCTCAATCAATAGTATTCCATTGTATGTATATTTACTGGTGTTTTTACATATGTACATATAAACACACAATGGAGTACCATTCTATTCATCTGTATAATATGTTTACACACAAATAAACACAGAACAGAATACTATTCAGCCTTAAAAAAGAAGGACACTCTGACATGTGTAACAATATTGATGAATCTGGAAGACATTAAGCTAAATAAAATAGTTTAGACACAAACAGGCACATAATGTATCATCTCACTTACATGTGGAGTCCAAAAACATTAAACTCATAGAAGCAGAGTAGAATGGTGGTTGCCAGGATGTGAGGAAAATGGAAGATGTGGTCATTACACTACGGTTACGGGTTTTGGAGATGGATACCACTGAAGTGAGGTGCACTTCTCATCACATTAAATCACATGGGGGCACATGATATTATTGTGACCTATTACTAGTGATGTTAACCTTGATAACTTGGTTAAGATGATGTCTCCCAGTTTACTCTACTGTAGAGTTATTAGTTTTCACTTTCCATACTTATTAGAAACACTACACTCAAAGGAAGCGAATTAATTCTGGAGGAGGGAATATCTACAATTATAGTTTGGAATTCTTCTATAAAGATTATTTATCCCTTCTCTACTATTTAATATTTACTATCTCTAGATATTTATTATCTTTATTTACTATAACTACTTACCATCTCTACTATTTAAATATTCTATACTATTTGTGTGTGCAATCATTAATTTTAAAATATCATTACAGGGCTCTTGGGTGGTTCAGCTGGTTAAGTGGCTGCTTTCAGCAAGTCATAATCCCAGGGTCCTGGGATTGAGCCCCACATCGGGCACCCTGCTCCATGGGGAGCCTGCTCCTGTCTCTTCTCTGCCTGTTGCTCCACCTGCTTGTATTCTCTCTCTCTCTATGTCAAATAAATAAAGAAAATATTTAGAAAATAAATTAAAAAATAAAATATCATTATGGATTCATGGATATTTATTTTATTCTTTTAATTACAACCCAAAATTATATTTAATTATTTTGTTGCTAACATTGTTCCAGCTTTGTTGGTCATTTGGAGCTCTTTTAGTCTACTTTTATGTCCCTGTAATATGTCCTTTTTTTTTTCCGTTTTCTTACTTTCTGGCCTATAGTATGCTTAAGGTCCACCCTCTATTTTTCCTGTCCCAGCCTTAGAATCTGCTGAAGCCCTGGTTTCTTTATTGAGCAACAGAACCTAGAAACCACCATCTAGGCATTGTATATGCTCATTGGTACTAAACTTTTGTTGCTTCTAGGCCCTATTGGTGAACAAAATCAGAAAATATAACATATGCTTCCTCAGTTTTATTCACCCAGTTTTGTAAAAATGCTAGTCCCACCAAATTCTTAGTTTTCCTTCATGAAACCACATTACAACCATTCCATACCTTAAACTAGAAATTTTTTTTTTTTAGAAAGCACATCCATTTTATAAAATTCATAAATACAAGCAAAAAAAAAAAAGGCTTTAAAGCATCCCCAAACCTGTAATAACTATAGTGATAAAATAACTGATAATAGTTTTGTATACCCTACTGTCTAATTCCCCATGCAAACATAGACCTATAATTTCTAAAAGTAGACATAAACTAGAAATTTAACAAAGTTAAATTTCCTCTTCATATTTAACCAGAGATAGTAACATCCTACTTCAAAATGAAATCCTCATGATTGCATTACAGATAGGCTAAGAAATAAGTGGAATTGGACAGATTTAGTGAGACAAATAAGAGTCTGTGTTGTGAAAAAGGATACAAAGTGGCTGACCCAAGAGAGATGAATGATCACTCAGGTTACCCAGCTTTAGCTGTCTTGACCTTCAAAAACCCCATATATGCTGTGCACTATGAAGAGCATGGCTACACTGGAGACACATTACATAGTGCATAGAGTATAGTGTGGAGGTTCCAGGAAACTATCCGGGCTTATCATATTTCCTTTACCTCATACTCCCAGAAGAACTCTGTGATTACCTCCCTTATTATTCTCAGGAACAAAATGCAAAAAATTGGGAATGTGAATCCCAAATGTCTATAGACAGAAAATATTTGGAATATTTGGACCTTTCTTTGTGCACAACATGGACTGTATCCTCACCATTTTATTCATGCTTTTTAGTCCCCAAGGTTTGTGGGACTTGAAGGCCAGGAGGAAGGAATGCTGATGCTTTTTGGGATTATATTGGGCAGTACTCTTTTCTTTTCTCACTTATTTTGATGTGTAAATATAAGGCCTTCAATGCACACCCTGAAACCACAGTTTTTAAAAATCTCCAGAGGTCACATCTTGCAATATCAAATAATTTGTGTTTTACACTTATATCTGGAATATGGGGAATCTCTCCCAAAGTCCTAGACAAAGGAGTTATATGTTGATAAGAAAGCAGGTAAACAGAGCAAGGCAGTTACCATGGGTAGGTGTGTCAATGTCAACAAGTACACGCACAATAGCAAAATTCCCCAGAAAACATGAGCTTTGGGTATGCATGGGAGGGGAAGGGCCAGCTCAGGTGCGGAAGACAATAGACATATAACCTTATTCTCCTACCCCCATAATTTGATCTATCAGAGAGGTACAAGTTGAAATGAAGAGGCTAGAGGGACAGCAAAGAATTTGCTAATGGAAGATGCTATTACCTGGCAAAATGAATTTTTGTTCCCTTCTTTCCCCCCACTGTGTGCTCACACCTGATTGGGCACTACCACCTCTCTTCCCTGACTGTCCCAACCTGCTTAGATTTTCACTGGACACCACATTTCCCCAGATATCTTCTCAGACACAGTTGCCAACTGTGGCTTGAATCCAACCACACTGGGCAACATGGCCTATCATCACTTCAGCCCAAACCAAAGGCTGGACCTAGGGTGACGAGAGCAGCTGGTGAGGGCATAGCTCATGTTTCTGAGATCAGGAAGACCATTCCTTAGGTGTTGTTGTTCAGGCCTATTGGCCACCAGGAACCCCTCTGGCTCTCTGAGCTCTTACCTCATCCCTGGTCAACTTTCACAGGATTTTCCATTCCTTGTCTTAAATAGATCATGGGCAGCTGTTCTTGTCATTTTATTCTCTGTTTTGCTTAACCCATTGCCAAGCCTCATGTTCATCATTACTTTAGACACTATGAGAAATGTCAGAGCATGCTGGGTAGGAAGACAAAATCAGCTTTGCAATCATCTGAGCTCAAATTCTGATTCTGACTTTCATTGGCTATGTAACTCTGTGAAAATCATTTAATCTCTCTCTACTATTATTTCAACTGGAAAGTGGGGAAAATAATAACACTTATACTATAGTGTTCTAATAATGTTACATTAGTTATTATACGAACTCTTAAGAAGAGCACTATGTGCCTCAAAAATGTTATGGATTATGGAAGTGTTGGGAACTTACTAACAGCTGGCATGGCTCACAAGCCTCTCCAAAATCCCAGAGCTGCCCAGGTATAGGAAAGGAAGGAGGTATGGTACTGCAGGCTAATATGTTCAGGCCCCATAGGAACTAATCATGAAATACCAAAGACCATAAAATGTCATTCAAAGGGAAAGAATGTTTCCCCAGGGTGTATGTTTGAGGGAAGATACATATTTGGAAAACACTTCCTCTCCTATAAGATCTCACAACTAATCATGTGAAACTAAGAAACATAAGCTTATATCCAATACCTATCAATATTCACTCTCAATGTGAATGGCCTAAATGCGCCCATAAAATGGCACAGGGTTGCAGATTGGATAAAATGACAGGACCCATCCATATGTTGTCTACAAGAGAACCATTTTGAACCTGAAGATACACCCAGACTGAAAGTGAAGGGATGGAGAAGCATCTTTGATGCCAATGGGCCTCAAAAGAAGGCTGGGGTAGAGATTCTTATATCAGATAAATTAGATTTTAAACTAAAGACTGTAGTCAGAGATACAGAAGGACACTACATCATTCTTAAAGGGACTATCCACCAAGATGATCTAACAATTGTAAATATCTATGCCCCCAATATGGGAGCAGCCAATTACATAAGAAAACTGTTAATCAAGATAAAGAGTCATATTGATATGAATATATTGATAGTAGGAGATCTTAACACGCCTCTCTCAGAAATAGACAGATCATCGAAGCAGAAAATCAATAAAGAAAGAAAAGCATTGAATGACACACTGGACCAGATAGACCTCATAGATATATA